>NC_133532.1:117374139-117696343 GCF_048544455.1 Silene latifolia | reverse complement strand
TTCCGTTTTCCGATTCAACACTATCTTCAAACGCTCCACTTGACCTTATTTTCTCCGACGTTTGGTGTTCCCCTATCTCATCTCACGACTCATTTAAATATTACATTATATTTGTCGATCACTTTTCCAATTATTTTTGGCTTTATCCAATTAAAAACAAATACGACTCCTTAATAATTTTTAATCAATTCAAAGCTATTGTTGAGAATTACTTTAAGAAACCAATTAAACAATTTTATTCCGACAATGGTGGCGAATACAAAAAACTCACACCCATCCTCCTTAACTCGGGAATAAACCATCTCACTTCCCCACCTCACACTCCCGAACACAATGGTTTTGCCGAACGCCGACACCGCCATGTTGTTGAAACGGGTCTTGCCCTCCTCACTCAAGCTCAAATGCCCCTCACCTTTTGGCCACTCGCTTTTTCCGCTGCCACTTATCTAATTAATCGACTACCATCCACCACATTAAATAACCATTCTCCTTATAAAATTATTTTCACCCAAAATCCCAATTACCAAAAACTTCGGCCATTTGGTTGCCTATGCTATCCTTGGCTCCGACCTTACAACAACCACAAACTCGAACCCAAATCAAAACCCTGCGTGTTTGTTGGATATTCTACAACCCAAAGTGCTTACCTTTGTCTTGAACCCGTTTCTAAATGAATCTACACCTCGCGTCATGTTAGATTTGTTGAAACCGAATTTCCCTATGTCGAGCTCACTAAGTCATCTCCCTCGAATTACCTTCTTCGGACAAGTGGTGCACCTTAAACCTTCCCATACTCCCTCCTTTTGTCGGCCCCACCCCAGCTGTCACACCATTGCCTCCACCTCCTCCTCCCAATACTGCGACCTCAGCCACCTCGACAACCTCACCAAACTCGCCTACACCCAACACCGAATTCCCCTCTGCCCCTACTTCGCCTTCCACGTCTCCCTCCTCTACCCCCTCTTCCCCTGCCACCTCCCCACCGCCTCCACCGCCACCACCACCGCCACCTCCTAGCAACCGTGCTGTCACCAGACTATGTCACAACATCATAAAACCCAACCCAAAATACTTCAAAACCGCCAAGACCGCCACTCTCTCTTTGGCTCATACAACCCCGACAATAACCAAACAAGCCCTTGTTGACCCACGCTGGCGGCATGCTATGACCGAGGAACATCAGGTCCTCTTACGCAACCAAACCTGGACTCTCGTACCCAAAACCCAAGCCCCCAATATTTTTGGATGCAAATGGGTCTTTCGAGTCAAATACAACGTTGATGGAAGCATTAAACAACACAAAGCGAGACTCGTTGCCAAAGGGTTTCATCAACGACCCGGCATCGACTACTCGGAAACTTTTAGTCCGGTAATTAAACCAACTACTATTCGTCTTATTTTGACCATTGCCGTCACTAAAAAATGGCATCTTCATCAATTGGACATAAACAACGCTTTTCTACAAGGTAAGTTAAGTGAATCTGTTTTTATGACACAACCACCCGGGTTTGTTGACCCGGAAAACCCCGACTATGTGTGTAAACTTCAAAAAGCTATCTATGGTCTCAAACAAGCACCGAGAGCATGGTACACCTCCGTAAAGTCTCACCTGGTCCGTCACGGTTTTTGAAACTCTCTTTCGGATCCGTCACTCTTTATTTTAAGCAAACCACAAATTAAACTATTTGTTCTCGTCTATGTCGATGATATTATCGTCACTGGACCGAACCAAGACCACATCACCCAATTTATTTCACAATTGTCTAAAGCCTTTTCATTAAAAGATTTAGGTCCTCTTTCTTATTTCTTAGGAATATAGGTCACACCTACCAAACCCGGTTTACACTTAAATCAAACCAAATATTTGTCCGATCTTCTTCATAAATTTAATTTTCAGGAATGCAAACCTGCTTCTACACCTATGCTATCTCACCCTCCTCTTATAGCTGAACCCTTACAACCCATCGAAAACGAAACCGACTATAGGGCTATAATTGGTAGCTTACAATACCTCTCCCTCACCCGACCCGATATTGCGTTTCCGGTCAATAAACTTGCACAATTTTTAACTCACCCAACAAATACTCACTGGATTGCACTAAAATGTTTATTACGTTATTTACATGGTACTCTACATCTCGGTATTCACTTCAGTCATTCGTCCCCACTCCGTCTTCACGCTTATTGTGACGCTGATTGGGGCGGTGATCCTTCGAATTACGTGTCAACAACTGGGTACCTAGTTTACTTGAGTGGAAATCCTATTTCTTGGTCTTCCAAAAAGCAGCGTGCTATTTCTTAGTCTTCCACGGAAACAGAGTTCCGCGCTATTGCTGCTACGACTACAGAACTATTGTGGCTCAATTCGCTTCTTCATGAACTTGGTATCACTACTATCTCAGCTCCAACTATTTATTGTGATAATCTAAGTGCCACACATTACTCCGCCAATCCGGTTTTTCATTCTCGGATGAAGCATCTTGCCATTGCCTTTCATTTTCTCAAAGAGCATGTCCGTCAATGTGACACCCTCATTCATTGCGGAAAAGTAAACACGTAATTCTAGAATAAAACTGCATGGATATGTTTGTAATAGGTTCATTTCGGTAAAAACCTGTAATTTTTAAAACCTGAACCTGTTATAAAGATATCCAAATTGAAAGGTGTCAAAACATACAAGGTCTAAATAGAAGTTTCATAACATAACCATCGCTAAAGTCGCGATGAATAACAAAGTTATACAACCTAATGTAAAGAGGGAGACATATGTCCCTAAAATGTATGTGACATAAAAACTCGTATAAGAGTCTCTACAAATAAAACCAAATCTAAGTAAGTCTCAAGGTTACTTTGCTCGCTAGCTCGTCCATGAATCCCATATAAGCATCACCATACCTGTCGATCGCATTTTATACAAATACGAAAGCCACAGTCAGTGGGGAGTAACTCCTCCGAGTTCTCCCAGCCACGAAATGTCATAATTAATATAACATGTGAACATAAGAATATGAATATGAATAACATATAGCCTTAGCATATAGATGCTAGACAATCGTGCTTATCATGTGAACAACAATATAACAACACATAGTCCTAGCATGTGAATACTAGACCGACTCATACTACACTATCATGTGAATCACATAACATCCAGGAATCCAAACTCTATCAACCATAGCTGGCTTGAATCTCACCTTCTATGATTCATAGAATCATCAAACAAGAAAAGACAATATATCTAGAGACAGGCATAAGTTCATAGTACAGTCAATAGTCACTCTGTAACTCGAGTCTATACCACGAGCACTACTACAAATCCAGGCAACTACAACGCCCCTTTAACAACAATTATTCACGAAAATCACAATAGACGTTGTAGAATGTATGGCGCGAATTTTACTAAAATCAATTACAACGGGTATGGTTATAAAAACCGTTGTTATTCGTTTTAACAACGGGTCACGCATGAACAACCGTTGTTAATAATTTGGCGCAAAGTTAGTGAAAAGTAATCACAACGGTTATTTTTGAAACCCGTTGTTAAAACTTATTTAACAACGGGTGTTTTTTACAACCGTTGTTAAAACATATTTCACAACGGTTGTTGTTTAATAACCGTTGTCAATACCTTCCATACTATAAACCACACAAACACAAGTCTGCTGCAACCACAAAACACAAACCTTAATACACAAACACAAACCCAAAGAAGAGCAAACACAAACACAAAACACACACTTTCTCATCGTCTCTTTCTCTCTTTCTCATCGTCGCTTTATCTTCTCGCCGTCACTGTTGATTTCATCGTCTCTTTACGTACGTTCTGTAATTATCAGGTTTGTTTCATCGTCATTATTTTATTTTTCTAATTATTTCATTTCCATGTATGTGTTTTTATCGACCATTAGGTTCCGTTCAAAGATCTCGCTATATCGTCATATAGCTGCATTTCTTTCTTTGCTCCGCAAGCCATCTTCTTTGGCGTCCTTCAGTACGGATCGAGCATAGTAAGAGTCTTAAGGATGATATCATTCATTTTGTTGGAGTTTGGAGTTTGTTTTGAAAGATTAAGGAGAGGGTTAATTTATTTGGAGTTTGTTTTAGCAGTTAGGGTTTGGAGAATATATTGAGATAATGGAAATGCATGTTAGTTGAGATAATGCAATGTATTTATACTAAGCAATGTGTGGGTTGAGTTGTTTTTTAATAAATATATATATTAGGAAGTTGTGCCATAATCAGCATCATCATATCTCTCAATGCTGCTTCAAATCTTATTACTAACCCTTCTCATTCCATATTGTCCGTTCATATGCACAGTGATGGCAATAATAATCTGTATCTTGATGATGACTAATCTATGGAGTTCAAAAAATGGAAGCAAATCAAACAAGCATAACTCAACACTTTCAAAATGATCATATTTCATTTAATTTTAAACCAAATACATTACAGCAATTATCAGAAATCAAAAGATGTATAATAAGCCGTAACAACCCCGGTTAAGCGTAAAAAGCGCTTCTCAACCTGCCACCAATCACGCCACTCTGGTATACCGCTAACTTCCGGGTCATTGGCTTCATATTTTGCAATAACAGATTGAATATATGCAAGGACACGACTTGCATGTGGAGATAAGGTTGGAAGAGTACAACTCAACATATCTCTGGCTGCAGCCAAGTTCATGCGAAATGTAAAAGCCGACGAGGGTATGAAGATGATGATGATGATGAGGCTTTGTTGACAAGCCGGAATGCTTCACGCCTCTTAATCCAATAATTCCGTTGATGTTCAAGGGATGCTTTGATTAATGGGTGTTGATCGGCGGGAAGCCCGGCGAGAACCTTCCCATCATCTTCAATCGTTTGTGTAAGTCATTCTTCGTTGTTGATAAAATTAGGGTTCATTGCCATGTTGTTTCAATTAATGAATGTTAGTAAAGGATGCTTTAATATTTATAGCTAGTCACATTTATAAGTTTTTTCAAAACCGTTGGTAATTAATTTAAGGGATATTCTGCATGCATCGGAATTCTAACGGGCCGTAATTATACATGCATCTAGTAATATTTTTTTTTTTTTTTTTTTTTTTAAGAACAAACAACAACGGTTATTTACAAACAACCCGTTGTTATAACTTTCCTCCCAAAATTGAGTCACACTTTCCACAACGGGTTTTTATACTTAAAACCGTTGTTAATATTTTTCACAACGGTTTCCTTAAGAAAACCAACCGTTGTTAAAACCTTTTACAACGAACGCTTTAACAACGTCCGCTTTTTTATATAACAACGGTTTTTGACCGTTGTTATAGCCTGTATCTGTAGTAGTGGAGGTAAGGTAAACACCCTAGTCCTAAACCTGCGCAGACCTAGCGACATGCGGAAAACTACCGCATCCAAGACCCATGATAACAACACATGAGTACCCCTAAGGAGTCCACCAAAGGGTTGACTAGTACTTAAGCTGACTACATACTTCTAAGAGTACGTCAGGAAGTCATACCCTTACTTGGATATAAACCCACCAAGCTAAGACACAAAGGCTATTAAGCGGTGAACATATACTCGTCAAAGACTATAAGGGCCTATCTATGACGATGGTCTAAGATACCAACACCACACAAGACAAGTAGGACACCCACTTAACCATAAGAGGGACAAAGAGTCCAAACTGGCAACATAAATACTTATACTCAAATCAAGGACTCTAGGATAACATCCTTCCTTGTGAAAGACTACAAAAATGTAAATTCAGCTGACAATCCAACAATATCCACAATCTCATTAGTAATCCAAAACTCAGCGAACCGTTAATCTCATAATTCATGAGGACAAGTTAAAATGGCAACAAGGCAAGAAGACTCAAGTATAAGGCAACCAATTCATCCAACAACCAACATATGAAAAGACAATCATACTCAAAGACAAATCCTCGACCCTAGTCCCGCGACGGGTCATCGGTCAAATCGAGGCTGACCGGTTTAAACCTAGCTTGACCAAACTCATTTGGTCAAATTGGCCCAGCTCAGAGTCTTGGCCTACTTTGGCCAAAATCACAAAATTTATCACAATATCATTCTCATGCCATTTCCAATTTCTATCATGTGAAAAACTATCAACATAAGGAAATATATTCCAAGTTACAAAATATCCAATTCAATTAAATTCTCGCATAATAATGATTACCCACATGCCAAAAATACCAAAATACATAAATACGCAAACAAAAGACCCAAAACATCAAACAATAGACCCAAGACCCGACCCAAAGTGACGGGTCAAAATCCGGGTCGGGCCTACAGGGTCTGTCGCGCCCCTTTGCGGGCTGTTTTGGGCGTTTTTTCCGCCCTTTTCCCTTTTTCTTACCAAAATCCGTTTCAAGCTCAATTTAATACCGTCTCAAGCAACAATCAACAATACCCATTTCGTTTCAATACTCAAGTATATGAAATAACCACAAATTAGTAAACTTTAACAACACAAGTCATGTGAAAAACGAAACTAACACATTATCAATCACCTAAACACTTAACAAACAACAAACACAACATCTATGTGACATTAAATCGTCGAGTAACTCGAAATAGTTACCTTAAGCTAGCAAAGAGACAAGTAATAACTTGAGAAAGCTTCTAAAACCCAAAATTACTCTTCATCTTCAACAACATATGAGTCACCTAACTCATCTTCAAATTTTTCACCTATAAGAACAACAAAAACACAATTATTAAGCTTAAATTCGAAACCCTAAACAGATAAGACCCGAAACGAAATTGGGGGAAATGAAAATAAAGCTTACTAATAGATGAGGATTGAAGAGAGGATTCCAAATATATAAGTTTTATGCAAATTGGTGGAGAAATGAAGGATTTATGGTGGTTTTAGGGATTGTAAGGAGGATTTTTGGTAGGTTTTTGGTGTTTGAGAGAAGAAGGAGATAGATTGTGAATGGAGGAAATGAAAATTGAAAGAGGAGGCAATTGGAGGGGGGGTGGTCGGTCCAAATGGCATGGGGAGGTTGGTCAATTGTTTACGTTTTGGGTTTGCTTCGACGGTAATTAGAAATATTCGTCGAACGCGATTTCCGAGAATATTAAAGTTCTTAAACACGATTTTGCTAAAAGATTAAGTACTCATATGCCCAATATCCAAAATCGTTTACCCAACGACCGTAAGAAATGGGAAAATCCCAATATTACGACTTTTATCAGAAATCTATTTTATCAAAGTAAAAGGTTTAAATATAGTTTAAATTACTTTTAAACATTTCTAAACTATCAAAAGTGATTACATTACTTCAAACTAAAATAAAATTATATTTTATCAAATTATTATTATTTCAAATAAATTAATATTAAATTAAAATGGATTAAAATATTACTTTTAAAATATAATAAAGGTCTTCAAATTTACGGGGTGTTACAGTCAAGGTACGATTCGAATACAACACATTAATGGAACAGACCAGCTAGCTGATACTTTAACGAAGCCGTTGCATAAACCTCGATTTTTCGAATTATCTTCCAAGATTGGTCTTCGTCTACGACCGTCCATCTTGAGCGGGAATATTAACGATACTAATGCTACTGCCAATGATCCGCAACAAACTAAGTCAACGTAATTAGTTATTCTATTTTGCACATGCTTTATTATCTTGTATATTTTACTTAGTCAATAGTTGTTGTAACCTACCCATGTTTGTAGCTTCTGTTAGCTTATCTTTAAAATGTTTGGTAGCTTAGTTTATCTATATATATTTGCTTGTAACACAGTAATCATCATCAATACAAATTATAATTCAAACCAATACTTTATAGTATATAGAGCATGACATACAAATTTGCATGTTTTAAAGTAGGATCGAAAAATTAAATATGGCAAATATTATTTCAATAATTGATGAGATTTCATTTTGTATTTTCCTTTAGTGTTTGGGCCCACATATTTTCATCCTTAACTAAGAGGATATACACGTTATTAAATTTAGCTTACCGTTGGCCCACTTATTCTATTTAATCTATTGAATTAAGATAACATAAGAGAAAGCCCATTTGCAGCAACGTTAAGTTAGGCGGGGAAAAATTACAGATTTGTTATTCTTTTAGTTTAAGGGGATGTAATTCATTAAACATGTTATTTATTTATAGGAATAAGAAGTGGAACCCTAATGGACCATAAAAACTACCCCCCCCCCCCCACCCACCCACCCACCCGACGTAGGACGGTAAGACCAATGACCATGACTCACTTTGTAACACCCTCATATACCAAAGTGCCTTACCAAGGACCACCTTAGCATATAAGGGTGCTACCATCTCGGTTGCCCGAGGTAGTGCGCATCATAGTAACCATAATGAAACAACTTTATTTAAACAACGTAAAGAAAAGGTTACAAGACTCAACTCCAAAAAGTACAACCAAAACCAAAGGTCATAAATCTAAACTCAACTATAACTAAACGACGAAACCACTGATGACTCCGTCTATCCATATCCCGCGAGCTATCTCAACATCCATCACATCCTAAGCCAACTGCTCACCATTCCCGAATGGATCACCACAATTTTGAAAACATAAATCGGGTTAGTCAACTGTATAACCAATATAAGCATATGCAGCGGAAACAATTACAAACAAGATAATCAACCAATACTCCAAACTCCAACATTCACCAATAACCGACTACACACTACTTTGTGTAGCCCTGCCAGGTTACCCATTGCAACAGGTAACCCACACCGATAGTGAGGACCACAGCTGTACCACATAAGCCCCGCTCTTTGCAACGAGCGAACCCAACTCCTTAATGTGCACATACCCTTGGCGAACATAGGGTTAGAACCATCTCCCGACATGGTCCCACAACAACAACCAAACAACGATAGAATCTCAATCAATCTCAAACAAAATGATAAACATGCCAACAATCAACCACAATCACATCTTATGCCAATTATGCAGCCAAATGCGTAAGGAAAACCCTACCTTATTCGCAATCCAATCAACCACAACAATCAAATCAGAAAGGCCTCTCTACGAACTCATCACCTATAACCACATCATACAATCAAAATCTACCCTAAACCCCCAATCAATCCGGTTAGGGTTTATCAACTACAACATGACAACAATAACAAGAGTACGATGCTTACCGATGAAATCGACGCAAACAGTAGATGTAAAAATCCTTCAATCGAGCAAATCTAGCCTTAGGAATGATTAAAATGGTTAGAGAGGTTATACGTGGTTTGGATTTTTCAGAAGATGATTAAAAGGTGATTAAGAACTGCCACATGCCTTTATATACTTCTCCAACTATTTTAATCAAACCCGTGAATAATTAACCCGCCAGACCGGTTACTCGGCCGAGTACTCGATGTACTCGACCGAGAACGCATTACTCGACCAAGTACCAACGCGTTCGGCCGAGTTCTGACACTCCAGAACCCAACTTCGAAACACCATGCAACCTATTCGGCCGGGTAAGCCCTACTCGACCGAGTAACCCATAGTCAGAAACCTGTGGTATTACACCCTTATTTATTTATTTTGCCATTTTTATTTTCTAATCTTACTTTTCTAATCTCCAATTTTTTAATTTCCATATTTTAATTTACTTATTTATAGTTTCTATCTTCCAATCCATTTTATTTCTTTTTTCCACTCAATACTAAAATCTCTAATCTAAGATAAAATTATTAACACTAAATTGTCTAAAATTGTTTTTGGTTATTTAATTAATAAACGTACAATCGTCTTAACCACTTAATACTCGTCTAATATAATTATTCATTGTAACATACGACTTAACAATTTATAATCATCCAAATAAATAACAAATCTCGGGTATTACAATCTGCACTCCTTAAAACAAACTTGGCCCTCGAAGTTTAAACTCTGTCATTATGTCACTGACCCAAAAATAACTTTATCGTCGCTATTCTAGGTGATTTTCGACACTTAGTATACTATATGTATCATGTATGCATGACTTTACTAAACATAACGTACCTCAAAAGCGTGATTGTTATTGATTAACCTATCCCTTAACCATGAGATTGCAGGTTCAATTATTATTTATTATTCATGAAGCAGACTAATGTATACCCAATTTTCTGTTTTGCAAAAAAAAGGTTTTTGTACCGTATACCTCTATATTTTCTCGAATTCTAACATATACCCCTGACATTTAAGTAATATATCTAATATACCCCTTAACTCCCATAATAATTCCTAAAATATATACCTAATATATCCAACTTCTGGTCTTTCAAGGGTTAAATTTGTCACCAAGAATTGTATTTTGAATGAATAAAATAGGATTATACTGATTACTGTATGTATTTTTGATAAATAATCAACTAAAATCATCCAAATATAATATGTAAAATTGTAAAATATGTGTATGTAGGGTATTAGCGTCACATTTCATCGAGTATATGGGTATCTAGTGTGATTTTGTAAATCCGAGGATATCATATAATTCATAAAAATAGAGGAATACATCTTAGAAAAACCCTTACAAAAATATAAACTCTTATTTGACAGCAAATTAAGATCCGCAGACATACCATAGTTCAGAAATCAATTTCGCCAATTTTCTCACAAATAGAATTATACATCCAGTTGTATATAGAGCATTGTACAACCAAGGTATAAGAATCCGAGTTTATATGTATTTTTTTCTGAGCTAATTCAAATTTCATATTTTTAATGTGTAAATGGATGAGTTCAGATACTTTCTAATAAAGCTCATATTATTTAACACAAAGCTCGTAGACTTTATTACAAAGCTCGGATTTTATATCGTACAACTGGTACAAGTACAAGTGTACAACTGGTTGTATAATCCATGAATTGTTTTCTATACGACAATCTTTTGAGAGCAACTGGTGTCCCATCTTATCTATATTAATGCAAAAGATAATGCTCAACACAGGATGCGCCACGTCATTCACCCAATTTTTCTTTTTCTTTTTCTTTTTGGGAAATTCAGGTAATGGTAGGTCCCGTTTACGTGAGAAGAGTTTATTTCTTTAAATCGTCTCTCACAAACATGCGACAAAATATGTCATAGAAAATATTTTATGAAATAAATAGATAATCGGCAGAAGTAAAAATAATTGCATATAAGCGGAATTAATTAAAAATCGAAATAAATGAAAATAATTACATATAATCGGACTGAATTACATAGTTAATGAAATAAATAGATAATCGGCATAAGTAAAAGAAATTGCATATAAACGGAATGAATTACAAATCGGAATAAATAAAAGTAATTACATATAATCAGACTGAATTACATAGTTACTAATAAAATTACATAATTACGTGAAAAAATTACATTTACTTACGGGATTGAATAACAAATAATGTGAATATTTTACAGAAATTAATGAAATAATTCGTCTTTGCTTTTATACTTGACGAATATAGGTGTTCATACCTCCGAGAAACTTGGTGATTACGGAAAATACGTAACAATCAATGTCAAATCCCCGAGAATCACTATCATGCAAATTTTCAATTTTTAGAATAATTTGCCTATGTTAAAGTTGATTATTAAATTATATTTCTTTTTTCGGGATGTAAAATTTTTTATGTATGCAAATTTTATTTACAATAGTATATTACGTTATTTCCTCTTAAACCATTGCATGAACGCGTATTTGAAACAAGTGTAAACATTAATTACGTATATCGCTGATTTAGACCAACTAGATAATTACAATAGAAATGCAAAAAAAAAAAAAAAATTATATCCAAAAACATTAATACCGGCCCAAATACATACCCGTGCAATTTTGCACGGGTTTAAAACTAGTAAGAGTTGAGATCGGGTATCTTTTTCAAGTAATCCCTAAACAATTTACTTTGGGTTGTGCTTTTAAATTTAAGATGATGATTATCTTATCTATCTTATGCTCAACTTATTTCAAATTTAAGATAATTATTTCCGTTTTAAAGAACCACGTGTATTTTCAGTAAGTCTTCATTAAAACGGTCGCTTTTCGTCTTAAATTTAAGACCGAATAAATATGATCCATTTAAAATATAACCATATCTTAATAAAAAGTTATCAAAATAATTTTCTAGATTGTAACATTTTGTCCCTAAAATAACATACATTTTACCATGTATTTTTGAGAGCAAAAAATCTCATTATAGACGGTATATATCCGTCTATAACTAAAGACGGGTCAAATATAATACCACATTTCTAATAGGACAAACAACAAGTGGGGTGGTGAGGCCAAAAATATCACCATTTTCAAGCTATTTGACCCATCTTTAGATATAGACGAACACAAAATCTCATTGAAGACGGGCGATATCTATCACAAGCTTGTGACGGATACCGTTTCCTCTCACAAAATGCCCATTAAGAGGTGAGTGAGAAACACATGGGGGTGCCCCACCTTGTCTCCTTTTCCTTTTTGCGAGAAGTCACAAGCTTGTGATTAGGGATGTCAATGGATCAGGTTCGGGTCGGGTGAAGCCTCATCCGTCATCCATCCGTCTTTTTAAAATCTCATCCAACCCGTCCGTCATCCGTGAAACATATCATCCGTCATCCATCCATCCATCATCCATGGATGAAACGGGTGGATCGGGTGATAAACGGGTGTTGTGCATTTATAATTTCAAGTTTAAAAAAATGATGATTTTTTTTTCTCTACAAAAATAAAGTTAGATAATTAATTTAGTTTAACTTTCTAGTGGGTAGGCTTACAAAATATTTATATTGAGAGTAGAAAAATATGAAAATTTAAATATTTTATATCTTAATAATGTGTGTAAAAAAAATTAAATAAAAAATAATAAAATCGGGTGATGGATGGATGGCGGGTGGAATTTCTTCATCCAACCCATCCGTCATCCACATCCGTTTCATCCGTCATCCATCCACCATCCACCATCCATTTAAATCGGGTTTTCATCCATCTTTTAGGATCGGGTGGATCGGGTTTTGGTGGATGCGGGTGAAATTGACATCCCTACTTGTGATGGGATTAACCCGTCAAGACTAGTTGATAGACGAATATGTAAACGAAAAACAGAACGGAATAACACCTACCTCGGACACCACCTTTGCCAAGACCCCACCTATAAATATTTTAATTCCAATTATCCAATCCAATTGCAGTAATCAGAGACCAAATCAACCTAATTTAAAGAAAATTAAGTTTAACCCTTAAATCAAACAAACAATTAGCTTTATTTATTTAATTAAATTATTAGCACACAATTATGATGCTAGAAATCTCTCCTAATCATACAATTTCCCATAATTTAACGCAAATTACTCTTACAAATACAAAACCCACCAAAAATTTCTCAGAAAAACATCTTTTTATAAATTTTTCTGATCTCCTTGCAATTAGCTACAATCTTAATTACTAATTATTTCTTTCTGTTAATCTAAAGCTGTAAACTTTACCCCTTATTTAATCTTCCCTAAATTTTATTTTAATTAATTTTAATTAATATGATCATGGGTATTTTTTTGTATTATGATCTTCAATCATATCAATAACTATTTGAATTTTTATGGTAAGTTTTGCTTAATCTTTAATTTTGTTTGATACCCAATTAATTAAATTTTGTAAAGAGGGAAAAAAAATGAAGGTTGAAAAGAGTCAGATTTGGCAACCTTGTAAGAAGAAGAGATTGTGATATTTTTCCATATAATTAAAATAAATTTATATTATTATATTACATATAATAAAACCCTTAAATAATAATCAAGAAAATAATAATTTTAGTGGAGAAATATGGGGTCAAAGGGAACACCAGGGAGTAGTGGTAGTGGTGTTGGGAAGACAAGGGTTGGGAAGTATGAACTTGGTAGAACTCTTGGTGAAGGAACTTTTGCAAAGGTTAAATTTGCAAGGAATTTGGATAATGGTGAGAATGTTGCTATCAAAATTCTTGATAAGGAGAAGGTTCTTAAGCATAAAATGATTGGTCAGGTATATATTTTCTGATGCTGTTATGCTTTTAGGTTGATGTTTGTATGTTTGAATCTTTCTGTTAGTAGTAATTGACGGTTTCGGATGATGATTCATGTTAGTCGAGCCGAAATTGCTTTTGTGGGTTATGGTTCTTTTGTTGTTGTTGTTGGTTTTTGTGGAATTGACGGTTTCGAATGATGATCCATGTTAGCGCAGCTAAATTTTGTGTGGTGGTCAATTTCTGAGTTTGTTCCGGTTTCTTGGTACATTATGCATAGTACTTTGTTCCCTTGATCAAAGAAAAGGAGGTTGGGTACCAATAGTTATGAGCTAGAAATTGGCATTTTCGAATAGGATTTGTGTTTGTTGGTGTCGACGGAGTTTGCATCTTTTCTCCTGTTGTGTGGTTTTCTTGGTTTTCATGCGAAAGAGAAGTGTCAAAACTAATGGTTTTACTGGATTGTTTTTGTTAATTCTTGAACATAATGAATCTTTTCGTGTTTTTGGACCAAATGAAGTGCCATGTTATGTCAACGCGCAAACTGATAAGTTTAAACTTTAATTAACATTAGAACTGGCTATAGTGATGTGGGATTGGTGTTGGGGGGAAATGGTAATTGATTTTGGAAGAATCAAATAGGTCCTGATATAGTGCTGTACTATACCTCATTTCTGTTAATGTCGAGAATTGTGGAAAAGCAGAGGAATTCTGCTCTCATATGTTTTGAGTGCTTGACTGTCTACCTTTCTGGTTTACGTGATGCTGGAAATTTGTACTTGAGCTATAGAAAAAATTTTAGTGGGATCAACGAAAAAGCAAATATCCTCCGGAACCATCACTCACCCTCACCCATTGCTTAAATGGATGAATTTGGAGGGAAAAGGAGGGCGAGGAATAAACTCCCTTGTTTGATAGCAACTTGTAGTGGTGGAATTTGGAGAGGGAGGGCTAGGAATATTTTTTCCCTCCTACGACTCTACAAGGCTAAGTCCGCATAGGAACGATTTGGAAGGAAAATAGCATCCATCCCTACTCCTTTTCCTCCTTAATGTGTATTAAAGCAAAGGGTTAGCGGTTTGGTTTCACCTGCATCATTAATGAGATTGCTTCCCTGTGTATAGTTGTTCCTATCCATGGGTTAATGGTATTGGACGTTGCTAATTTCTACTCCGTCTGTTTTTTTTTTCTGCAGATTAAGCGTGAAATCTCTACCATGAAATTAGTAGGACATCCAAATATCATCCGTTTGTACGAGGTTAGGAGCAAATATATTTCCATTGGCATTTTGATAGTCTACCCGTGGTAGTCCTGCCTATTTTGATGTAAAATTTGTGAACTAATAGATTTTCAGTTTCTGTTTCTTTTTTGCTTACAGTAGTTGGATAACGTATTCTTATATATTGATAAGTACCTATTTTCTTGTCTTTTTGTGTTCAATTTATATTTTAGTGGTACGTGTAGGTGATGGCCAGCAAGACAAAGATATACATTGTTTTGGAGTTTGTCACGGGTGGAGAACTCTTTGATAAAATTGTAAGCCGAAAATGCCTTTGGTATTGTTTTGCCAAATGACAAGCATATTAGATAGCTGCTTTCCGTCAGATTGTTATGCAAGTTCATTCTCTCTGTCCACTTATATTTATTTACGTTCATCCTGAAAAAAACGTTCCTCAGGCAAGCAAGGGACGGTTAAAGGAGGATGAAGCAAGAAAGTACTTCCAACAACTAATAAATGCTGTTGATTATTGTCATAGCAGAGGCGTGTTCCACAGAGACTTGAAGGTGATAGAGTTCTTTTGATGTTTTTTCTATATTATTTTAAATTCGAGCATGGACAGACCTCTTCTGTGCTTGTAAAAATCTTTTTACTTACACAAAGTAACTGGCGACCATTCTGATTTAGTGTTGCCCTTGATGCTTTTGTAAACAGCCTGAGAACCTGCTGCTTGATGCTAAGGGTTTTCTTAAAGTTTCAGACTTTGGATTGAGTGCCTTAGCACAACAAGTCCGTGTAAGTGACCCTGTCTATTTTACTGATCAATTCCCATGTCAGAAATGCATTCTGCTTTGAATGTTTATGCTACTCCTAGCGGTTTAGGCTAGTAGAATTTCTCCTGAAGAGGACTTTAATGACTCTTTAAGATGTTTTTTCAGGAAGATGGATTACTACACACTACTTGTGGCACACCCAATTATGTAGCCCCTGAGGTATATGATGTCCCTCTCTAGTCCTCACAGTATAGACCTTTGGTCGTTTTTTCTTTCATTTCTTTTCTCTTCCCATTTTATTTTATAATATTACTTTATTGTTGAGCTTTTAGGTCATCAACAACAAAGGCTATGATGGAGCAAAGGCTGATTTGTGGTCGTGTGGTGTCATTCTTTTTGTTCTTATGGCAGGCTATTTGCCCTTTGAAGATGCGAACCTTATGTCGTTGTATAAAAAGGTAGAACATATGCATTTATGGCTGTTGCTCATTTCTCTTCAACTCTACTTTTCTTGATTTAATTGGCTGGAGGCAAGGTCTCACATCTTTACTGTCGTACTTTCCTTACTCGGGTTCCTGCTTTTGTTGCTATTTACTGGTTTCCAATTGATTTCCTCTCGCTATTTACAGACATGCTTTTGTGTCTGGAGAATTCAAATTAGGGATTGAGATAACATAGTGTAATACATTTGCGGCTAGTTTTTCGTTACGTTCTCAACTATCGTCCCACCCCTTTAGTCTTACACTCCTACTTTTTATAGAATTTGTACCTTATGCCTAATTTATGTCTCATCTGCAGATATACAAGGCAACTTTCACTTGTCCGCCATGGTTCTCTGCTAGTGCAAAGAAATTGATCCTACGAATATTAGATCCTAATCCTTCAACTGTAAGTTCATGCTAATTGTTTCCTTCAAGATTTTATTGGTTATAGTCAATTAACTGATTCGGGTATCTTTGCTTAACACGCTTTATTTTACTGTATTTCATGTTTCTGACAGAGAATTACGATTGCTGAAGTGATTGAACATGAGTGGTTTAAGAAAGGCTACAAGCCATCAGTTTTTGAGGAGCCTAATATAAGTGTGGATGATATTGATGCCATATTTGACCAGTCAATGGTCAGCCTCATGTTCTAGTTTTAAACTGTTACCTCTTTTCGGCCTTTAGCGACTTCTCAAAAAATGACTGACCGTGCCTTGTTGGTATTATTTTCAGCACTCGGGAAACCTTGTTATTGAAAGAAGGGAAGATCAGCGTTTGCCACCGGCGCCCCCTGTTGCCATGAATGCATTTGAGCTGATCGCCACTTCTCAGGGTCTTAATCTTGGCACACTTTTCGAAAAACAAGTGGTAATTGACCAATTTTTTAATTTTTTTTTTGAAAAACGAACTGCTGTCATACTAGTTTAATTGATAGTAATTCCAGTCACGAGCATACTCCCTCCATCCCATTTGTATAGTGTCCGTTGATCTTTAGTGATCAAAGGATGTGAACCGTGATGATATTATTTCACAATACACGGTATTTTTTTCTCTTTTTAAGTGTTATAATAAGAAAATAGGTGTTTTGATAAATTAAACATGACAGCTTTTACATTTATCTCTACATATATTTTTAAAAAGCAATGGTTAAAGTTGGTATCAGCTGACCACCAAAGTCAAATGGGATGAAGGGAGCATCTTAGTTGCATTCCCTCGATCGTTAAATTTTGCTCCATTTTTAGCATGGACTTGTATTGAAAGGCAGAATGCATCTCATGCGTATTCGTTTTTCAGGGACTAGTCAAACGTGAAACAAGATTTACTTCTAAAACCCCTGCTACTGAGATTATCTCAAAGATTGAAGAAACTGCTGTTCCTTTGGGTTTTGGTGTCAAGAAAAGTAATTACAAGGTAAAATTTATTTGTGTGGATTTGTCATTGTCATTATTTTTTTTTTTTTTTCTGTGAGATATTCAAAAGTCGACTTTGTCTTAAAAGATTCTGAAAAATTGTCTGGAGAATAATTTAATAATTCATTCTTTCCTATTGCCAGCGAGTAGGTTTAAATTCAGGATGTAATCACTTTTCTCCATCTCCGTTCAAAAGCCAACACCAGTAGGACTAGCAGTCTAGTATATACTTCTGACTGACGTATACTTCTCACTTTGATTCTCAGATGAAACTTCAAGGAGAAAAAAGTGGACGCAAGGGTCAGCTTGCTGTCGCAACAGAGGTATTCATTCGAAGAAGAGTATTTGTTTGCTAACGGATGGATAGTATTTCAGTTCCTCTATCCCAAAAATGAATACCCCTCTTTCTATCTTAGGTCGCCATCTTTATCATTTCGCATGTGCCTCTAACGAGGCTCATGCTACAAGTGGGGTGGGGGATGGGGGCCGGATTCGAACACGTTTAGAAAACTGTTCCCTTGCAATAATGGGGAGGCTGTCTATATATGTAACGACCATCTTGAGGCATCAAAGTCAAATTTGATTCTCTTAAGGGAAGGGTTATTCACTCAGACCCACACCGCAATAATTTTAAGACGCTTTTCAGATAAACAAGTTTCTCTTTTATTGTGATTGTCTTTCAATATTTTTTTTATTTAATAAAATTGAAATGTACTCACTCAGTCTCTCTGTTCTAAAAGCTTTCATATATGTAATCTTTTGGGTCATACATATCTTATTTGAAATGTTTTTAATCTTAAACGATAAAAGCCGAAAATAGCCCCCATTATCACATGCATCACTATTTACATTCTTGTAAAGTTAAAAGAACATATAAATTTACTTTCCCTAAAACTGTCTCAAGTAAATGTGTACAATCTTGCGAAAAGAGGGAGTAATCAGAGTATCGTTTAGAAAAACAGCGTGCGGGATTAAGATTTTCTATTGCGAATTTATCTCTTCCCTTCTTAAAATCTGCTCTTTAATTGATTTTAACTTTTTGGAATGATAATTTTTTTGGAGACGGTAAAATCATTGTACAAAGTCCTCCTGAGAGATGGTTATTGTGAGACCGTAATATAAATTCAAGTAAAAATGGTACCAGAAGTATTAAAATGGGGACGAATGATATGAAATGATTTACAAATGAAAATGGTCAGGATCAACAATAAAATGGGTGCGTTCATTATGAAAACACGTACTAAATAAAAGAATCGCTTTGGGCCATGATTAATGATAAAAGGGTCGTGAAAAACACAAAGAATGATGAAAAAAGTGTTCTCTGAGTAACTTAGTGAGAGATCGTCTCTCCCAAGTAGTTGGGTCGTTTTTCACAAAATCATAGAACAACGTTGTCGATTTCTATATCTTATAAGCTTGTGTTGATCTACAGATTTTTGAAGTGGCCCCTTCTCTATATATGGTCGAGCTTCGTAAATCAAGAGGGGATACTCTGGAGTTTCACAAGGTCTGTTTGTTCATGTGATCTACAGATTTTTAAAGTTTCCATTAGGTCTTTACAAGTGCTTATGTTCTAACTGCATTTGGCGTGCACTGAAGTTACCTAAATCTTAGTTTCTTGGCTGTTGGCACGTGTTATTTCGTGCTTCCATGAATCATATACTAAAAACTATTGACTTCACAGTTTTACAAGAACCTCTCAACTGGGCTGAAAGATATAATTTGGAAGACCGGAGAAGAGATCCAGGAGGAAGAAGTTGCAAAAACATAGTTTGTCCTTTGCGGTATGTTTCCATTTTCAACGAATTTGACTCACAACATGATCCATAGCAACCTTGGATCATTGGTAAAACTAATAATAAAGAGATATCCACTAAAAAATCTTATTCTATTGGACTCGACTCACCAAGCACCATTGTTGGCTTTGAAATATGATGGGAAAAGCAAAATGACTCAAAAAAACCGCCTTTTTTTTTATAATGCTGAGAAATAGCAGTTGGTCATATGCAATTCCTTGCGCAATTTTCAATATGGATTTAGAGTAGTACTAGGATAGGTGACTGACTTGGATAGCAGTTGGTCATATGCAAAATGACTCAAAACCGCCTTTTTTTTTTCTTTTGACTTGGTTGAAAGTCTCAAGGGATTCATGTTCAAGCGGTCAACCCCTCCAAGAGGAATCTAATGGGGGTTATTTATGACCTAAGAATATGCCTTCTAGACTTCGAGCTGTCACCTTTGTAAAATGGTGGTTGACATGGTTTGCTTGGTTTGGAGGCTATTACGTTTGGTATTTCGCTCTAGATTTGTCAATTTCCCGGCATTTATTATGTTTAGACTTTCTCATCCCATGTTCATAATACCTAAAATAGGGGTTGTGATATTGCCACCACAAAAAAACACTAATGCCACGAAAGATAAGAGTGATGGGATTATGGGAAGAGTTGACCTTAATAATTGCCCTTATTAGTTCGTGGCATTAGTGTTTGTTGTTGTGGCAACATCACAACCCTAAAATAGTATAGGATGGTTTTATATTATATTTATATATCCATTCAGCAGGTTTCTGGTCTCTGATGTTCGAAAGATGGCGTCCTGACAAATCGTTAACTCAAAGTATCGATGGTAGCAGTGATGGTGGCAGTGGTGGTTGCGCTACGTGGTCAAGTGATTGGCTTCATTGGTTTATACTACTACGTAACATAAAAGAACTTGTGCATTGTTGGATAAAGCATTTGTTGTTAAAGAGCATGTCACCTATCTAGAACTTGTGCCTTGTAGCCTGACTGTTCACTTGATCATCTTATATGAATATCAGATACTCGGTAATTTTTACTGGCGATAATGCAACAAGCAAGTATCGAGAGACTTCGATTGGAAATTAACTCTTTAGTCTCTTAGACAAAGCTATCCTGACAACTGGTGTTTATATCGAATAACAGATTTCGATTGATCTATTTTCCTTTCCTCGTCAAAAAAAAAAATTATTAGGGAGTATAAATTATCGTATATGCAATATTAAGTAAAGGTTTAATACGCTTTTCAGTTTTCATTCCTCCTTAATTGTACAACACAAATTCTCATTTGTGACGGACACTTTTCGTCACAGGCCTCTTGTGAGTTGTGACTTCACATACTCCCTCATATTCTAGATAAGTGTCCCATTGTTGGGATGACACGAAAATTAAGGAAAGGAGTTAAATAATGTAAAGTATTGTGGTGGAATGAGGTAATTGGAAAGAGGGAAGGTATTGTGGGGTATTATTGTGAGTGAAGTGATTAAAATAAGTATAGTTTTGGGTTGAGGTGGGGTATTGTTGTGGGGTCGAAGTGATTAAAATAAGTATAAAAGTTTACCAAAAATAGACAATGGGACATTATTGTGAATAGACGGAAATGGACAATGGGACACTTATGTAGAATAGGAGGGAGTATAATGCAAGTGGGAAAGCAAGTGGGAGAGAGCTTCTGAGACGTCATAAGCTTGTGACCGTCACAGGGGAGACTTACAAATCACGCTACTATACAATTCCTTTATTTCAATTAATATTTCATTTGACTATGATTGATTGATTGGTTTTTTTTGGTACATTATGATTGATTGATTGATTGTAACGAGCTTGGTTTTTACTAATTTGTTAACTATTACTCCCTTCATTCAACTTCACATTGAAGGTCTTGGGTTCGAATCTTGTTGGAAACAATTTTTTTATAACCGATCTAGCGACAAACTTTCATTGTATTACTTTTGCTTATGTTCCTAGAATTTGTAAAAAAAGCCGCTCATAGGATAGCTAAGCGTGCTATTAATATGTAGGTCTCGTTAACCCGATTGTCAAAAAAAAAAAAAAAAAAAAAACTCCAAATTACAAGTTTCTCTTTTGTACACTATTCACAAGTGAACATTTAATGTCAATTTTCTCTCGATACACAAGTGAAAATATATTCATGTGAGATCTATTTTGATCAACTTAATTTTCTTTCTTACGTCAACTCATTATCAGGTCAAGAGTCATTGTATGTCGATTTTGGGTTCGGCTTGGTAGAAAAATTCAGATTACATTCGTTATCGAATTGGGCAGATTGTTTTGGCTCACCAAATTTCGATTTTATGGATCACACTAGAAACAACTCGATCTAGTTTTCAGGTCGGGTCAGTTTTGCCAACAATAGGCCTAAAATACGCAAATCATATTTCATGAACAATTTCAACCTGGTGATCACAAATACTACTCGTATTATACCTCCAGTTGTATAATACACATGTACAACTACTATACATTTATTCGAGCTTATTGTAATTTTTCTGAGTTTTTTTTAAGTTTTTTTTTTTTTTTTTATGTTTAAGTGGTTAAGTTTAGATACTTTACAATATAGCTCAGATTCTTTAAAACAAAATTCGAAAACTTTACAACAGAGCTCGAATTCTACACCATACAACTAATAGTATAGTCGTCTATTAATTGGTGCAATTAGTCTCATTGTAGACGGATATATCCGTCTAAAATGAAAGACGGGTCAAATATGCTTAAAGTGGTGACATTTTTTTGCCCCACCATGCAACTTGTTGCTTATCTTATGCTTAAAGTGGGTGATATTTGACCCGTCTATAACTATAGACGGATATTTCCTGAATTTGTGTAATTGGTGATCACCTGATCCACAACTAGCCAGTAACATAACAACAAAAAGCCATGTGTACACTACTACCAACACAATTACTAAATCAAAGATAAGAAAAACAATCTTCAAAATCAAACTAAACAACAACAACAATACATTCTCCCTCCAAATCCCATTAACAAAAATCAAACCAAACCAAATTACAATGAAAGCATTAGCATCAGCACTCTACTCTTCATCATGCTTAATTTCTCCACAAAATTCACCTCAAAACATAGACCAAACAACAAATATAACAACAACAATTCTAACACCAAAAAAAATTCCTACTAAAAGTCTCCTATCACAAAACCCTCTATACTCTCAAACTCACCAAAACCTTTCCTTACAATTCAAAGAAAAAATCTTATGTCTCGAAATCTTAGGTATCGATACTGGCAAGGCGCTAGCGCTAAACCCGTCTCTTCATACCGCGTCTCTTCCGTCTATTCACGATATTCTCTCTTTTCTTCAGTCTAAAGGTATCCATCATAAGGACTTACCTCGAATTTTTGGAATGTGTCCTCAAATTCTAACCTCTAACATAAAAACCGACTTAAACCCGGTTTTTAATTTTCTTTATTATGATTTAGGCGTTCCGGAACGTAGTTTTCGGAAAGTGGTTAATAAATGTCCAAGGTTGCTTATTTGTAATGTTGGTAATCAGCTGAAACCGGCTTTTTTTTACCTTAAGAGACTTGGGTTTAAGGATTTTGTTAGTTTGGCTAATAATGATCCGGTTTTATTGGTATCGAATGTTGAAAAAGTATTGATTCCGAAATTGGAGTATTTGATTAATTTGGGGTTTAGTCGAGACGAGGCGATTGGGATGGTGTTAAGGTGTCCGAGTTTGTTTACTTTCAGTATTGAGAATAATTTTAAGCCGAAACTCGAGTATTTTGTTGGTGAAATGAAAGGTGATTTGGAAGAATTGAAGGAGTTTCCGCAGTATTTTGCATTTAGTTTGGAGAAGAGGATTATGCCGAGGTATTTGGAGGTTATGCAAAGTGGTGTGGATGTTCCTCTGTCTCTTATGCTTAAGTCTACTGATGATGAATTCAATCAGCTTATAGGAAAAATGCAAAAGTCATGAGTTTATCACATGCGTATTCGTCTCGGGAATGAGGAAGAGATAGGTTGATCCTACTTGCGGAAATCAACTAATTTCTTCTTGTTTATAAATGTTACAATATTGTATATTATATGTAAACCGATTGTGTCCAATGAGTATTATCCCTCTGAGCTGAGCTTGATTTAAAAAAAATCGCCTTTTATATTGTTTTATTTTAAATAGGATAAATTTATAGCATAAAAATTAAATAACAAGAGTTAGCCCGAGTGATAACAACTCTTACCCCAACCGTAAGGTTAGATTTCGATTCTTACCTGCGACGTAGGGCTCTCATTTGAACCAAGAAAAAAAGTGTAGAAATTAAAGAGCTAGAATTTGAGTTTTTAACGGAATTTTTCTTTTGTTGGTACAAAGATAATCCCTTTGTCCCGATCAATTGTTGTCCTTTGGTTTTGGCACAAAGACCAAGGAAAGAGGAAGGGTCCAATTACCAAATGACAAGTTGAACAAATTAAGAGTGAATGATCAAATTATTCATCAAGTTGATTCTTAAAATAGAAAGGACAACAAATCACTGAGACATCTCAATATGGAAAAGGATAACAAATGAGCGGGACAGACTACAGAGGGAGTAATACCTAACTAGTTAAAATTTTTAATACTCTGTATGTAAATAGACGGAAGAATTATGCGCAATTATTCTGTAGAGGGCTTATAAAAACAGTTTTGATGCTGACGAAGTGACGAGATTCAAAGTAACGAGCATGAATAATACTCGGTATAATATAACAAAACAATTATCCGAACAATTACAACAGAAACTTTGACAGAACTTCCATTTTGCTACTTCCACTTCTTGATCAAGTTAATCCAAATGATTCTATGGTTCTAAAAAAATACCAGAGCTTTGGATTTCCTCGTAATACATGGAGAGCTACTTGAAAAAATTAAACAAAAAATTTGTTTAATGTGTCGATTATTGAGAAACTATAATTGACCGTATGTTCACTTGGTTCTAGTTATGACTATCTGTGTAAGTTCTACCAGTGCACGTCTTGATCTTCTGACCTCCTCGTCGTCATTCTCAGGCAGTGATTCGATGGCTTCAGCAGCTTTCGTTGCATGCTTTTGCGCTAAATCTTTTGCCTTTTGTATTCCTTGGCTTCTTCCAAGGTACTCGAGCGCCTGGCAGCACAATGGAGAATATTAATATATTCAGACATTGTATGATATCTAATAAGCCATGCCCTCTGCTGTTTATTGTTGTGTGTCGTTTTCAGTTTTTCACGTCAACACTTTACCAATAAGTAAAAGCCAGGGGGCTGAAAAACTCACGACTCGAGAGTCACAAAAAACAAATGTAATAGCGTAAAAAATGACTGACATCTATAGTCCTACAGTTAGTAATTACTCGAGTATGAAAGTCTGAAGCAAATCTTTGCCTATTCTTCTGTTCTATTTATTCCCTACCATATTTTTTGTCCCTGTAGCGCATTAGATCTAACAACGGTAGATAGTAAGGTTTTCCACGAGATCTTTGAAGGTCAGATATAAAACATATACTCCGTATCAATTAGTTTTTTTGTGAGAGACCAACTAATTCAACTACAATCTCAATACAACAACAACATCAGAGCCTTAATCCCAAAATGATTTGGGGTCGGCTGACATGAATCATTCTTTAGAACCGTCCATGGGTGAACGTGCACCTCAAAATGCGAAAAAAGAAAAGGGAAAATGAAAAACAAAAGGAAGAGCGAAACATAATACAAAGTCAAGGTAAATTTATAGGTTTTAAAATCGAAGTCCGGATTTTTTTTTTTTTATAAAAAAACTTAAAATTTGTAAATAAAACCAGTAAGTGATTACCCCCAATGATAAAGGCTGACCTCACGATAATCTTTACCATGAGACCTTCTCGTACAAGAATTTGTAAATATGAATAAACTGCAATTTCTCCGCCCAATTGAGCACAAGAAAAGCATAACATCACCCAGCCAAATAAGAGAGTATGCGTACATAAACCAAGCCGTATACTTACAATATCAACATCTGCAGAGTCGTCAAAGCCTCGTTGCACAACTTCAGCTAATTGAGGAAACTCTTCTATCGCAAACAATAGAGGAGCTGTAACGATTCCCTGTGGAGAAGCAAAACAATTGAGTTAGAAGATAACAAGACAACTGAGTTAGAAGATATCATTGAAACATATAGAAACACATTGACTATTGAAAGTAACAGAAAACATTTTTTCAGTAACAGCCTGCCTACACACATTAATCAAGGAAGAACACGTTGTACATCAATTATAGCCAATTAGCCAGCACAAATGCTTCTAAAGTCTCCCTCACAATAACCTTTTTGTAGACTCCTGTATTACCATCAATGTAACTAACTAAAACATAAGCACGTGGTTTCAAGAAACTGATTGTATAGTCAACAGATCGAGGTCATTAACAATATACTACAGTAATGTAACGGAAGAAGTTGGTGTCTAACACGGAGTACACTTTTGTGGGGACAAAGAGAATACGAGTATACGACTAAAGAACGACGACATATTTCTCATGAAATAACAAAAAACCAGCTGAGCAGCAACAACAGTAATCAGTAATCACTTCTCACCCATGATTACCAATCTAATTGCTATTGCTAACATGAACATAATCAAATGAAATTGTGGTGCACCACAGTGATATAAAAGGTTTTCAGAAACCAGTGAATTTTCTTTCATTTTTTAACACGGGTAAGAAAGAGAAGTGGATTACGTGACGGATATCAGAAAGTGAACCCTTCCCGAGTGAGGTTGATGTGCCCGTATAGTCGAGAACGTCGTCTATCAACTGAAATGCTAAACCCTGGTAAGACAGAAATAGAAATTAAACTGGTAATAATTAAAGGGTTTGAAGAATAAAAAAAACTCCTATAACCACAACCATTAGGACTTAGAAGGCACATTTCTTCATCCTTTAGTACCCACCCCGATGCCTTTTATGGCCACTAGGGCCTCTCGTATACTCAAAACAATAATGAATCATGTCACCATCAAATTTAAACGAGTTTCAAAATAATACTTGCCAGATTCTTCCCATACTCAAAAGCTAGGGTCGCAACTTCAGCTGTTTGGCCTGCAAGAAGAGCAATTGCTTTGCAACTATTTGAAATTAATGATGCAGTCTTGTAGTAGGTCTTTTGCATATAGTACTCCATGCTACAAAAGGAAATAAAAAGAAGAACGTAACTATCAGCCTGCTTATGTTAGTGCATAGAGTTAATCAACCTCGCATTTTTTTTCTTCTCATTGGTATATATCAGCTCAATTGGCAAACAACACTCCTTTACACAAGTAACAGATAAAAAAAGAGAGAGAGAAAAAAGTGACAGGCAAATTGACCGATAAATAAGATAAGATTGAGCTTTGCTACAGAAGAACTAGGAACATTTGGATCTAGGACACGAGAAGGACAACAATGATTCTATCTGCAATGATAGCTCAGAATTGGTAACAACAATTATAGATACGAGAAATGCACCAAGTTATAGCTACAAGGGAAAAACATACTTTAAACGCTGTTCAGATGTCGTCGTCATCTGCATTGTCTCACCAGTAACAAGATGTTCTACAACTTTAGCTAGTAAAGATACAACCTGCACGACATGGTTTCTTAATCCCCGGAACAAATGAGACCAGCAAAGCCAAAATTCAGAACTGAAGGGCATAAATTCGGTGACTAAAATTTTGAAACTTTACCTCTGTGTTGTTTAAAGAAGCCAGAGCTACACAAGCCCTTGAGAGTAAGAAATCACCAGCTAGAACTGCTAACTGCACTGCACCAAAGATATAAAGTCAAGAAACATATGCTAACATATCATTTATATCTGTATGTAGAACATGCCTTCCTATAAATGAAACCTCTGCGTAAATCCAAATATACATTATCAAGCTTTACGTTTTTTTATCTTTGATACGAGAAACAAGCCTAGAGAATAGGAGACGGAATAATATGCCTTATCCTTGATACCAAAAACAAACCTTGATAATAAGTAGTATTAAGGATTACAACTAAGGTCAATATATTCAAGACTCTTTATCTGAGAGTATCTTTTTCCTGAACGTGTTGCTTCTTGTGAGATCTTTTCCACAGAGCAACTCCTATCGGCTACAACCCATGAATAAGTGTCGGGAATGATCCATTTACGGATGTTTAGAATGTCCCAAATCACCTAAAGCTTTACTTTTGGTCTCAAGATACACCTATGTCCTATATGTGGACAGGAGTAAGGACTATAGATTATAAGCTTATCGAATTTCATTCCCAAAGACTACTTAGAAATTTGCTTTAAAATGAGATATTCAGGCAGTTGGTAATTTGGTATGTTTGGTTTAAGAGAGCTCTTTTATTTTCAAGGATACATCAATCTTTAGAATAGACTGCTCCTTTCGTTTCCTATTATAAGTTGTTTTAAGGAAAAAAAAAGTACTTGTATATCGTTTTACATTTTTCCATGTATTACATGTTCTCTACATTTTTCAAGACAGACATAATTAGGGGGGGGGGGGGGGGGGAATTACTTTTTGCTATTGGATCGGAGGGGAAAAAAATATTTTTCTATTTCAAAGAGAATTTATTATACTCAACTAATATTATAACATTTTCCAACACTCCTAAATCATGTGAAACATCCTAAAATGACTTATAAAAAAGAACAGAAGGAGTAACTTTAGGTAATATATAGAGAGTAATAACTAACTTTCCATCAAGCACCATCCACATGTTACAAGAGACAACAAGAACATTACCTTATTTCCCATGACTGAGTTCAACGAACTAATACCACGTCTAGTGTCAGCATCATCGAGAACGTCATCATGCAGAAGACTGGCCACCTAAAACAAAGAATAAAGAGCTTTTAAACCCACTGATACAAGTCATAAAAGAAACTCTGGAAGAATTGGATGAACAATTGAAAAATAAGCAAGAAACCCAGTTCGATAATCTAAACTTCAATATTGCATATGGGCGCAATTACTTTATGCACCCTATATTCCGTAAAAATCTAGGACGTCAGGAGTCCAGCATTCACAAAGCACCAGTCCAAATTAATTGAGACAGTAAACACGTGGTATTGAAAAATCTATGCTGACAACAGTTAGAAACAAATTGGTGCAAAGAGAGAAAGGGGGGAGGGGGTAGTATGGTAAAGATGCAACCACATTAGTAAAACTTGAAGGTGGTCTATGATCTTTGAAGAAACAATAAGTGAACATGAGGATAATAATTTCGAAACAGATGAAAATACAATAGTTTTGGCAACCTTCCATGGTAATCCTTGAGAAAAACTGAATTTCATGAAAGAAAAGGGATTTAGTGAACTGACATGAATCATCTCAGTTATCTCAGCAATGCACTGCTGTCTTGTACGCAACTCGGTTGCTAAAGTATCAACTACTCTAGCAGTTGATAATCTTTCAGCAGATGACATGGGTAGAGGCATGTTCAACGCTGTTGCCATTAACAACAAAACCTGCAAAAAGAAGCATTAGAGCTCTTACGAAACCAAGCAAAATAAGGAATAATAAGTAATAACGACTAAGGCATATTCTACAGCCACCTAGCAAGATTTCATACCAAATATCCATCGAAGTAATAGACAAGGTAACATAGGCCAAGTTACAAAATTAACCGATGAAACATCCAACTCAGCTGGCACAGATGCCATCTTACCATTGATCTGACATAAATAAATGTTACAATTTGTCCAAAGTCAACAAATTTGAAGGAGCCAACAGTCAAGTTTCAATACTGTCTTAGAAAAAAAACTGACAATCAGATTGTCTCATTATGCCCTTTACTTTTTATCTTCTCATGCAGCGAGTCAGTCAGTTGTCCAGTCACAATCATACGTCTAAAAGACACAGAACACCAGCAATAGTTTGCCCTAGGTTGCCAGAGCCGGCTCTCTGCAAGTCTGCAACTGAAGAGTGTTGCTTTGTACATTTGACCCAATCCCTTACGCGACTGAAACATAACCCTTATTGACAAGTCTAGACAGACATTGAGCTACAAAGATTGTCACCCTTATTATAGGATGTTGACGATAAATTATAGCATGGCCAAGTAACGATGATAACACCACATCAGATAGTTATGGCACTTGGAATTGACAAGGGAATGGGTGACTTCCAGGTTATGCTAAATATTCCGACAAGGAATAACTGAACAAACAACTGCTTTTGGCCCTGTTGTAGGTGCACTATTCCAGTACGTCCGGACAAAGATACGAATATCACATGGCATGTATAGACATAAACAGATGCATTTAACACATACCGTAGGACGGAATCTCTTTCCTTCAACTCCCATTTTGAAAAAATATTCAGCAGCAGATGCTAGCTTTGGTACCTGAAAGATGTCACTAGAGTGAATATCATATGCAATATCCTTTAGTTAACTAGACAGTTAGAGAACATACGGACCTCCGCTATCACCATTGACCGTAATCTATTAGCTAAAATTGATAATTCATCGGCAACAAGGGAAAATGGATCTGATTGGTCCTGCAAATAAGATCCACAAAACATTCAATGAGAAAGTCCCAAAAACCACCACTATTTTTGTTCTCGCACATGAATTCTTGGTTAAAATGAAACTCTAACAGGATATACTCTTTGCACACTGGCCTAAGGTGGAATTTAATGCATCTATCAAAATCAATCAGCTGCTAAATGCTAAAGCGTACATTAAACAACTGTTTATTTTGTTTGGATTACCTAGAGAGACATGAAGTCCAACTAGAAGACAAAGTGTCAACCATAAAGAGGAATTTTCACAATTTTCCCCCGTTTAAATTCCTACTAATCGGAGAAAAATTATATACTAAATCTATTACTAAATTTTTCACCGTGAATGCATATACAGAAATCTTTGCCGTACCAACTTGCCTCACATACAAAAACAAATAAATAAATAAATAATCCAAAAGTGAGAGCCCCTCGTACACATACACTATATAGTGATAGTATTAGAATCATGGACAAGAGCACATGACTTGACTCAAGGACCTGTAAATATATGATAAAGAAGTAACCCACGAGAGGACAACACATCGTCAAGACGTCAACTAATATTTATGAACACACATCTTACTAGCCACCATCTAAAAGCCTAGAGTTATGCAAGATTACACTTTTTATTCCTAATTTTATTTGTTTAAATAATGCAGATCACAGTTTTTAACTTTTTATAACTTTGAACTCTGAAAATACTGTAGATCTACTTTGTTCTACAGTGACATGAAATTTGGGTGAAAAGACGAGGAATTAACGTCAATTGCGATCCATAATGTCTGATAAACTGTTTAACTCCAGATGTGTTTGTTTGTGAGGTGTTTCAATAACTCGTCTACTTTAGGTTTATTATTTTATAACTTTTGTCGAGCCTCCAAAGAAAATTTGAAATTGACGGTGTCTGAGTGTTCGACACCGAGCCTGAACAGGGTAGCCAATATACAGTCAAATTCTTTGCCAGAAAAAAAAAACTTGAAATGTGCAAGTTATAAATGTTACACGTATCAAGCAATGAAAATTAACAACAGACAAAGTCACACCTAACCTCAACTGTGGACGTAGCACCATGATGAATATAACGTCTTGCTTCATGGAACAAAGGGGAAATAGAGTAATCAATTTCCGAACATCCCCAGTCCTGTTGCAAATAAATGTAAAAAAAGAACATGAGCGATTCTAGGGTGAGACTGCCTTGTACTATAAGATCACATTAGTGATGTCATGTCATCAATTATACCCCCCCCCCCCTTCTTTCTTTTATGTCTCTCTCATCAAATCTCACCTCAACCCAATCAAACCACCCTGCCACCATCTGTCGCCTTAGCTGACTCTAACCCCACCACCACGGTCACCGCTCACTGACAACACACCACACACCAACCCGACCCATGAAAGGGCGCACACAGCCACATTGGCCCACCCCACCCTTTCACCTTCAACAAACACGAACTCCCACTCCCTTACACCCCTCAAAACCCAACAAGCAACCACTCCACCCACACGGGCCACACCCTTGCTATTGAAAAAAATGCAGCACCTTTTCGATGATGGTGGAGATACCTTTCAGAAATAGTGAGATTGCTTTTGTGTCTCAGTTACTTTTGCTTTTTGTTCACACGGGAGAGACAGAGGGAGGGGTGGTGGTCAGAAGGTAGTGGCACAAGGGGAATCCAATGGTTGGGTCAGGGTGTTGGTTGGAGGGTGGCAGTGACGAAAAGGTAGGCTTTGGGTTGGTTTGAGGATAGAATTATAACAATGTGGCATTAAACTATGGATGCATACTAAGTTGTATAAAAACATAACATGAATCCTAAGGTCAAACTCTTCACGAGCATCTTACAATCTTCATTTTATACTAAGTTGCAACGACTTCAAACGTTGAGCAATTTAGAAAGCCCAGCCTCAAAGAACACAATGTACCAACCTAAACCATGGTTCAAAGAATACGTATGTTATCGCCTGAGATGTCTTAGTATTGAAAGAAGTCCATACGAGATAAAGTGATACGCCAAAGCAAAACAGAAGGGCCAAAGATTTGTCCCATATGGCCGAGTTATGTGGCAAATAGGCCAAATCACTTCCATACAGACCGCGAAGAGCCTGATATGGTTTTCCAACAGCGCTCTTTCTTTAAATAGGGCACTTATGTGGCAAAGTTACAAATGAAATGATAATATTGGCCAAAATAGTTACTGTAGATTCATTTAGTCATTAAAATGATACAAAACCAACAATAGACGATAAAAATAGCTATAAAAGCTTCTTTTATCTATTACTGCAACTGCGAACGCTGCCAGCACCATGATTTCAAACACTGACCTAAAGTCATTCACTATCAAAAGTTACGAGTGAAGGGTTTTAGTTTACCTTATGCGTGATATCTCTAACGGAATGAGAGCCACAGAATAATTGACGATAAGCTGCAGTGGTTAATGCAGGAGAACACGATTCACGCAACCGATAATTGTTCAATCCAGCCCTTGAAATCCGATAAAAACCTCTCGAAAACATAATATCTGATTGTGCTTTACCACAACAAAAAAGGTGAAAACACTGCCATTAGGAAAAATAAATAATAATAAAAAAAAGGTAATAGTTGAATGAACAAGTTTCTTATCGTCAGTTTGATAATAGAACTAGTCAAACAAACACTATTTTTAAACCGCCACTTCAAAAGAATACTTATGCCCTAATTATCAACTACTAGTCTCCATCAAATAATCCACGACGATTAACAGCTTCCTCCACAATTACATTTTACCTAACTTACAGCAATAGTTAAATAATAACACGTAAATTTGGCATTCCTCGACCGTTCTACTAATACAATGCAGAGCCTATGGCAAACCTAATCAAATCAAGATTTCTAAATCCATCCCCTCATGGTATCTCATTCCATTCCAATCCATTCCGACCTTTTGAACCAAACGGCCCCTAAATTAATTTCACATTAATCTGGCATTTCTCGGTCGTTCTACTAATACAATGCCGAGTCTATTGAAAACCTAATCAAACGAAGAATTCAATCTTCCAATCATCAATTTCACTTCAAAATGATACTTAGGAGCCAATTATAATTTATAAACTATTAGTCTCCGTTACATACTTCTAATAACTACTACATCCATTATCCGCTTTCTCAACAATTACACTTTCCAAACCATAATTAACAGGTATTTCTCGCTTATTTCGCCGATAATTAACATAATTAACCTAATCAATGCCGAGTGTATCTTCAGCAGCTAGCAGGAATCCAACAGTTGCTAATACTAATCGACAACGAACAGCTAACTCACCATTTTACTGCTACGAGAACTAATAACTAACTCAACTAACTTTCCGCGAAAAGCAAAAAGAAACACAAATCACAGATTACAAGAAATTACTCTCTCCGTAACAATCAATTATTTACCTTTAATTAAAATACTTCTCACAAAAAATCAAAAAAAGTAAACAAATGATTGCAACGGGAGTTTAATTCGTACTACTCACTCCGTCTCAATTATTTTAATCAAAGGTAAACAAATAGTCGAGACGAAGGGAGTAACGGTTACAAGAGTCTTACCGGAGAAACTACCGAGTCAACACGGCTAATAAATCTGGAATGAGATAGCGATTGACTCGGCGGCGGCGGCGCCTTAATAGGCGGCGTCAACGGTGGGTTTAGCGGCGGCGGTGGCGAATGAAGAGGCGTGTTAGGGAGGAGAAAGAAAAAAATGAAGTGAAGGAGGTGAGAAGCGTGATTAAAGAAGAGGGAAGTGTGATTTGGTCATTTGTGTGCAACTGCAAGCGTCGAGAAAAATTGCGTGGATGATTTTGAGTCACAACAGATGTTTGTTTGGTTGTAAAAATGTAAAGGTAGGCAGGCGTCCTATTTTCCACGTTACGCCATTTCGGTTTCGGTTTTCTTGCACCCGCGGTTACTTCGGGTACATGGAGTTCACTTTGCAATGTCGGTCCGTAATGATGAAATCATGAATTTATTACTTTCTCCGTACTGTTATTTGTTTTTCTATTTCATCAGATGTTAATTATTTATCTTTTTATTTTAGAGAAATGCTTTTTATAGACAACTAGTTTTATGACCCGTGCAATGCACGGGATGTTTGAAATTCACTATTGTTTGAAATACTTTGATTACATATATATGTTAATATTATAAAAATAGGTAAAATACAATTTTACCTCACTCTATAGTACTCCTTCCGACCCAAGCAAAATGTAACACTTGATTTTGGGTGGTCTTCGAGGCGGTACTTTAACCGTATTTTCCCCCCTAAATATAACGTCAGATACGCTTCCAAAGATAGTTTAATCCGGTTATTTTATAACTGATTAATTATGAGACATAAATTGGTCTATATAACAATAAAAAAAAAAAAGATAAGATGATTAGTGGTCATTAACAAAGAAAAACTGAGAGCAACTGAACATCTTTACTACTAAAATTCAATAATACTATTGATAAATAGATGAATAATGGTTATGCATTATTATTCCAAGGTAAAAGTTTGTATCCCTTCAATACGAAGGGTTGCATTGCTTCAATTCTGCCATTTCACTTTTACGGTATAATTATTGCTTCCGTTCATGATTTGGCTTCAATATTTACCAATATCGTATACATCCATGAAAGCTGATAGTTAGAGCATCTTCAATACCATATAAAAACGATGATATCAATTCCAATATGGTCAAATTTGTGAAGATAAGAACACCAGTATTAAGTGTCCAGTATATTTCTAGCTAAAAAGGGTAATGTCGTTTAAAGAAGGCTCAACAAAAATCCGTAATTGTAATACCCAAATGTGATCAATTTAAAGACCAATTACTAAAATAATCAAACTTTTACCTTGGCGAGTCACTTAAGCCGCAATATTTAATCGAAGTCAACTATGATCTGATGTGGAATTGATCCGCCTCTGTTATCTACTTATCTGTATATATACAAAATTGCATAAGCATAATAGTTTTAATAAAATGACAAATTACTTTACCAAAAAAAACACCCCAGTATATCAATTCATATAATTCGAGTATTTAACAATATTAATACATCATCATTACAATTATAATAATCAAAGGAATAACAAACAAATTACAATTTAGCATATTCTAAATAATGTGGGAAAATAATGCGAAGAAAGTAAAGCGAAAGAACATATGAAAAAAAAAACGTAAATAAAGATGAACGAGAGGTCATAAGCAGTAGTTTTATATATACTCGAGGCCAAAGATATGAATATCAAAGGTCAACTGTATTTATTAAAGTAGAGATAATTAAGTACTTATTTGATCTTCCAAATTCCTCCTTTAAAGTCAAAACATGGTTTGGCCAAAATTCAATTAACTTGAACTGCATGACTCTTGAGTATCAAACATTTATTTAGCGAGGAGATGAATGGTTTTAGTGTTAATGTAAATGTGGCCTAAAAAATAAATGTGTTAAAAATTAGTGGTAGTTACGTGAATTTGAAGTAGTATTCCTATTTTTGTTCGACTTTTAAATAGATTGTATTGATTCAATTATTATTTCTTGTTATATTGTCAAAAATTAAATTAATTAATCAAAAAAGTTAATAGAAATTAATGGAGTATGAAAATGCTATGTGTAATAAAATTGAATGTTTTCAGCTAGTTTTTTAACTAAATAGTACATATATTTCATTTCTTTTGTTAATAATAAATAAATAAATTTAATAATCAATTAAAATGAGTAGGAATTAATGTGGTATGAAATGCCATGTGGAATTTAATTTAATGCTAATGCCATGTGTAATTTAATTTAATGCTTTAATCTAACCTTTTAATAAAATTGTATAGATTTGATCATTTACAATCAATTTGGTCAAATTGTCAATTTAATAATTGGCTCTCTGCTTTTTCATCGGTTTTGGTGTCAGAACAAAAGGTAAACAAATGACATGAACGGGGAAGTACCAACTGGCATTAGAACCGTGAGATTACGCTCTTTCATTACTTACTCAATTATGTACATAATTGACCGTTTTACCCATCCCATTTCAGCACCATTTTTTTCCAGTTTTGTTATTACTTAATTAATTAACCTTTTCAATTTCAACCACCGCCCCCTTGGTATCCAAAATCGTCAACTAGTCCCACCCACGTCTCCCTTCTTCCTTAACCCACCACTGTTTCCCTTCCTCCTAAACCATCCTGCCCCACCCACCAAAATCCGCATCTGTCCCAGCGAGAAACGTGCCACCACCTTCGCCTCCCTGTTTGACTACCCCGACAACCGCATATCCCTCCCCGCCATCCCATCCACCCCTAATTTTAATTGATGGGGCATATTCTGCACCCGCTGACCGAGTCAACATATTGGGCAAGGTCAAAGATATCCAAAGCAAGTCAACATATTAGACAGCCTAACCGACGCAGCCTGTCGGCCTGTCACTTGGGTCTCGGCCAGGCAACTAGCCAGCCGGGGCACACATCCGCGTACTCATATCCAAGACCCCTCGGCCGGCCCGCCATGGGTCCATCGGCCGAGGGTAGAACGGTCTTTCCACCTGCTAGCCACTTGGCCACTACATGACAAAAGGTGAAAGTCTATAAATACTCCTCAACCCTCATTGAGGAAAGGATCCACAATTTAACCTAAATACCTCATAATCTGGTAATATCTTCCTTATCTCTCTACAATACATACTTCGCCAAGTAACACACGACTTAATCCTTTTAAGTTTACTGACTTGAGCGTCGGAGTGAGTTCGCTCGGTCCAAAGCCGAGCTCTCAGTTTGTTCATTGTTTCAGGAGACCGAAAGGAGGAGTCCAGCAAAGACATCATTCTACAAGCCACGAGTGGTAACAAATATCTGCTCTGGAATTACACCCGGAACAAATATCTGCTCTGGAATTACACCCGGAACAAATATCTGTTCACAACGGCGGTTGGGAATCGCAAATCGGACGCCTCGGCAAGGCCGAGAGTGAAAGAGGAAGCGACCAACATGCCAACATGTTTAAAGACGTTAAGTACAGTTGAGACGCATTCTAACTGCCTCGGCCAAAGCCGAAGGTAAAAACAGAAAAGAAAAAAGCGTTCAATTAATAACGCAAAAAGACAAGTGAAGAATGGTGATCAAAGCCCCGGCCAAGCCGAGGGCCAGTAAGACAAACTTTATTAAAAAAAAAAAAAAAAAAAAAAGATTACAAGGAGAATACAGACGACGGCCGTCCCCATAGGGATAAGCCGAACACAACCTACCAAAGTTTTTACAAAAACACAAGGAAAGGAAAAGCAAAAGGTTACAGACATGTCAATGAAGCGCCAAAAGATGGCAGGGAGGCAAGGCTTAATAATTGGCCCCCGAACAGCTAAAGCTATCCGAGATGTCGGGTGAGTCTGGTGACGACCGCCCGTCTCCCTATGCTTGTTGCTGCCCTCCATCGGCAGCAGCAGCATCGTCTTCGGTGGCCGGCCCAGAGGAAAGCTCGTCATTTTCACGCGCCTTTAGCCTCTCAGCCTCCTCTTTGGCCTCCTTCACCTTTGCATCGTAGGCCGCCTTGGCCTCAGCTATCTGAGCAGCCTTCGCCGCCTCCGCCTTCTCCGCAGCCGCTTTTTCCGCAGCATCGGCCATCTCATCCAGAAGCTGGTCAAATTCTTGCCACGGAAGGAGCCTTCAGAACGAGCTTCTTGATTGCCTCCCCGGTCGCTTCCTCGGCTTGTCCCTAATTGGGCGCACATATTAGGGATGAGCTCAGTTTGAAGCATCTCAATATCTTTCTCCCTTTGGGCAAGGATAGCCCTTGTGCCCCTATGTGCCTCCGACTGGGCCAAGTACAGATCCTTCCATTCTTCCCTCTTGGCAACCACGGCGTCATAACCGCCCTTATACCCGTCCCGCTCCTCCGAAGCTTGGCAACGGCGGCATCAAGAAATGGCCTCAACTTTGGCCCTTTCGCCAAGAGCAAGCGACTTCTCGCTTCCTCCTCACGCTTTCGGGCAAAGAAGAGGTCCGGCTTAGCCTTCCCGCTTCCCCTTTGCGGCGGAAAGATCAAGCTTAAGCGGATTCGATCAATGGCCCAGCTTGGGCCATGGCCTTTTCTTGCTCCATAATGTGGGAGCCGGCTAGTTGAGTCCACTTCGCCAGCCTCTTGTATATTCTCGTACCCTCCGCCACAAGCTCGGCGGGGGAACCTTCCGGAGTAAGGAGTCAACGGTGACATTTCTATCACCCGCCTTCTCGGCCGCTTCTCTAATTGCCGCTCGGTGAGAACGGCGGCGCCGACGGCGGATCTACAAAAAATTCACACAACAGCATCCATGTCAACATTCATTGACACATCGTAGAGTCTCGTCATCGGAATGCATAATGAACCGGCTAAGTCCGAACCACGAGTTAGGTCCGTACAGTCTGGACCTTATTAGATGAAGGACCGATGAATCATTCTTTTCCCCTAAGAACGGTAGAAGCCGTGATGGCTCTTTTCTCTTCTTTGGAGGAGGAGGGCCCTTCGCAACGGTCACCACCTCCTCGGTGATATCGACGACCTCCACATGTTTCTTCCGGACCGGGGGTTGAAGAGGAGTTGGGATTGACGCCGTCGCCGACCGACGCCTTTGGTTTTCTCTTGCACGCGCTCCGAGAACCCGTGCTTGAGCCACCGCCGGATCCACCGCCTTTTCCGTCCATGGTCCAGAGTTCGTTGGGAGCCGGGTCTACGATCACGCGCGTCAGCCTTAGGATGCCGCTGAACGACCTTCCCGTCCTTATCAAGCCCTAACCTCTTCAAGGTCCCCTCGGCAGATCCTGGCCAAACCGGTCTAAGAAACCGCATAAGAGTTAAATAAAAGAAGTAAAACAAAGCTCTAAAAACAGAAGCATAACAGACAAAGATGGGCCTCACACCGACCCTACTCACCCCGGTTGAGGGCCGGTATGAGGCCGACGCAGCAGCAAACGGCTCATCCTGAAAAATAATCTGAGTCCGGGGCATCCATCCCTTCTCAAAGATCAAACAAACCGCGCCCGCTTCTCATCCGCAAAAGATAGACCTTGAAGCGTCCATCTTAAGCTTACCCCGGAGATATATTTCTCATATTCTCCCGGTTCGCACCGCAAGTGAACAAGGCTCTGGAAAGACCGAGGCAATGGGTAGTCCTCCGGCACTTGGACGTACACCCACCGCCGTTTCCGGTCCTTAAGAAGTAATCTTGGACACGGAAACGTAGCCCGACTCCATCTCGCACGCCGTACCACCCCACTTTACCTAAGTTGATGGCAAGATGATGAAGCCGGCGGAATAAGTTAACTGTTGGGACCTCCCCCTTAAAGAGACAGAGCCACACGAAGCGACTATCGTCCCTAATGGCCAACGGATGCAGTTGAGCCACGGCGACGTTCATAGCTTTGATGATGGCCGTGACGTATTCATTCAAAGGAAACCGAGCCCATACTCCGGTGCCTAATGTATACGCCGATATGGCCCGGGGGAGGGCAACAGGCCGCCTGACCCTCCTCGGGGATAACAATTTTGTACCCCTCACCGAAGGAGAAATGACCCTCGAAAAGAGTTTCACCGGAACAACTGTCGAATTTATTGGTCCAGGCACGATCAAGACCAGTCATACAGGCCTCGCCGTGATCCAGAAGATGCGGCCTCTTATCACCAGAAGGATTCCTTCCCTCACCGTCATCATCAAAGTCTTCATCAGCTTCGTCATCATCCTCCCAATCCTCCAAAACTTTTGGATCAACTTCGGGAGAAGGAGACCTAGGCCCCCCGTACCTTAGCGGGATGGCGGCGAGTGCCTCCTCTTCATCAAGACGCGACGGGGAACCCCGGCGCACGGTTACTAGGTCCCAGATCGCGAGAAGACATGGTAGCAACAATTGCTTAACAAAATAAGAGAGTGAGTAAAATTTGTTTGTTTACCTTGAAGAAAAGCACTAGCCGAAGTAACGACTCTGAAGATTAGAAGAGAAAGAAGCCCTTGAAAGTTTAGAGAGAAGAAAATTTTAGAGAAAATGAAATTGGTGGCCAATTTCAGGGACTAACTGCCCTATTTATAGAGGAAAGTCCATGAAGAAGGACCAATCAGGGCACAACCATGAAACGTCGACAATCGGCGAACATACACGTGTCGGACATGCAACCACGGAATGTCAATCGTTGCAACGATTGAACGTCAATCAACGCAATGGACCAAGCGTCTTCAACACGCCCCTTCATATCTCTTTGCCTATTCATCTTGCTCACCAAATTCCTAAGTATCTCGTTCTCCGCCGCCACATGATCAACCAAGCTAGGTAGCACCGCCGGGGCAATCAAAAACAACCGGCACTCTCAACCCTGGTCTCGGCCAGCGTCACTCTCTTTTCCACATCGGATGCCCTTTACACATCCATGTGGAGGGGGGATATGATACGGCCTAAGCAGAACCAAGCCGAGGCAGAAGAAGCCGAGAAAGAAAATTTTTACTTGCGCAGAATATACGCTCAACATACATCGGAGCCCATACCACGGCATAGACTACGCTGGGGGCAAATTGATGGGGCATATTCTGCACCCGCTGACCGAGTCAACATATTGGGCAAGGTCAAAGATATCCAAAGCAAGTCAACATATTAGACAGCCTAACCGACGTAGCCTGTCGGCCTGTCACTTGGGTCTCGGCCAGACAACTAGCCAGCCAGGGCACACATCCGCGTACTCATATCCAAGACCCCTCGGCCGGCCCGCCATGGGTCCATCGGCCGAGGGTAGAACGGTCTTTCCACCTGCTAGCCACTTGGCCACTTGGCCACTACGTGACAAAAGGTGAAAGTCTATAAATACTCCTCAACCCTCATTGAGGAAAGGATCCACAATTTAACCTAAATACCTCATAATCTGGTAATATCTTCCTTATCTCTCTACAATACATACTTCGCCAAGTAACACACGACTTAATCCTTTTAAGTTTACTGACTTGAGCGTCGGAGTGAGTTCGCTCGGTCCAAAGCCGAGCCCTCAGTTTGTTCATTGTTTCAGGAGACCGAAAGGAGGAGTCCAGCAAAGACATCATTCTACAAGCCACGAGTGGTAACAAATATCTGCTCTGGAATTACACCCGGAACATTAATAAACCCTAATATCCTTATGATGGGGCATATTCTGCACCGCTGACCAAGTCAACACACTGAGCAAGGTCAAAGATATCCACAGCAAGTCAACGACTTAGCCTGCCTAGCCGATGCAGCCCATCGGCTGCTAGCTGTGGGTATCGGCATGGCAACCCGCCAGCCGGGGCACATACCCGCGTACTCACATCCAAGACCCTCGGCCGGCCTGCCGTAGGTCCATCGGCCGAGGGTAGAACGGTCTTTCCACCTGATAAGCCACTTGGCCACTTGGCCACTACGTGACAAAAGGTGAAAGCTTATAAATACTCCTCAACCTTCATTGAGGAAAGAATCCAAGACATCCCACAACTAAACCTAATATCACACATAAACTGGTATTATCTCCCTCATCTCTCTACAATACATATCTAGCCAAGTAACACAACTTAATCCCTTGAGTTTACTGACTTGGGCGTCGGAGTGAGTACGCTGGCACAAAGCCAAGCCCTCGCCGTTCATTGTTGCAGGAGAGGCCGAGAGGAACGATAAGGACAAGAAGGATCCAACCAAAGGCATTATTCTACAAGCCACGGGTGGTAACAATACTTGCTCTGGAGTTACACCCGGAACAATTGGCACCGTCTGTGGGGATAACAGATCACGATCGGACAGATCCGACCGGAAGCAAGACTCGGCAGGTGCCGGGTGGAATTCAGGAACGTACCACCAGAGGCGGTATAGTGAAAAAACCCCTCTCGTCGTATCGCCCGCCGAAGTCTTCGCCCGAGCAAAAGCGAGGGCCGAGGGGGGAGAGACCCCCAAGCCCAAAAGTGACGGTGATACGAGCCAAGATCGTGAGTACCACGGCCACACCGCCATTTAACCAACGACCGCCGCCACCCGAAGAATGCTATAGAGAGAGCCGATCCGGAAGGAAGCCTCGGCAAGTACGTTGCAAAAGGCCAAAAGACTGACGCCAGCAATTCAGATAGGAAGTCCGTCTTCGAGCGGATAGGCGTGATTCATGTTGTCATCGGGGGCAACGAGAACGGAGGGTCCGCCCATGGGCACAAGCGGCACCTAAACGAGCTATATCAGGCCATCAACTTTGTGCCCAACTCGAGGATCCCCTCTGCAAGCATCCCCGATATAACTATCGGAAGAAAGGACTACGAGGGGGTCATCACCCCTCACAGCGACCCGCTTGTAGTCAATTTGGACATATCCAACCACCTGGTCAAGAGGTGCCTGATTGACACAGGTGCATACACGAACATCATGTTTAGAGAGTGCTTTCTCGGCCTCGGTCTGAAGATCAAGGATTTAAGCCCCTGCACCAACCCCCTATACAGCTTCTCTGGGGCCGGGGTACGGGCTGCTGGGGATCAATTAAACTCCCGGTGACGTTCGGCGAGAAGAACGCGGCTAAAAATATCCTAGCTGAGTTCGTCGTCATTGACGGCTCGTCCGCCTACAACGTTCTCATAGGCCGAGTCACCCTGAGCGAGGCTGACGCAGTGATGTCCATCCGGGCCCTAACACTGATGTATGTCTCGACCGGGGAAGCGCGTAAGCTCGTCTCCAAAGACGAGAAGGATGAGGTGGTCAACGTCCGGATAGCCGCCCGAGGCCGCAACCCGCAATCCTCAAAGAGGCGAAGAAGTCCGAAAAGGAAAAAGCCCGTCCTTACAAAGCAGGAGGCGACCTCATGGATACGACTAGTGGCGATTGGGGGGATGTGCCTAGGATGAGCCGTTAGGGCATTGGTAATCTTGTAAAATTTATGTAGCTACGGAGGTGTCCAAGATAGTCAGGGGACACCCCAACGCATGTTTTTACCTAGTGAAAAACCACCCGCGCCTTCCATCAAAACAAAATTTTCCCATCGCTTATTTATCAAGAAATAGACGCTCACACACACTGTCATACCGACAAGAGCGGTGGTCTATATCAAGAAATAGACGCCACACACTCGTCATACCGACAAGAGCGGCGGTCTATATCAAGAAATAGACGCCGGCTCACACTGTCATACCGACAAGAGCGGCATCCTCTGTCAAGAAATTAGCGCCGTCCGCAGCACCCTGTAGTAGACGCCACGGCAGTCACCCCAAGAGGTTTGATGCCGTCGCAGTCACTCCAAGTGGTAGACGCCACGTAACACGCTATCAAGAAACAGACGCCGGCTCATACTGTCATACCGACAAGAGCGGCGGTCTCTATCAAGAAACAGACGCCGCCACACTCCGTCATACCGACAAGAGCGGCATTCTCTGTCAAGAAATTAGCGCTGTCGTTGAGCCACCCCAAGTAGTAGACGCCACGGCAGTCACCCCAAGAGGTTTGATGCCGTCGCAGCTACTCCAAGTGGTAGACGCCACGTAACACGCTATCAAGAAATGACGCCGGCCACACTCGTCATACCGACAAGAGCGGCATTCTCTCGTCAAGAAATTAGCGCCGTCGCAGTCACCCCAAGTAGTAGACGCCACGGCAGCCACCCCAAGAGGTTTGATGCCGTCGCAGTACTCCAAGTGGTAGACGCCACGTAACACGCTATCAAGAAATGACGCCGCTCACACATCACATACCGACAAGAGCGGCGGTCTCGTCAAGAAACCAGAGCCGGCCCACACTGCCCATCCAACAAGAGCGGCAATCACCCTCATAAGGTGGATACCATGACAGCAACGGCCATCACACGCTACACTCGCAGAAACAGACGAAGTGTCTTGGAAGCGTCGAAACACGCTTGAGATACGCACTTAAAACGACCACGCCAAGCCGAGGCGGAAACAAAAGGGGCGCTCAATTAGGAATACAGAAGACAATTCGACAAGGATAAGATAAAGACCTCGGCCAAGCCGAAGGCGAAAGAAACGAACCATTATTAGAAGATAAGTTACAAAATTACAAGTGAAAAGAATACGGACGACGGCCGTCCCCATAGGGATAAGCCGAAACACGACCTACCGAGGTTGTACAAAAAGAAGACAAAAACTATCACTATGTTCATGTATCAAGAGGCAAAGGAAGGAAGGGCTGAGTAGTTGGCCCCGACAAAAGCAGATCTCTTGTAAACTTGTTCTCATCAAGCGACGAGGTAGCACGTGAGGAGTCAAACAGATCTGTCAAACTTGTTCTCATCAAGCCGCATCTTCCTCGGCAGAAACCCAAAGAAATCTTTCCTCGCGGCCCTCGGCCTTGGCCTCGATCCTCACCGCCCTCATCCTTTCGGCTTCTTCTTTAGCTACCCTAGCCTTCTCAGCAAGAGCTGCCTTTTCCGCGGCCGCCTCCCTCTCCATCTTCGCCTTCACCGCCTCCTTGGCCTCCTCCACCGCGGCTTTCTCCTTAGCCTCGAGCTTGTCATCAAGCAACGCGTCGAACCTCCGCCCCACGTCGGAAGGAACCATCAAGAGGGAAAAGCTCCCGATAACTTCCCTAGCAGCGTCTTCGGCCAAATCCGAACTTGGCGCACGCTTGGGAAGCATGTCGGTTTGCGGATCTCGATGTCCGCCTCTTTTTGCTTGATAATGGCATCTCTGCCCCGAACCACCTCCGCCCGAGCCTTAAACAGTCCCGGGACTCGTTCCTCTGCTGAGGTAGAGGTCGGCACGCCCGAGCGAGCTCACATTTCCTCGCCAGCCGCAGCTTCGGCGGCCGCAGCCTCGGCTTTAGCCCTCTCGTGAGGACCTCCTTTTCAGCGTCCTCCCCGAGTTTTCCCTCCGCCAAGAGCGCCTTCTCGCCTTCTTCCCTAAGCCTCTCGCTCATTTAGGAGACCCGCTTCGCCGATGCAGCCACCGCTTAGTGGCATTACGCTCATGAATGGCCCCGAGCCACGGCCTTCTCTTGCTCCCGAGACGAGCAAATGGGTAGCCACGTTCCACCTCGCCGCCTCCCTAATAAGCTTCGTACCCTCCTCTATAAGCTCGGAGACGGAAGCCTTCTGGGATGAAGGGACGGTGGTGGCAATCTGGCCACTAGCCTGCGGCTGGGAGACGAAAGCCTTCTGGGATGAAGGGTTGACGGTGGTGCCTTGACCACCAACCTCGTGCAGGGACCCCACCGCCGCCGCCCAACGTGGCAATAGCCGATCGCGGGCCGATCTGCAAATTCGGTTAAAACATCGATGTCGATGTCGACCCATCGAAATACCTAGTGGCACGGCTGAATTTAAGCCACGAGCTAGATAGGTACCATGTTTGGCCTTCTTGACCGGAGGAGGCACTTCCTTGCCGCCGGAGAAAGTCGTCCCTTTCCTCTTACGGATAAGGGGAGATCCCTCTCGCGTCGAATCCCCCTCATCGGGAATCTCAACAATCTCCATCTTTTTAAGGGAGGGGATGGGAGTTGAAGCCGGTGTCGACGCCGTTGCCACCGAGGGCCTTGTTTTCCGCGTCCGACGCACCACGCCGCTAACAACCCTCGCCTGCGCCTCCTCTTTGCTCAAGACCTTCACCATTGCCCATGAGATCGTCCGGCGACATCCTCATGGGTCATGGGTCGCACTTGGGATGCAAGTCGAAACAGCTTTTATCTTTGTGCAGCCCCATTCTCCGAAGAAGATCCTCAGATAAGTCCGGTCCAAAGTGGTCTACGAAAGAAACAAAGCAAGAGTCAAGAAGAAGAAATGAATCGAAATTCGAAGACAAAGAAACATTGAGAGCGACGGAGGGCCTCACACCGACCCCACTCACCCCGTGCTAGGGCCGGTATGAGGCCGACATAGCAAAGCGGCTCATCCTCAAGAATGATCTCGCGTCGGGAATCCATCTTTTCGGATCCCACGCTTGTCCACCTCAAAGAGCCTCATTGCACCTCTCATCCTCCGTAAGAGGGACCCTGCTAGCATCCATTTTAAGATGCTTCCGAGTGACCCATCCGTCATGCTCCGCCCTAGTCTCACACCGCAAATTAACCTCGGTGCCGGAAGGAACGGGCAAATGGGATAGTCATTCGGCACTTTGACATACACCCACCGACCTTGCCACCTTGCAAGAAGAAGGTTTGTCAAATAGAGACATAACCCCGCTCCGTCTCGTACACTCGTACCATCCAACACGGCCGAGAGAGTGATTTGAGATGATGGAGTCGGCGGAATAAATTCACCGTCGAGCCTCCCCTTTAAAAAGACAAAGCCGACAAAGCCAATGATGGTCCTCATGGCGGCCAGGTGCGGGGCAACAAAGAACGTTCATGGCTCTAATTATGGCCACAACGTACCCATTCAATGAACCGGAGCCCGTACTCCAAATGCCGGAGGTATACACCAAGATGTTCCGACGGAGGACAACATACGGCCCGACCCTCCTCGGATAACAATTTCGTACCCCTACCAAAGAAAAAAATGATCCTCGAGAAGTTTCCCGCCGAGCAACGGCAAGCTTACGGGACCAAGCGCGATCAAGATGGATCTTACAGACATAGCCGTGATCCATGACGATCTTGTCTCCCCTCACTAAGACGAGACCTTTCCGCATCATCACCAAAATCATCACCAAGATCACCAAAAGAGTCTGGAATCCTCCCATTCCTCCGAATTTGAGGATCAACTTCAGAGAAGGAGACCTAGGGCCCCCGACGCAGTTTTACTAGGTCCAAGATCGTGAGAAGACATGATTCACAACAAATTATTAAGGAAAATGAAAAGTTTGCTTGCTTACCTCAAAGAAAAACACTCGCCGGATCAAATACTCCGAAGATTAAGAAGAAAACCCTTGAAAGTTTGGAGAGATGAAGGTTTTAAGAGAAAAATTTTCGAAAATAAAATGGAGGCCAAAATCACGGAATAACTACCCTATTTATAGAGAAAAGCCCATGAAGAAGGACCAATCAGGGCACAACCCATGAAGCGTCAACCAATCAGCGAACACACACGTGTCAAGCATGCAACCGCGGAATGTCAATCGTCGCAACAGTTGAATGTCAATCAATGCAACAGTGACCAAGCGTCTTCAACACGCCTATTCACATCTCTTCGACTGTTCATCTCCCTCAAACAAATTCATAGGTTTCTAGTATCCGCCGGCTACCGATCAACCAAGCCAGGAAGCACCGGCCGGGGGCAATCCAAATCAACCGGCACTCTCAGCCCTGGTCTCGGCCAGCGTCATGTTCTTTTCCACATCGGATACCTTTTACGCATCCATGTGGAGGGGGGATATGGTATATGAAGCGGCCTAACAAGAGCCACGCCGATACACCAGGAGACACCGATACAGAAAGATTTCCAAATTTACTCGCGAATATACGCTCGTTGTACATCGAGCCCATACCACGGCATGACTACGCTCGGGGCAAATTGATGGGGCATATTCGCACCGCCGACCAAGTCAACACACCGAGCAAGGTCAAAGATATCCACAAAGAAGTCAACGACTTAGCCTCGCTTAGCCGATGCAAAATTCCATCGGCCTGCTAGCTGCAGGGTATCGGCATGGCAACCCGCCACCGGGGCACATACCCGCGTACTCACATCCAAGACCTCGGCGCCCGCCGTAGGTCCATCGGCCGAGGGTAGAACGGTCTTTCCACCTGATAAGCCACTTGGCCACTTGGCCACTACGTGACAAAAGGTGAAAGCCTATAAATACTCCTCAACCTTCATTGAGGAAAGAATCCAAGACATCCCACAACTAAACCTAATATCACACATAAACTGGTATTATCTCCCTCATCTCTCTACAATACATATCTAGCCAAGTAACACAACTTAATCCCTTGAGTTTACTGACTTGGGCGTCGGAGTGAGTACGCTTGGCACAAAGCCAAGCCCTCAGTTCGTTCATTGTTGCAGGAGAGGCCGAGAGGAACGATAAGGACAAGAAGGATCCAACCAAAGGCATTATTCTACAAGCCACGGGTGGTAACAATACTTGCTCTGGAGTTACACCCGGAACACCTTATTTTCTAATTCAAACATTTATTTAACTTGCAACAAAACATAATTAAAGTTTAGCTAATGAGGTTAGGACAATTACTTGCTCATATATGAGAATTTATATTCATCACTCAGTGATTTGATGACTTTGATTAATTTTGAGAGGAAGGGGAATTTTTTTCTTGGGTTTTACAAAAAGGGCAAGGTAGGAAAATATTATGACCAAAAAACTCGTACATGAGAAAACAATTAAGACCATAGATAAGTTTGAATTAAAAGGATGCGATAGTGTAATTGTTAAAGCTTATAAAAGGTTGTTTCAACTTAATATGAGGTACTAGGTTCGAGTTTTTAAAATGTAAATAGTGTAACTCACTAAACTTGAATCAAGACTAAAACAGGATAATATACATAAAAATATTTCGAGAGTGTTTGGTTGAGTGTTTAACTAAGTTATTTTCAAATGAATTATTACCCTCTCAGTTTCATTCAGTTCAACGTAGCTTTATACAATTTAGCCTAATTAAGATCAATTTCGTTAAATTCTATCCCGTTCAGATTTTTTCAATAAAAAAAAGGGAGTTGCTAAATCCCGCACATCATTTTACTTAATCCCGCACATTTGATCCCTCTATACCGAGTATGCTCCTCTCATTTCTCACCCCCATGAGAGAAACAGGAGAGAGAAAAAAAACAAAGAAACCAAACTGCCTAAATCCCAACCCCGACAACTCCTTCCCCACCACCCTCCTAGCACGTCGACCACCATTCCACAGCCCAATCCTCGCCGACCATCCATCTGCAACCCCACCCCCGCCGACCACCTCTCCTTGCTACCATCCCTGAGTCGACAACCTCCTCCCCGTGCCTGCAACCTACAGGAACCACCATACTCGGCGACACCTGCCTGGCACTACCACTCGATGCCGCCCCTCCAACCATCTTACTCCGCCTGACGACCCCCAACCACCACTTCAACAACCCAAGGCAATCGAAACCCTAATTGTCGATAATAGGGGGAGGTGGTGACGGTTTGTGACGATTCTAATCGAGATGGGTGTTCGACGGTGCACAATGGTCGTCGAGGTTGGGAGATGGGTGGTCATGGCTGGGGAATGGGTGGTCGGGTAATGGTGAGGAACTGGACGGTTTTTATTTTATTTTTTATTTTTTTTTTATAAAAAGGGCAATAACGGAATAATGGTGAAAAATGTGTAAGATATAGTAAAAGTGTGTGCGCAGTTCATAGACTATACATCCTAGTACCTCTTATTGTTTATTTTTTGAGTTTTATTTTAAAGTTTTTGAGTCTTGCTTTAGTATAAAGTTTTTGAGCACATTTACTAAAACAATATACTAAAAAAATATAATATTGCTCAAAAACTATATTTATAAATGGTAATATGCTCGGAAAAAAATGTGTATATGCTCAAAAACTACAAGGTTTGAGGTATTACATCAGATGCGTAATCCTTTTTCTCGTGTGTGCGAAATTTAGCAATTGCGTAAAAAAAACACGACCTAGTTTTTATTTGGTCCGGTCCACTTGAAGACCAAAACTTATTTGGAGAGTCCGAAAAGAAAGCCAAAAAAGATAAAAAAAAAAAAAAAACACTTCAATTGCGGGGACACCAATTATCAAGCGTATTCACCCTGCCTCCACCAGTCCACCCCCACCCGCACCCCAGCCTCCTCACTGTCCTCAGTTCTCCTGTTTCATCGTTTTCACAACAGTCAACAGGTACGTTCTCCTTAATGTCTGTGCTAACAATCATTAACTGTTTAGCTATACCGGTCTTCTTTGCTTTCCGCGTTTTTTTTCAAATAACCAATGTTTGTTCGTGTTGCTGTTTGTGCGTTGAACAATAAACAATTTTGATTAGGGGGCTAATATTTAAACAACTGATTTTGTGTATGAATACTACGGGCTTGCTTGGGATGTGGTTAATTATTACCGGAGTAATAGAGCCTAAATGAACTAAAAAAATGGAGGAAATTGATGGTAGTTGTAGATGGAAATTGGTAATGGAGGAAGATAGTGTAATTGTCCTTCCATACGGGAGTATTACTCAACCACCGAGCGGTCAAGGGGGCCGAATCAGTGGCGGATTTAGGGGGCTAGCAAGGGCGCTCGCCCCCGCTGGACATTGGAAAATTCGGATTTCTTAGTTAAAATTTTCGATTTTACTTTACGGCATTATCATTTTGCCCCCCCCCCCCCCCCTAACCCCCCCCCCCCCCCCCCCTAACGGCAAATCCTGGCTCTGCCACTGGGGAGAATGGTAATTTATTCACTAAACTATACATGGACTAAAATAATCAGCAGGGCGGCCCCCTCCCGTCATAACTAAGGCTCTTTACTGGCTGTCTAGGTTTTCGTATGTAATCTCTCACTTTTGCTAACTGTGTGATGCATTTTTTGTGTTGTAAACAAATAATTACTGATTTTGTGATTTGATTCGTGCTATTTCATTCACCACACAGAATATATCCATTTGAATGTTTTGATCGAAAATTCTGTTTGTGGTTTGGCCGAATGAGAAAACTTGGTCTATGACCAAACCCTAGGAATTTTTATAATGATTTTTTGGAGTTACTATAAAGTCTTATAGAGCTTGTTTTGCTGTCTATTGCACTCTTCTGTTTTTAGCTTCAAGCAATGGCTGAAACTGAAATTCAAACGCAAAAGAGTGAACCAGTGCTGGCATGGATGAGAAAGCCGGTTAATATCAACCTCGTTGACGAATCTCCTATCGCTCTCCTCCCTTTCCTTGACCCCAGGTACTCCCTATTTGCATATTTGCTTCTTTCAATTTCATTTACACATCCGACCCCCTTACCCCGCAATATGGAAGAGCCCTTCAAGGCACTGGGGTAACGTTGTTGTTGTATTGTCATTGTTAACCAGTTTGTACATGCTGTTTTCTAAGAACACAGGTAGTATGATTAGTCTCCAATACAGTTAGAATATACTCCCTCCGTCCCGGTCATTTATTTACTTTTGGTTTTGGTACAAAGACCAAGGAGAGGGGAAGGGACCATTTAGGGGTGGTGGACTTTAGTGACAAGTGGACAATTGGTTATGTGGATGATCAAATTACCCTTCAAAAATATTCCCAATATAGAAAGGTAAACAAATGAACGGGACAAAGGGAGTATATAATGAAGATAGCATTGATACGTTCATAATGGGGAGTAATTGTGTTTTATAATTCTATACTCCTTCTATCCCATTCATTTGTTTACCTTTGATTAAAATACCCCTCACAATGAATAAAAGAAGGTAAACAGATTAGGACGGAGGGAGGAGTTGTTAGAGAATCCAGAGATATCGTTGGTCAAAGTTGAATTTAGAAATAAAAAATTTCCATTGTTATTGAACTAGAAGGGATGTATCTATTGATGGGATTTATTGAGGTTGATAGCCCACGAATCCAACTGCTGCAGGTTGCAAGAGGCTTTAAAGAAAATGGGGTTCTCTTCACTCTTTCCAGTGCAAGTAGCAGTTTGGCAGGAGACTATTGGTCCTGGGGCTTTTGAGCGAGACCTTTGTGTAGATGCACCTACTGGTAGCGGGAAGACGTTGGCTTATGCTCTTCCTATTGTGCAAATGCTAGCAAGTCGTTCTGTAAAATGTCTGCGTGCGTTGGTGGTGCTACCTACTCGTGATCTAGCTGTACAGGTTTACTTTCCACAACTTTCATTCTTTATTTTCTGACCCGCATCTTTGTTACTTTTTGATTTGCTTCTTCTGAGGAATATCTTTGCTTTAAAGTCATTCCTTGAACAAGAGACAAGATAGTGTTAAGAGGGTTGTCAGGAGATTGAACGAGCGCTCTGACTAATGATACAGATTATTGCACTTTCTAATGTTCTGGTAGAGTTCTTATCTGATGGACCAGTTGAATCTCTTCAATTATAATAAGCAATGTTACTCTGATTCTGCTGCAAGTTTCAGAGTGTTGGATACGGCTTTTTTTAGTGAAGTTTTCAATTTGTTGGTCTAAAATGAATTGTTATAGGTCGTGTCAGACCCACGACCATAGTGAAGTGTTGGAGTAACATTGGTAATAAGGATCTAGGCCATGGATTATGGGAAAAAAACTTGTGAATGTTATATTACAGTAGTATGGGCTCAGCAATAATATTTAGAGAACTGTTTCATTTTGGGTTGTTTAATGACCAGCAGATAAAGGAAGATGGTTATGTGCATTTTGCCAGTTTTGCCGCAATGTTTTTGTGACGTTTGGAGAATGCTAAATGTAGTTTTCCTAAAGCAAAGTTTGTCAGGCTTAACAACATCACTACTTGGATTGTAATTGTAAGCGATGGACAGAGAATGGCTTACTAATCTTAAACCCTGATTTTTTATTTTTTTATTTTTTTTCCTGTTTCAGAAGTCAGAACTGTGTGTTCTTTTATGGTAAGGTTCTGTATCTCGCAGCTAGAGTTACTGGTGTTTCACGATGGAATATAACCTTGCTTTTAAGAAAAAAGATGTAAAAGAGAAGGATAGTGGGTCTCAATTAACATGTACTTCTTAATGGATTTTGATCACGGCGATGTGTTTCATTTTCCATGCTGGAAAAGTAATTTCATGATCTAGCATGTTTGTTGATAAGGATCATTACATTTCCCTGCGAATAACATTACCCTATTGCCTCGAAGATTCTCGCCTATGGCGTGGTAGGTAGGTAGGGGGTTCATTTGTACATGTAGAATACCTTACCCAAAAGGCCTAAATAGAAAGATGCCGATTTTCAAAAACTGTGCCGATCAACTACAACTTCAGAAAAACAAGAAGCATTATAGGTTTGGGAGCTATTTTTCTTTGTCCTATCATATTCCAAAGCCAAATAATAGTGGTATTTTAACTTTACTGGAAGTACGTGTGATCGTTACTTTCCACCACTCATAGAGAATTGTCTGAAATTGTTTTCTGTATCATGCACCTTATTATCTTACTTTCTTTACTGCATTTCTGAAAATGATGTTCTGCACTGGTCTTTTGCAATGTGTTCTGCAACCTAGTTACAGACTTAGTGGAATGCAATCCAAAGTTGGAATGTGATTTTTATCAGATAATGGTTCTTGCATAGTCGAGCAGTTGGAATCTTTTCATAGTTCTCTTCAGCTGATCATTGAGTATATGACTTTCACTTTTGCAGGAGAACAGAACTAATAATTTTAATTGTTGTTTATTGATGCTGTTTTACTTTATAAAGGTTTTTATGTTCAGAACTTCAGATATTTACTTCAAATATTTCAGGTAAAGGAAGTTTTTTCTGCCCTTGCTCCTGCCGTGGGCTTGTCTGTTGGTTTGGCTGTTGGGCAGTCCTCAGTGTCAGATGAAATTTCAACACTAATTAAAAGACCTAAATTTGAGGCTGGTTTCTGTTACGATCCGGATGATCATGCCATAAGATTGGAGAGTGCGGTGGACATCTTGATAGCTACTCCAGGGAGGCTTATGGACCATATAAATACTACCAAGGGCTTCACGCTTGAGCACCTGCGATATCTTGTAGGTACCTTATCCTTTAATCTGAGTCCATTGCATATAGAAAGAGCACTGCAGGAGTTACTATGTTATCTGTTATAGTACAGGGTGTATGAAATATGACCTACCAATTTTTTTAATTTTTTTTTACTACAGTTTTTGTTCAAAGTTCATGCTTTCTTCATGCTTGGACACGTCCTTAACTGTTAAGGTCAAAGATCTAGTATCATCATAGACAGGAGTTTACTTTTCGTGTGTCTCGCAAACCAAGGTGAAATGGATTTTGTCTCCCTGATTTTGTTAGCAGCCATGATATCTCTAGGAAGTGGTTTGTTTGATATAGGCCATTGTTAAGGTAAGTTATGCACTAGATGACTAGATAGTTGGCTAGTTTTTATCTTGTGCGACTTGCATATGTTGGCTAGGAAATGGGTGATAAAGGTGATTTCCAGGAAGTTAAGAAGAATATGGCTAGTTTCCTAGCTGTTAATAATCTACCATTTTGGGAGCCTTTTAAGCTTATTAATATGCTTTTTAGGGGGCGTTTTAAACTTCGAAGAAACTCGAATTTTGTGTAAAGGAGGTCAATAATGGAGTGTAATTATCTTGAGATTTGATAAAAAAAGGGTGGCTTGAACTTTTATTAAAATATAAATACAAGGGGATTGATGGATCTTATGACTATTCATTTTAGTTGACATGGACTCTAAATCATGTCCAGACTAAAGCTGTATTATCGCTTTTAGTCAGGTTTGCTCATGCCCTTACATTTACTGTAGACTTACAAATAGTCTAGTCTCTCTAGGTTTTCTGTCACATGCTGTTTAAAGTTTGTAAGTCCATACTTATTGAAAGGAGCTATTGATACATATGGGGTAGGATGTCACTTTCATATTATAAAGTGTTCTTCATTCTTGATCATTGATGGATAAGCACTTGATTTCCTATTTGCTGCAGATGCGGCTATAAACATTCCTTCAAACATATAGATGTGTATACTAAGATACTGCTTTTTGACAGTCCTAGTCGCTGAATATTTTTCTCAAAAACCAAAGACAGTCCCTGTTGCTGAATCTGACATAATTTTGACTGTATATATCCGTCGGGGATGTGAGCCATGGTTGTGTGTTTATGTAAATTAGTGCTTGCGAGTCCCAGTTGCTGAAAACCTTTCTTAAAAAACAAAAACAATCCCTGTTGCTAAATATGACATAATTTTGATTGTTTATATTCCTCAATTTTTTTATTACAGGTCGTTGATGAAACCGATCGGTTACTCAGGGAGGCATATCAGTCGTGGTTGCCCAGTGTCCTTAAGCTGGTCCAATCAAGTGACGAGGTATCTGCTCCTCATGTCAAAGCTTTCTCTACAGCATTTTGTGATTCCTTCAGGACAATCAGAAGAGTGTGAGTATAACAATAATTACCTCCCCCTTCATTTTGGCATATGATGAACAGTACCTTTTACTTTGTTCAAAGACTGTTGTTGGTGGCCTTTATGTATGATGCGTTGTGTTGAACTTTGATAGTGATATTTTTCTATCGGTGTTGGGTTCTCCATACTAATTCTTAACTTTCTCACCTTTTTACTTGAGTATAAAATATATTAAAGTCAGGGAAACAAAAAAGAAACCATGATCCCTTGTTCTATTTTTATCCAGCCCCAAATTGATTGTAAAGAATGATGTGTCCCTGTGAACAAACAGGAGTCTTGCTCAAAACTGAACACACAGGCTGTAAATAGGCAAATCTCTATAACAAGCAATCCTTGCTGCTCCCATGTCCTAAAATTTAATCCAGACGACATTCGCCAGAAGTCTTGTTTAGGACACGCTAAGTGCTTCCATCATTCATCAGTGAGCTTGTCTTACAACTCACAAGGCATCCATGAGTTCATAGTGATTGAGAAAATAAGAGCCACTTTCCTGACTTTTAAGACCCTCCGTTTCCGAACAATTTCGTTAGTAGTATGGCCATCACCCATAGGACCTCAGTATCTTCTACTAGGCCAGGATCTCATTGGTGTTAAAAGCCTACATCAAGATGAAGTTTGATCTTCCATATCTGATTCATAGTCATGCTAAGAGATCGTTTGGATTGAGGGATTTGAGGGGAAGGGAGCTAATTTCCTTTGTTTGCAAAACGGAGGTAGAGGAATGCTGAGGGGAGGGAAATTGGGTCCTCCCATTTCCTTCCGTTAAGGCAAATCAGAAATCTTTCCTAAGGAAAGATTTGGAAGAAAAACTCTCCCCTTCCTTCCCTTCCCTCTCTTTCTTCTCCCCTTCCTTTCCCTCCATTTTTCTGTGTCTAAACAAAGCCTAAAGAAGAAGGCACTGCTATAGTCAAAGCTATTTTGAAAGAGTACAGCTAAAAATATATTTTTTTGATGTTATTTCGTACCATTAGAAAAATAGGCTGTATACATTTGGAATCTTGTGCTGGAAGTTAGGCAGTGGAAGTTATGGAAGAAGCTCCCTCTAGGTTGGCTAGTCAATTACTGAATGGGTGGGTGTCTCGAATACTATAATACTACGTCCTTGATCCATCAGTCTTTACTTCACATATGATCCAATGAATCTGTGGTGGTACTCATTGTCAAGTTCTATGAGTTCATTCTTGTTGACACCGTATCGCATGATCACAGTGCAGTTAATCCATGCCAGTTATTAGACTTTATGCTTCTTGCTTCCTGCCTTTGATCAAGATGGACCTTGACATGGGCTTCTTGGGCTCAGTTGTGTTGATAAAACTTTACAGCGAATTGTTTTATTGAACATGGCAGCTAGGTGGATCAATGACCTAACTTGGAAACTCTATGCCTCTTTTCATAGTTAATGCGAGATTGCGAGCATGATATATGCTTGTTTGTTCAAATTGTTTTTGGCTGATGAATGTACTGCAAATGCTCAATTTAGATGACTTTAATGCATCTGTCAATACTTGGCATCTAATTCAGATTCTAAAGGGTTTGTTCATCATGTGGCAGTGGGGTTGAAAGGGGATTCAAGGGGAAAGGTAACCCCAGGCTTGTAAAAATGGTTCTTTCTGCAACAGTAACTAGAGATCCTAGCAAACTTTCTCAGCTTGAGCTTCATCACCCATTGTTCCTGACAACCGGCCGCTATCAAGTTCCTAAAACGCTGGAGTCTTACAAAGTGGTATGCTATATCATTCTCTCAAGACTTTAAAAAGTTATGATTTTGCTTTTCACTTATTATTTTGCACAAGTAAGTTGTGTTACTGGGACATTGATATCCTTTCATGCAATCGGAACAATAGTCAATGATGTCTAGTTGAAAACTGAGTTAATTACTCATGTATATGAAGAGAATAGGATCTTAATTAATGTTGTTGGGTCCCTTGTTAACTGCATGGGCGCATGTCAGTAACACTTTGAAGCATTGTCATTGATTGTAGGGATAAGGTATGAAGTATGAAACAGAATCTCTGTCAAACTGGTAGTAGTTTTTTTTTGCTGCTGTTGTTTGGGTGGGATTGGAAGTTGTTTCATAGGGAATAGGGAACCACGTCTTGTTCTCGTATGCTAAGGTGTTAATTATTTGTTATGAACAGTGTTTCAATGGATTGTGTAATGTCTGATCTGTAGGCGCTGAACTTTGAGTAACAATCAAATTCTTCCTTAAAAAAAATGTTCTTTGATGCTCATTATATGAACCTTTTCTTGGTTCAGGTCATGTGACAGGATTTTACTTTATTTGTTCATGGAGTAGAATCACTAATCCCAATGCAATATAAAATTTCCGCTCTCTTTCGATATTATCTATGCAGATTTGTGGATCAAAGGATAAGTCCCTGTACTTGGTAGCACTGCTTCAGAAGTTAAAAGGGGAAAAATGTGTTATATTTACATCCTCCGTGAAGACAGCCAATAGGCTATCTAGCCTGCTGAATTATTTTGATGATTTGCAGCTACATACCAAAGTTTACTCAGGTGCTCAACGACAGGCTGTGAGAAGGTAGGAACAAAGTGACTCCGTCGTGCTCACAATCATGTCCCTGAGTGATCGCTTTTTTTCCCCTGTCTTAATCTTTAAGGTTTGCCTGAATGATGAACTAAATGTATCCTCTTTTTTTTTTGCTGATTTTGCTTGTCGTGTTAAAACTATGTTGGCTAGATCTAGTAGTGTTTGTTAGGCAGTCCTTTTCTAATTTCTATATAACAATCCTGAAGAATAAAAAGTGCTTCTAATTTTTGTGTGACATGCCAATAAAAGGCTGTGATCTTTTGCTTCTCTGATCTTCAACAATCTGACTGTATAGAAAGAAAAATATGGAAGGGATGCATTTTCTTTTCTTTTTCTGGAAGGCATATTGAGAGGAAGGAGAGAGATAGAGAGAAAGAAGGTCTAAAAGGATGTCGTATGTATTTCCTAAGAAACACATTATTCCAAAAAGGAGGGACTTCTGACGAGAAACTGAATGTGAAGGTTTAATCATAGTATTAAATTTGGGCTGCTACATCACATCTCGACCAATGTGAAGGTTTAAACATCCTGACTGCAATGCTCGGGTGAATTAAGTTTTGCTGTTGTTGTTACTATTTCCATCTTACTGCATTGCTTTATGTATCTTGATATTGCAATATTTCTTTTTCGTACATATTTCATGTTTATGTGCATTGGCAATTCTTCCCGATCTAATTAAACTCTTCTCTTGGGTTGCAGCAAAACATTGAAAGCATTCCGGAAAGGGGTAGTGGAAGTGCTTGTTTGTTCTGATAACTTCACCAGAGGAATGGATGTTGAAGGGGTTAAAAATGTAATTAATTATGATATTCCACTGTACATAAAATCTTACATTCATCGGGCTGGGCGAACAGCTAGAGCAGGGCAAGCTGGATGCTGCTTCACATTGCTCCGGAAAACTGAAGTATGAGGCCTTGCTATGACTTTGTATTTGCGCTCAATTTTATCTTGCAAAAACTTGCCGGTAATTAAAATTGAAATATATGAGGAAATTTAACTGCTTGTTCCCATGAATAAATTGATTGCATCATTTGTAAACGGATAATACTGGTCATATGAAACTTGCATTCCCTGGTCACAGGAATATGACTAGAGTAGATCTACTGGGTCAATGCAATTAAACTCAACTCTCCTGCTGTTACTAGTAGCCTTTTTCCCACTTTTACTATGACTTTTATTTAGTTTAGCGAAGATATCTTCTCTAAAACTGTTGAAATTGTTGATTTGAACATACTTGGAAGACATTAGTGCCTGCTCGTGTACGTAAATACCTGGTTTTTTTTCAGGAGCCACGATTCAAAAAACTCTTGCAGAAAGCACCAAAATCAGTGGGCAGCGCATGTACCGTTTACCCTCTTCCCGTGGAGTCCATCGAGTCCCTTCAGTCTGCATACATGTCTGGTAATTTATTTTCTAGATGCTGTACTGTGGAATTTTTTTTGGTGCCTCATGTCTCCCTTCCCGATCATATTTTAATGCTGTACTGTGGGATTTTTTTTGGTGCCTCATGTCTCCCTTCCCGGTCATATTTTAATGGCAGTCTGGAGAAATATTTGTAATTCTATTTTAGCTATTTTTTTAGATCCGCGTTGCAGTTTGATATTCTTAGTTACCCTTTCTTTTGGCTCTATTCTGTTATTATTTGTTTTTGCTGGGTAGTAATTTTTAGAAGAAAAATTCCACATCTTTGCGACTTTTGAAACTATTTTGTCTACTGAATGTTTACTTTGCTTTCCCTTCTTTCTTCCTAGTTATTTTTATTATTTTACCTACCATTAACAGTTTGAATGTTAAATTCGGGCTTGATCTGAGAATTTGTTTGTGGCTTTTTTATTATTATAGAATATAGATCGTTGTTTACTTGTTGCTCTCGAAATTCTGTTTGTTCACAATCTATCGTATTATATTGTGGATTTGTTTTTTAGGTTTTTGCTTGATCATCTGTATATAATTAGTTTTTAATGTTCCTTCAATATGCAAAGTTATTATAATATCGCAACCCTATCTGTACGTTGAAGGCCAGTTGTGATCATTTAATCTATATCCAAAACTATGTAGTGGTAGAATGTTGAAATTTTCGCATTGATCTATCAAACAACTATTTTTAAATCTTTTTTCATTTGCCCAGCTTTGGATAGACTGAAAGAAAGTGTAGAAACAGAAGAATCACGGAAACGTAAATTCCCCTATAAGTCTCCAAAGTACCAGGCAACAAACGAAGGGACTAAAGCTGGCTTAACGGAGTAGGAACGGGAGTCATCCCTGAGACTCCTGATACTATGGTCGTGTCAAGTAAGTGATTCATTTGCTTTAGAAGCGTTTATGCATGCAGGAAGCCGAGCATCATTTATTTTTGTTAATTAGCATCGTTACTCGTATTGACTAGACGTTATGGCCAACCTAATTTTGGTTTTAGGGCATCCTTTTCTAGTAATCTACTGGGGATTATGATGAATGATCAAGTGTTTTCTGATTTCAAATTGCAATTATTTTCGATTTTTCGTATTTGAAGCTTTAATCATTCTTAATTTTGGCATTTGACAGCAGCAATGAAACAACTTTAAACCAATGTAGTCCTAGAATATTTAACAGCATTACGAAAAGGTTTTGTCAATAAAATACAACTTTCTCTAAGCTTCATTTTCCATTATATGTTTCAAAACAGAAGGTTTTTTTAAAAAACAAAACCGACAAGCTTAGTTATACAAGTACTAACGGTGATAACTCTCACCGTGATCAAAACTCGTTTGCTTCAACACTAATATCACAAGCAAAACAAGGTACTAACATTTTCTTATCCACTTCGACAGAAAAGTTTAGAATACACTTGAAGTGAAGACGATGAAGAAGAAGAAGAGAATGTTGATGGTTGATCTGCAAGAGTTCTACTCTTCAAATTTGCTGGCATCGAACTCAAGCTGCACTCCTTTTCCTGATCTTCATGAATGGTATCTAGCATGTTCAAACTTCTACGCTTCATGATTTTCACAAACTTTGGTGGTGCATTCTCTATCGCGATCCTTGCAATTCGTGCAGACGCCATTTTTTGTTGTTATTTTTCGGGTTTTTTTTTTTTCGGGATTGTAGAAAAGTAGCTGGATATTGAATTGAAGAGGAAGATATGTTTTGAGTTGTAAGAACCGATTTCGGTATCGAATTTAAAGGCACAAGCATTAGCAAAAGAACAAGTCATGTATATTTAGTTGTCACGTCGTTCTTTAACATGCCGGCAATAATTTTAAATATATTTAATGCAAAGAAAATGATGGATAATATAACAACAAATTTAGGGTTATGGTCGGCAACTGCATTGGCTAATCGTCTATCCAAATGGATAGCTATACCCTGTAGGATTTTGTCCCCTTCGATAGCTTCCGATTTGTACCTTTTCCACGCGTCCGGTGTTAGATGCTCCGTTTCCAAATGCATACGTCTTACCATTTTGTAAGATTTTGTCCCTATTAATAGCTTTCGATTTTACCTTTTCCACTTGTATGGTGTTAGATGCTCCGTATCAGACCGTATCCTAATGCATACGGCTACCATTTAGTAAGATTTTGTCCATATTGATAGCTTCTATTTTTACCTTTTCCATTTGTATGGTGTTAGATGCTCCGTATCAAACCGTATCCTAATGCATACGTCTACCATTTAGTAAGATTTTGTCCCTATTGATAGCTTTCGATTTTTACCTTTTCCACTTGTACAGTGTTAGATGCTCTCTATCGCTTAGTAAGAGTTTGTCTCTATTGATAACTTCCAATTTCTACCTTTACAACGTGTCCGGTGTTAAGACACTCGGTTTCTAAATAGATAAGTCTACCGCTTAATAAGATTTTGTCCCTATTAATAGCTTACAGTTTTTACCTTTTCGGTTTCCAAAAGGGTACGTCTACCGTTTAGTAAAATTTTGTCTCTATAAATAGTTTTCGTTTTTTTACCTTTTCCACATGTTCGGTGTTAAGACACTAATTTTTTAATGTTTATATTTTATAATTAAAGTCAATAACGATTTTTTAATATGTGTAGGAAGGGCACATGTTAAATGCATTTAAAAGGGACATTTGAGACATAAATTCATGCAAAACTAAAGTGGAATGAATAGTTTTATTCCATTTATCAATGAGATATGCTAAAAGAAACCGAATTTCAATTTTCCACTATATATTCATTAGGTTTTTTTCTCTCTTCTCGATGATTTGTGGAATAAACATTTTACGTATATCATTTTTTAATGTTACCGATCACTTTTATCGCCTAGTATGACTGTATGAGACCTGTAATATGCACCGCGGTAATGCTCGAGCGTATTTGGGTTTTGATTCATTGAAATAGGTAACCCTAATTCACGGAGTATTATAAATTTGAATTTTAATAAAATAAATTCACGTAAACTAAAAAGTAATGCGAGCGCAACGAGATTAATGAAAAGAAGATTAAAACAAGAATTGATTAATCTCATTTCACAATTGATCATATTAGGCTAATTTCAAAATCTACAAAGTAGGGAATTTCAAGAAATTCCCAAAAGACAAATGGACTCAACAAAACAATTAAAGCACAAATTTCAACCATTTCCTTGACCAAATTGCCTCACAACACAAGTCACAACTATTCTAAATTTGAGACTTGAGAGTTTATAACATATTTGTTCCCCTGTCCCTTTGTTTGTCATTAAGCAATGTTTTTATACAATAAAAAGTATAAAATCATTGCCAAAAATACCGGAAGTGCAATAAAAATCCTTTTAGGTACAATCACGTCGTATCGTTGAGGGTCTTCTTCAAAAATCGTTTCTAATTTTACGATTTTTGATTTTCTTTGTGGAGTGACGAAAACTGAAGGTGCAACTTCGACAAAATTTCCCTTCACCATTCTCATTTAATTATTGAAAGACGATGTGGAAATCGTGTTGAGAAGGTGATAGGATTAAAAAAAAGCTGTAACTTTTTTTTGGAAATGGGTTTTAGAGAAGGGGTTTATATATTTCCTCACGTCTTCAATTGATGAGAAATGAATTATATGAGGCTTATAAAGAAAATTTTATGTTCTTGAAATAGGTACAAAAACTGAAAAAAGAATGTTTCAAAGTTTGTTGTCTAAAAATAGTCACAAAAATCTTAGGCAACAAAGTTTGTTGCGAAAAGTGTGCAACAGAAAGAACAATTGACCAAATCCAACTTTTTTAGGATATCGTGAATTCGTGACGAATGCTTTATGGTACGATTCTGGAATGTGTGACGAGAAATATATAATCACTTTCAAGAAATAATGACTCATAGTTATAAATAGTCATTTGTTTATCTATTGCATTTTATGATGTCTTATTTATTTCTTTATTTTTCTATATTAGGAAGTTTTTATGAGTAATTTGATGATTATACACCTCTATTATGGTCCATTTGTTATCTACTAACAACCATCATAAATGGTCCCCCGCCTTTTTCCGATGTGCCAAAACCAAATGTAAAAAATAATAATCGGATTTTATAGGAAGATCAACATACAAGACTAAAGGAGTTAAGGCACTTCGTGCGCAAACTAAAGCCTTAAAGTTAAGCTCTTACCCTCTCCGTCACATCACGTTTTTTATATTCTAAGGAACGATTTTTCATAAAAGCAGTCACAAATTCCTAAACTATTAACCTTTAACATTAATCTTACGCCCTTACCCAATTGCTCAACCCATTTATATCTACCACATACTACTGACTAAACTGATTGACACAAAAAAAAAAAAAAAAACGACCCACACCCGAACTTAACTCGCCAATATGATTCTACCCAAATGTTTATCAGTTCACATGAATTATGATCCTTGAGTAACTTGATAATAATTGACTTAAAAAATGACTGGAACCCGACCTAATCTTACCCGAAATCTTATAAATGCAAACTAACCCGACACACACCCAACTTAATTAACCCATTTACCAGATCTAAGGCCCTGTTCTTTTGGACTGAAACGGATCTGATCTGAATTGAACTGAACTTATAGGATCTCGAATCAATCGAATCAACTTATAGGTTCGAATCGAACTTATAGGATCTCGAATCGAATCGAATCAACTTATAGGATCTCGAATCAATCGAATCAACTTATTGGATCTCGAATCAAATTATAGGATCTCGAATCAACTTATAGGATCCGAATCGAATCAACTTATTGAATCTGAACTGAACTTATTGAATCTGAACTGAACTTACACGATCTGAACTGAACTTACCTTAAATTAATTTAACTTAAATATTATTATTATTATTATTATTATTATTATTATTATTATTATTATTATTATTATTGTTGTTGTTGTTGTTGTTGTTGTTATTGTTGTTATTGTTGTTGTTATTTTTATTTTTATTATTATTTTTTGTTTTTTTTTAAACCGCAACTTTTATTATTATTATTATTATTATTATTATTATTATAAAAAAACGCAAATTTTTAGTGAGATTAAACAAAATGTTTACATGAAATTAGTGGGTAGCCAAGAGAGAACACTGATAAGAAAATATAATCTAAAACACAAGGTAAAACTTTTCCGCTTTATATACATTGGTTTGTTCATACATTGTACTACGGTTACATTACGATAAAAAATAATGAGAAGAATGATAATTTTATTTTGAAAATAATAATGTATATATGTATCGAATAATTAATAATGTCAAATATTTTTGCGTCGGTTTTTAAAAAAAAATACTTTGTATATTACTCTTCTAAATCAATTTATAGGATCTCGAACTTATAGAATCAATCGAACTTATAAGATCTCGAATCAATCAACTTATAGGATCAATCGAACTTATAGGATCTCAATCGAATCGAACTTATAGGATCTGAATCAATCGAACTTATAGGATCTCAATCGAACTTATAGGATCTCGATTCGAATCGAATCAACTTATAGGATCTGGTGATCTTAAATTAAGTGACTTTAAGTCCAAAAAAACAGGGCCTAACACCCATTACCTCTAAGGCCCTGTTCTTTTGGACTTAAACTCACTTAATATAAGTTTACTTCAGATCCTATAAGTTAAGTTTAGTTCAGTTCAGATCCTATAAGTTCAGTTCAGATTCTATAAGTTCGATTGGTCAGATCCTATAAGTTAAGTTCATTCGGGCATCCTATAAGTTCGGTTCGATCCTATACCTCACTTAATTTAAGTTCACTTGATCCTATAAGTTCGATTCGATTCGGATCCTATAAGTTCGGGCGATCCTATAAGTTCGATTCGGTTCAGTTCGATCCTATAAGTTCGATTGATTCGAGATCCAATAAGTTCGATTCGGATCCTATAAGTTCGATTCTGTTACATTCTATAAGTTCAATCGATTCCAGATCGAGATAAGTTTCCCAAAAAAGAACAGGGCCTAATTCCTCAAGTCCACAATCATCCCCTGGCCCACTTCCTTACTTGTCAATTGTTTCAACTATCAAGCTTATAGAATATCATTCGGATTTTTTGATTAAAGAACATCAACTCTCCTATAAGACTGTCATATAGCATAGGACTGACCTAAAAGAAGAAAAGCCCAAAGCTAACATATAATTACATTCACATTTCAGTTTTATTTTGATTACCCGATATCTTATAATGAATACCGACATATTTAAATATGCAAGTTATTAAGATAAAGTATTATGTTACCAAAATAAACAAATTTTTTACACATTTACTAACTTAGTTGGGTTTTGTGCCATTACGCTAGTCTTTTGCTAAGAATGGTCCTTTAGGACAATTTGTGTTTAACGAAAAATCAATTCAACTTGAAATTAACATATATATATATATATTCGACCGATTTTTCAGCTCCTTTATCCATCGATTTTGATTTTTTATTTATTTTTATTTTCAGAAGAAAGACTAAGGAGATGGGAGATGACCATTTGTGATCGTGGTTAGTGGACAACAAATGACAATAGTGCGATTGGATGATTAAAGTACCAATAAAAAACATTATCGGTACAGATAAGTAACCAAATGAATGAGACACCTAGAAAGGAATAAGCAATCTAATTGTTTAAGGTATAAATACATTTAGGGGGCGGTTGGTTAGAGAACGGAAAAGAGAAAGGAAATTAGAAAGGGTAAGAGGGGGAAAGGTAAGGGATTACCTAAAACTTAACTAGTTGTTTGGTTACATCAAGAAAATGAAGTGTGGTGGGTTGTGGTTTGTTTTGATATTTGGGTGGTGGTTTAGGTGGGGTGGTTGTGGTGGTGGTGATGGTGGTGGCGGCGTTGTGGTGGCAGTAGGTTGGTTGTGGTGGTTGTGGTGTATGTGGGTGGCTGTGGTGGTAGTTTTGGTGGTGGTGGTGGTGGCGGCGGCGATGGCATGGTGGTGGTGGTGGTGTTAGTGGGGTGGTTGTGGTGATGATAGTGGTGGCGTCATGGTGTGGTGGTGGTGGTTTATGTGGGGTGGCTGTGGTGGTGGTGGTGATGGCGTCTGATGGTGACTGGTGTGGTGGGAGTCGCAAGTGTGGTGGTAGGTAAATAAGGTGGTTGAAGGGTAATAAGGGTAATGAAATCTCATACCTTGGGGGGGGGGGGGGGGAGGGGAATGAGATGGATTGAGGGGTAAGGAAGGGAGTTTTATTCTCTTTGTTTGTGTCAAACAAAACACCAACAAAAGAAATCAGTAACTTTGTTTCCCTTTCTTATAGACCTCCAACCAAACGCCCCTTAATGCTAAATGCATTTAAATTTGAGACTAATAAATGATGATTATGCTAAGTTGGTTCGTAGATTGGTAGGTTTTTTGTACTCACTTAGTCCGACTAGCTTCCTTGAGATGAGTTATCTTGAGGCGAGCAAATTTTAGCGAGAGAAAAATATTAGGCTTAGGAAAGGGAGATTAGACCATCCGCAAAGGAGAGAAATAGCCTCCCCTTTTGTCTTCTCTTTCCTCAAATGAGCAATTTGAGCATCCTCATTGTTGCACCAACCTTCCCATTATTTGGGGCTCCACTGTTTTTAGGGAAGGTCCCCAAAAAAAAGGTAAGACAATTTGTGTTACTTTTGGGGAGGTTCTCAAATGTTTGTGTGTGAATTGGGGAACCCCATTGTTATATAAATGTAGTTATGAAATGAGGAGGGTAAATGAAAAAGTTAGTGGAAATTGAGGTGGGCAAATAAGAGAATTAAAGAGAAAATATGGAAAGCCTCACTTTTGGAGATGCTTTTAGATACCCTAACTTGGCGAACAGTGTTCCCTATTTATAGGGAATAATTGACGAATTAAGGGTGCGCGTGGAGGCTCTACTCAGAGACGGAGCTCCAAGTGGTGGCCTTGGGAAAATATCATGGGCTCGACTCGGCACCGAGTCAGTCCTCATATGGCCTTGGCTATGAACGTGGCATATCATGCTTTTAGGCCTAATAGGGACCAAAAGATCCACCCTTAGGCTTGGGCCTAGTAGTAGTGAAGTAATTCACATTGGAGCCTGATTTGTGCGTCTCGTCACAAATAATCATAATGGAAGGAGTAATTAAATCTCGCAAACAGATCAGGTTGTGTCATGTTCGTGTTCGTGTCCCTATCAACTTTAAACGGGTCATCACTACTCCAACCCTAGCCTGACCCAATTACATAAACGGGTCATCACTACCCAAACCCTAACCTAACCAATTACATAAACGGGTCATTTGTCTCAACCTTAACCATGCCCATTTAATTTTTATAACCCAACCCGACCTATTTAACTCATTCATCTTTAAGTAGATGATTTTTAACCCACTTAACTCATTTAACCCATAAACTAATAAAATAAACTAAGCTTTATAGCCCTATTATCTCACTAATCATATATTATATTAAAGCAATAACCGGTCACCCCATCATACGCCACGTGTCATAACTCATTCAAACGCCACGTGTCACTCTCTATTTAAAAAAAAAATCAACAATTGACTTCGTCTAATTAAGGTTAGTAAATATATTTTCCCCACATTTAAACAACTGCATCATTTTTTTAGTGAGATTATTATTATTTATTATATTATATGATATCTTTGCCTAAATTAACATGACGAAGTATAGCATGAGATTCTATCCTAATTTAAAATGTCAATCAACTAATCAAGTTTAAATGTAAATGTAAATTTTATTGACTTCCATAATTATAATTATAATTATTATTTTTTTTTTTTTTGGTACGAATGAGGGGCTAAGCCCCAAAAGAAGGAAAAGACAAATTCCTAGCTACGACACGGGGAATGGCTACCCGGAACACATCCTCTCGAAGAATATCTCGTAGGCCACCTGGTGGATAGTCTAAGAAAGTAGGTATAGTACTTGAATTAACGCCTTGGTTAGCCAGGTAGTCAACTGCTCGGTTGGCTTCTCTGTAAGTGTGCTCTAGCTTCACTGTCCAATTTTCGTCCCGGATTAGATCTTTACATCGCTTGACAATGTGCTTCAAGCTGTTGCTAACTAGTTGGTCCTCATTGATGATATTTACACAAGGGGAATTATCCATGTGTATTAATAGCTTTCGTATGTAGGATGATTTTGCTCGTTCAAGTCCAACTAGCAAAGCTAACAACTCGGCTTTCATTGAAGAGCAGTTCCCACACGACAAGTAATAGGCGGTAACAAAGTTACCCGTCTCATCTCTAATAATCCCTCCACTTCCAGCAGGTCCCGGATTGCCCTTCGATGCACCGTCAGTGTTCAACAAAAACCAGCTGTGGGGAGGAGGCAGCCAGCGAATGCAAATTTCAGTATGAGAAGGTATTGGTTTCGGGACTAAGAAATCAAACCGGTCATAGGCTTGCTTGGTAAGCTCGACTTGCTGATAGATAAAAGAACGAGGGAGGGTCGGGTTCTCACTTTCGCGGCCAAAGACTATATTATTTCTCCATCGACATATCCACCAACACGTTACCGCGAAATAGATCGGCCAATCAGCATCCGTCGTTGACACATCGTTACTAGCACTCCTTGTCACCCATGTTTTAAAATCTGAATTGTAGAAGGCCTGATTAGAGGCCTCGACTCCTACTAAGCTCCATATTTGGCGTGAAATAGGACAAGAGCGAAGGAGGTGCTCCGTAGTCTCTTCGTGGGTTTCACATCTCGGACAAATCGGGTTATCACCCATATTTCTTTTAACTCAATTAACATTAACCATGAGTCTCTCGTGGGCTGCGAGCCATAAAAACATTCGGATTCTTTGTTGGACCGGTAACCGCCATATCGTGCGCCATAAAATTGATTCGGGTTCTGTCGAAATATCATCTCCCCGTAAGAAACCTACAACAGACTTGATTGAGAATTTCCCGGACGATGTGCCTACCCAATACAAGGAGTCTTCAAGGTCGGGGTCGATATCCAATGATATCGAGGCTATTTTTTGGAGCATCTCTTGCGGTAGTAATTCAGAAAAAATATCCCATTTCCAGCCATGGTTTTCGTCCCAATACTCACTAACTGTTAATCCGCTGATTGCGTCTGGTATAGGGGCGAGAGCATGATCAGCTAGACAAAACCCGTCAACCCAGGCATGATCCCAAAACAATGTTCGATGACCATTTCCCACGACAGTAGCTGTACCTCTAACAATTGTTTTTGCCTGAGACGAGATTCCGGCCCAAACATTTGACATATTATTTTTTGCCTGGAAGATATCGATGTCACAACGATTATTGCAATACTTCGCCCTTAGAACTCGGGACCACAGACTATTAGGCTCGGAAATGACTTTCCACCCTAGTTTAGTTAGAAATGCTGCATTTGCTTGACGGGCAGATTGAATGCCAATCCCTCCCATCGACTTCGGTTTTTGGATGTTTTCCCATGATACGAGGTGTACAGATTTTTTATCTTCACTCTCGCCCCACAAAAAAACGCCTAGACTTTCGATCAATTGAATCGCAAACTGCTCTTGGAATTTTAGCCGTCTGCATATTGTAAGTAGCTAGAGTATTTAGGGTGGATTGAATAAGATTCGATCGACCAGCGAGCGAAAGTCTCTTCGTTGACCATCCAGCCAGCCTCTTATTAATCTTATCCTCTAAATGACCAAAAGTACTACGAGTCACACGGACATTTATAGTGGGCACTCCGAGGTAGGTGCCTAAATCAAATGTTTCTTGGAAGCCTAAGGACCTGCGTACATCTTGCCTAGCCTCGGAATCCGTGTTTTTCGAAAAGAAAACATGTGATTTAGCAGCACTTATTTTTGCACCCGAAGCTTTACAGAAATTAGTCAGGACTTGCATTATTACCAGAGCTTGTTCCTCAGTCGCTTCTCCGAAAATTACCATATCGTCTGCGAAGAAAAGATTAGTAAGCTCAAGTCCATTTCGACATATGGTGATTGGTTTCCAATTCCGGTTCCGGACTTCCAAATCAATTGCTTGCTGCAATTTTTCCAGGCACATTACAAACAAATAGGATGATAGAGGGTCTCCCTGACGGACTCCTCTAGTCGGGCTAAATTGCTCCGTGGGATCACCATTCCAAAGGACTCGCATACGGGCCAAGGTAACACACTCCATAATGACTTCCACCAGTAGAATGGGAAAACCCATATCATTTAACGTAGCATGAATAAAATCTCAACGAAGACGATCATACGCTTTTTCTAAGTCGATTTTTATCGCCATCACACCTGATTTCCCTTTCTTTTTGTTCATAGAATGAATCATCTCTTGGAAAATAACAATGTTATCGGTAATCTGTCTAACGGGAACGAAACCACTCTGCGTCTCGGAGATAACGCTTGGCAGAACCTTCTTTATTCTATTGGCCAAAATCTTGCTAATAATATTATATGCCACATTGCATAGGCTAATTGGTCGGAATTGAGAAACCAGCTCAGGGGAGTCGATTTTTGGGACGAGGACGATGTGGGTGTCATTTAATCCCTCTGGCATCCCCTTTCCCTCAAGAGTCGTGATCACCATCTCGCACCTTGATATGCTCCACAAAATTTGCAACAAAAACGGAAATAATTTTATTTGTTCAACCATCTACCCTAATATTCCATATATAACAGATTCTAAATTTTCATAATTAGGTATATGTATGATGTCATTATTCATAAACCATGATAGATGAAGGGTTAAAATTGAAAGATCAAACGAAAGAAGTTGTAGTTGTTGTGCGATCTTGCGGACAAGTAAGAAATAGTCACCAACCATTCACCATATCTTCTTCCTTTGCTTGCTCATAATACATGGTTTTTTTTTTTGCGCACAATTACATTTATATCGTCTTTGGTTTGAAGATTTCTATATTTCTACACCATAGTACGCAATTTCACACTGTTTGCTTTGGATTTGGTTCCAAATTATGGGGGTAACTAGAGTAATTATATTTTTATTGATCATTTTTTAGTTTTCACATAGTAAATTCATTTTCCTTTAAATAATTGTATATTTAAGTCTCCTCTTTATCTTTTATGTTCAGATCAGAAGATATAGGATAGACGATAGACAATGCCTCCTATGATGCCTCTTTATTTGTGTTTGGCGAAGTTGATGTAATTGGGAGGGGTATGATCTGCATTGTTAAGAAAAGCTATATTTTCAATTAAGATGATACGGAGTATTAATTAATGAAGAGGTATTCTTCTATTGTTGCATAATTTCATGAAAATCAGAATTGATGGGGCATATTCTGCACCGCTGACCAAGTCAACATATTGAGCAAGGTCAAAGATATCCACAGCAAAGTCAACGACTTAGACAGCCTAGCCGATGCAGCCCGTCGGCCTGTCTCTTGGGTCTCGGCCAGACAACTAGCCAGCCGGGACACATATCCGCGTACTCATATCCAAGACCCCTCGGTCGACCTGCCATAGGTCCATCGGCCGAGGGTAGAACGGTCTTTCCACCTGCTAGCCACTTGGCCACTACGTGACAAAAGGTGAAAGTCTATAAATACTCCTCAACCCTCATTGAGGAAGGGATCCAAAATTAAACCTAAGAATCACTATTCATATGGTAATATCTTCCTTATCTCTCTACAATATACTTAGCCAAGTAAAACACAGCTTATCTCTCTAAGTTTACTGACTTGAGCGTCGGAGTGAGTACGCTCGGCCAAAGCCGAGCCCTCAGTTTGTTCATCGTTTCAGGAGAGACCGAAGGAGGATCCAAGCAAAGACGTCATTCTACAAGCCACGGTTGGTAACAATACTTGCTCTGGAATTACACCCGGAACAATTGGCGCCGTCTGTGGGGAAGGATACTAGAAGCTAGTCACATTCATTCCCAAACTCGAAACACAAAAACCCACCCAAAAAGCTAAGAAGATGTCGAAACAACAAGAGGTATTTGTAACTGACGAAACCGAACTACGCCAAGATGATACCTTCCACAATTCTGAAATTGCGCAACCCTCCACCGGCGGAGTAATCCAACCGGAATTCGGGATCCCAAATATACCAGATACGCCGCTGCCCGCCGACCAAGTCACCATCATGGGACACGTGGTTGATGCAGCAAGACTGAAGCTACTCCTGGACCTGATTGGTAGTACGCCGGCTCACACTGTCACACCGACAAGAGCGGCGGAACCCGTCCAGGAGACCAGGGCCCGAAATGTGACTCTGAGGAACTTGAACGGAGCACTAGGGGAAGCTGACCCTGTCAAGACGCCGGAGGAGCCCAAAGTGGTCGTGGTGGACCTAAGTCCTTCTCGCACTCGTGAAAGGACAGCGTCGCCGCGGCACCAACGAGGCCTACCCCAAAGAAGCCAGAGAAGTCCGACTCAGCAGAGCCGGAGGAGAAGCCCGAGTCGGAGAAGGAGTCCTTCCCGCTACGAGGAGAGAAGCCGGACTAGGAATGCGAGGAGCCGATCGCCGCGTGTCGTTCGACACGTGGTCGGTGGACCCCTCGGTGCCTATGTCCTTGAAACCGCGCAAGTGCCAACCAAGTCAAGTTGCGACTCACTTATTAAGGGGATAGCGACCCCACCGACCACGCCGAAACTTTCGAGTCGTACATGTCGGTGTGGGAACAACCCGATGAGGTCTGGTGCCGAGTCTTCCCAACGACCTTGCATGAGATGGCTCAAAGTTGGTACAAGGGGTCAGCCCGACGGCTCGGTATCTTTATTCGCCGATCTAAGGGACGCCTTCTTAGCCCAGTACTCTTGCAATAAGAGGAGGGCCGTAGAGACATCGGATCTCCTGACTATCAAGACGGGAGGGGGCGAGTCTCTACGAAGCTATGTGAAGAGGTTCGACGCCAAGTTCAACGATTCGGAGATTAATCCCGAGTTGGCGCCTTCGATCGATGAAAGGCCTCCCAAGGGGAGACTTAAAGAACGAGCTCATCAAGTACGGAGGCCTGGGCTTGGATGCGCCGGGAAGATGGCCGACCGGCCATCAAGGTGGAGGACTATCACAAGACACTGGTAGGCCCTAGCGAGGCCGAACACTCGAAAAAGAAGAGCCGCGGGAGGACAACCCGGATGAAGAACGCGCTGTGGCAATAATAGGTCACGGTCGACAAGTCTCGCCGAAATGTAACTCGGCTGGTGCGGGGAGTTCGGGAACGTACTACCGCCGAGCGGTACAAAGATCGCACCCCCCAGGTCGTATCGGCCGCCGAGGTCTTCGCCCGAGCAAAACGAGGGCCGAAATGGGAAAGGCCCCCAAGCCGAAGGGGGACGGTGACACGAGCCGATCTTTGTGAGTAGCACGGCCACTTGGCTGGTCACCTTATCGACAACCGCTAGATCCAAAGAATGCCATTGAAGAGCTGATCCGGAAGGGGAGCCTCGGCAAGTATGTTGCCAAAGGCCAAAAACGATGCGGCGGTTCGGATAAGAAATCCGTCTTTGAACGGATAGGAGTGATCCATGTTGTCATCGGGGGCAACGAAAACGGTGGGTCCGCTCATGGGCACAAACGGCACTGAACGACTGTATCGGGCCATCAACTTTGTGCTCACACAGCGGTCCCCGCTTCCAACATCCCCGACATGACTATTGGGAAGAAGGACTACGCGGGAGTCATCGCCCCTCACAAATGACCCACTTGTAGTCCACTTGGACGTATCTAACCACCTCAGTCAAGAGGTGCCCGATTGACACAGCGCCTACACGAACATCATGTTCGGGAGTGCTTTCTCAACCTCGGTCCTGAAGGTTGAAGACTTAAGCCCTCGCACCCCACCGTCCACTTTTTCGGGCGGCCTGGTACCCACAGGGTCAATCGATCGGATCGCCGGTGATGTTCGGCGAGGGTATGCGGCCAAGAATGTCCTAGCTGAGTTCGTGGTCTTTGACGGCTCGTCCGCCTACAACGTTCTCATAGGCCGAGTCACGCTAAGCGAGGCGATGCGATGATGTCCATCCGGCCACGACACGATGTATGTCTCGGACCGGGGGGAAGCGCATAAGCTCGTCTCCAAGGACGAGAAGGACGAAGTGGTCAATGTCCAGATATCTGCCAGAGGGTGCAACATGCAATCCTTCAAAGTGGCAAAGAAATCAGAGAAGGGAAAAAGCCCATCCTTACAACAGGAAGGCAACTTCATGGATGCGACCGACGGCTAACTGGGGAGGGTGTGCCTTTGATAAGCCATTAGGACACTGATAATCTCGGGAAAAACTTTGTATAGCGGCGGAGGTGTCCAAAACAACTTTGGGCACCCCGACGCATGTTTATATCTAATGAAGAATTATCCAAGTTTTCTATCAAAGTGTTCATTTTTCCCATAGTCACCACCAAGAAGCAGGCGCCGTCGCAGTCACCCCAAGTAGTAGACGCTACGGCAGTCACCCCAAGAGGTGGACGCCGCAGCAGTCACTCCAAGTGGTAGACGCCACGGCAGTCACCACCAAGAAGCAGGCGCCGTCGTAGTCACCGTACCCCAAGTAGTAGACGCTATGGCAGTCACCCTAAGAGGTAGACGCCGCAGCAGTCACTCCAAGTGGTAGACGCCACGGCAGTCACCCTCAAGATACGGACGCCGGCTCACACTGTCACACCGACAAGAGCGGCAGTCACCCTCAAGATACAGACGTCGGCTCACACTGTCACACCGACAAGAGCGGCAGTCACCCTCAAGATACAGACGCCGGCTCACACTGTCACACCGACAAGAGCGGCAGTCACCATCAAGAAGCAAGCGCCGTCGCAGTCACCCCAAGTAGTAGACGCTACGGCAGTAGGAGACCTAGGGCCCCCAGACCTTATCGGGATGGCGTCTAGTATCTCCTCCTTATCAAGACGCGACGGGGAACCCCCCGGCGCAGGTTTACTAGGTCCGGCATCGCCAGAAGACATGTTCACAACAATTACTTAACGAAATAAAAGAAAATTTGTTTGTTTACCTTGAAGAAAAGCACTAGCCGAAGCAACGACTCTGAAGATTAGAGGAGAAGCCCTTGAAAGTTTAGAGAGATGAAAATTTTGGAGAAAAATTTGAGAAAATGAAATTGGTGGCCAATTTCACGGAATAACTGCCCTATTTATAGGGGAAAGCCCATGAAGAAGGACCAATCAGGGCACAGCCCATGAAGCGTCAGCCAATCAGCGAACAGACACGTGTCGGACATGCAACCACGGAATGTCAATCGTTGCAACAGTTGAACGTCAATCAATGCAACAGTGACCAAGCGTCTTCAACACGCCCCTTCATATCTCTTTGCCTATTCATCTTCCTCAACAAATTCCTAAGTATCTGCTCTCCGCCGGCCACATGATCAACCAGGCTAGGAAGCACCGGCCGGGGGCAATCAAAAACAACCGCCACTCTCAACCCTGGTCTCGGCCAGCGTCAGTTTCTTTTCCACATCGGATGCCCTTTACACATCCATGTGGAGGGGGGATATGGTACGGCCTAAGCATGACCAGGCCGAGGTAGAAGAAGCCGATGCAGAAAATTTTTTACAAATTACTTGCGCAAAATATACGCTCAACATACATCGGAGCCCATACCACGGCATAAACTACGCTGGGGGCAAATTGATGGGGCATATTCTGCACCGCTGACCAAGTCAACATATTGAGCAAGGTCAAAGATATCCACAGCAAAGTCAACGACTTAGACAGCCTAGCCGATGCAGCCCGTCGGCCTGTCTCTTGGGTCTCGGCCAGGCAACTAGCCAGCCGGGGCACATATCCGCGTACTCATATCCAAGACCCCTCGGTCGGCCTGCCATAGGTCCATCGGCCGAGGTTAGAACGGTCTTTCCACCTGCTAGCCACTTGGCCACTACGTGACAAAAGGTGAAAGTCTATAAATACTCCTCAACCCTCATTGAGGAAGGGATCCACAATTAAACCTAAGAATCACTATTCATATGGTAATATCTTCCTTATCTCTCTACAATATACTTAGCCAAGTAAAACACAGCTTATCTCTCTAAGTTTACTGACTTGAGCGTCGGAGTGAGTACGCTCGGCCAAAGCCGAGCCCTCAGTTTGTTCATCGTTTCAGGAGAGACCGAAGGAGGATCCAAGCAAAGACGTCATTCTACAAGCCACGGGTGGTAACAATACTTGCTCTGGAATTACACCCGGAACAGTTAAGAAAAGCTATATTTTCAATTAAGATGATACGGAGTATTAATTAATGAAGAGGTATTCTTCTATTGTTGCATAATTTCATGAAAATCAGAATAGCGTGCAATATATGCCACTATTCGCAATAGACTAATCAAAAAAATTTGAAGACTGCAATAATTCATATTATTAGTCTCTATTACTTTGCTCAAATTTTTCACATTTATTTTAAGATTGTTGATTTATAACTAATATATCTCACCACCACTTCTAATATTAACAGTGATTAACAGTCATGACCTTCAAGGCCGGGTGAGGAGGCATCAATGTTGGTGAGGACTCTGAGGAGGAATCAATGTTCTCAATCAAATAAGATCAAAGAGAGTACCAAGGGGAAGGCCACAAGGGAGAAAAGTGGTTCGAGAATTAAAATTGATAAGTTGTTTATGTACATTTTAAAGTAATAATATTATTATACATTTATACGTAGTTTATTGTTGGTGTTATTATTATTATTATTATTATTATTCGTAAATGTCGTCAGAAAATGTTGTTATTACCCTTTTAACATTGTTTGACAAGCCGTCTTAAAAAGATTGGTTTTTTTACTAAATATTTTCGAGTCTTCAATTACTTTACTAATGTGTTTGTTTGTAGATATGTTCAATGTACTAATATACTATCATCATAACATTTTAGATGTTTATTTATAGAGTTAGTCATGGTGTAACTAACTGTGTAAGCTGATTTAACATGATATAGTTGTAAAGTAGGTTCAAAGACAACCGTATTAATAGGTCAAAGTGATCACTTAAATATCCAATTTATAATAAATTCATGTGTAAAACTGTCGTATACATAAATTTGTGTTCATACAGTGTTATAAGATACCAAAGTTGGCTGGTGTGAGTGGTAATGGCTCTTATCTCTTAAACAAGTGGCCAGGGGTTCGATTCCTGACTCTTGCGAATGAAAAAACCAAACTTGGGAGGGGTCAACCCATTAAATTGCCTTGATGCCGAAGGAGATTGCCCACCGTTCGGTAGGGGATACTCCTGGTCAACACACAAAAAAAAAAAAAAAAAAAAAAAAAAAGTGTTATAAGATGTACTTTTCTATTTATTACAAAATATTTGTTGTTTCCTTTGATTCTGCAGATCTACATCTCTAATAAGTACGTGTACAGGTACATTAGAAAGAAATATACGAGTCATCTGATCTTATTTGGTTGTCGTTTGTAACACGCGAATTAACTAATGACTCCATCAATATTATATTTGTATGTCTTCTCCCCTCATTCAAATTTTCGTCACATAATTTAATATTGTGAAAAAAAAAGGACATAGTAAAGCATAGCAAAATACTCAAAAAGGCTACACATACACGAGGTGTATGGAAAATGCCATATACGACCAATGACACCGCAACACGTGGCAAATTAGAGTTAACATCAATTAGTTAGTATAGGGTTAAGGTTAGTAATTTTAGATGTGTGGTTAACATGTTAAATTACTCTAATTAACTATATAGATAAAAAATGATGTTGGTAAGGATCGAACCCATAACCTCTTAAAGCATATAGACTTGTGACACATTCATCTCTTTGCTAAATATTTATCTCTTTTGTTATTTGTATGTTAAAAGCCAAGTTAAAATAATATTTACTTATAATAATGATTAAATATATAATTCTAGCTTATATTTAATGTAATGCATTTACTGAGTTAAGTATACTTGAGAAAAATTGAACAACATATTTTATTTACTTATGATAATTATCAGTTGTACCATTAGTTTACATTTAACTAAGTTTGGTGTCGGCCCACTGGCTACCTCTATTTATCATTTAAATTTTATTTTTTATGAAAATATAATTGCGTTCGAATTTTTTAACACAAACATTTACGATTTATAATATATTGTTCTATGATATATCTTGAAATTATGATGAAATTAAAATTTATCAACAAATTATATAAAACACGATCACTTATTCTCCCGCCGTTGATATTATTACGTCCACGACATACCCCATGTTAATACTATTACGTTCACTACTCCTTTGATTACTGTTGTTTCTTTGACTATTCCCGCTATTTTTATAGTTAAATTCATTATTCCCATTAATTTTATCAAACTTATATATTTAAATAAATAAAATATTTTTCTTAAACTGAATTGTTAGCTAACTTTATTCGTTGTTCATATTGTTACTTTTATAACATTTGTTGTCACTACTGTTATTTTCACTACTCCCGCTATATTTATTTATTTATTTTCACTACTCTCGCATTTAATACTGTTAATTTCACTATTATCATTCTTGCTACTATGACTTTCACTACTCTGTCTGCTATTATTGTCACTTTTACCACTCAAATTGGTGAATATTATCATATTTATTACATCAAATGTTGCTACAATTATTTTAATTATTAATAGAGTCACTTTTGCTACTTACACAATTTTATGAGACTTATATATTTAAATTAAAGGTAGTCAAATGCGGGCTCAGGTCGGACGTGAGCCGGGCATTTGGAAAATATGTTGTCCAAACCCTCTTTGTTAGCGGGTCGGGCAGGACGGGTCTGTCCCGTCCATGAACAGCTCTAACTTCACTAACTAAAGTACAAATCTAATGTATTGTGAAATATTGTATCTGTCGGAAATTTTTATTTTATTTATCTCTTTATAGTTTTCATAACCCATTTCATTATCATTATTAATTTAGTTCATTCAAGTATAATATTGGATGTAATTAAACTTATTTTATTTATTATATTAAAAATAAATATACATAGTGTACAAAAATACAATGACACACTAAAACAGGTTGTAGATGCATGAAAACGAGTACTGGGTTCATGAAAAGTGTTACATACATGAAAATATTTATTAGGTGCATGAAAATTAGTCAAATGTATTTCGCCTCAATTTCTGTCTAACTTATTATTTTTTACCAAGAAATATATTATCTAGACATTAAATTGTATAGCTGACGGATAACGTCAGAAACCCGTCAGGCTGTGATGGCGCCATTGCTTTTTTCAACGTGCCAGTAACTTGTGACAGATTCTAACGGAATATCCGTCAGTATTCCGTCAGTTTCTCGAATTATCTGACGGTATGGAAAATTCGTCAGAATTTTTGTCAATTTCCCGCGTTACTTTTGTAGTGTATGGTTCTCACCGGATCCTAAATTTATATATGTACCCCTTATATATATATATATATATATATATATATATATATATATATATATATATATATATATATATATATATATATATATATATATATATATATATATCTAAGATGCACTTAATGAGTTATAGACGGAAATTAAGGCGAAATACATTCGACGTACAATTTAATAATATATTTACAAATGACATCTAGAGCGTTATAATAATTTTTCGTAATAATACCTGATAATTTTTAATATTATAATGATAAAAAAATTCGCCTCAATTTACTAAATATTTTTCGTTATAATAATATGACCTATAACGAATGTAAATTTCATATTAATTATATAAATTATAATTACAAATAATAAATACGATAGGTATATAAAATATTTTGTTTAATTTTTATCAAGTACATTTAACTAACCTAGTAATGTACATTGATCTAATACTGAAGGTACATTAAATATAAGTTAGAAGTACAATTAATAATGATTATATATACATATTGTTTTAACTCAGGTATTAACAAAGATATATATCAAAAGATATGCAAAATTGACAACAAGATGAATGAGTCATAGTGGTAATAGTAACGGTATTCAAACTAAGAGGTTATGGGATCAATCCTCATCAAAGGCATTTTTTGAGGTTTGATTTAATAATAAATCTAATGTATAAAATAAAGAAATACAAAAATTCCATAAATATAGTTAACTAGATGTAGTTAACAATTTAACTGTAAATGTTAAATGATTAACCTAGCCTTAAACTAACTAATGGAGTTTAACTCTAGTTTGCCACGTGTCATCACGTAATTGGTTGTGTATGGAAAAACCATACACCTCGTGTATGTGTAGAGGTGGCAATCGGGTCACGTCGGGTCGGGTCATATCGGGTTCGGGTCACATCGGGTCAGCATACCTTTTCGGGTCGAGTCGGGTTCGGGTCATTATCGGGTCGGGTCACTTCGGGTCGAATGATGTATCGGGTCGGGTCGGGTTTGGGTCGGGTCATTATCGGGTCCGGTAACTTAATCGCATTACTATAATTTTTTACCATTAAATTTAGTTTTTAACCTATTATTTGGTTTAATTGATTCATTACTAAGTCAAACATATCAATCTAAACACAAAATCATTTACATTTTGATCAAAATTAAGCTTAATAGTTATCGGGTCATCAATTTAATCGGGTCAGTATCGGGTCGGGTCAATATCGGGTCGGGTTTGGGTCGGGTTCGGGTCACTGCTAATCGGGTCGTGTCGGGTTACGGGTCGTCATCGGGTTGGGTTGGGTCGGTTTCGGGTCAAAATATTTTCGGGTCGGGTCGGATTTGCTCGGGTTCGGGTCAGGTCAGACTTGCCAGCTCTATGTATGTGTATCATCTTCCCAAAATACTCCCTCTGTTCCGGTCATTTATTTACCTTTGTTTTTGGCACAAAGACCAAAGAGAAAGGAATGGACCAATTATTGGGTGATAAGTGGATCAAATTGAGTTTAGAATATCAAGTTACCAATCAAAGACATTCCTAATATAGAAAGGTAATCAATAAACCGAAACACCCAAAATAAAATAGGTAAACAAATGAGTGAATGACCAGTACTGAGGGAGTATCATTTTTTCTAACGCGATAATATAGTATTCATTCAGTTAGTGTGAAAGAATTGCATTCCTTTTTACTAACCTATATATTAAGATCCGTCAAATTTCAGCTAAATTATTGTCTGTTTGGTTCTTAATTGATATCCTTTTGGCCATAATTGAAAGAAACGATAGGACATAAGAAGGAAATTACTGGGAAGACATGAGTAAAACAAATGCTAAAATTTGTTGGCTTTGCCATTATTAATGACACCATAGCAGACTAACAGTGCGCAATTCACCTAAGCAAGTAAGTAACTACTCCCTTCGTCTTGGTCATTTATTTATCTTTGGTTTTGGTACAGAGACCAAGAAAAAAAGGAGGGGACAATTATTAGATGACAAGTTGAACAAATTATTGAATGTGGAGGATCCAATTGTCCATCAAAAGTATTCCTAAAATAGAAAGTCAAACAATTGACTAAGTCACTAAAAATAGAGTAGGCTAACAAATAACCGGGACGAAGGGAGTACTCCGTAACAGTTTACCATGGTACGACCTCACATTTTTTTATGTGTGAATGGGCGATAATGTACATAAGGTGGCAATCTGGTCGTTTGGGTCGGCTCTGGTCGAATGGCGTCATTTCTAATCATATCGATCTTGACTATGTTCGGGGTTGGGTTAGTCGGGTCAATTCTTAGCTTGAGTTTAGGCCAGGTTGGGTCATTTATATATTTTTCAGGCCGGACTTTAGTTAGGACAGGTCATTGTCGGGTCCGATCATTATCAAGCTCATTTCTTGGCTGCTTAATTATGATAATTTCTCGGGTTTGGATCCGGTTTGCTTGGTGTGACAAATCAATTCACTATATCGGTCGATTTTTTCCGAATGGTTACCAGTTTATGTTGATTTACAGACTTACAGTCATTATTAGGGAAGTTACTAGGTTAGTCAATTTTATTATATAAAAGTTATTCTTAATGTCGGTTTATTTTAGTTTTTATCGACCCGACTTGTCGTATATGTCGGGATATTTTGAGTTAATGTCGAGTTACCTCTCGGATTGGGTCAACATTAGAGAGTTGAGTTGTGGACTTGTGGGAGTTATACGTGATTAGCAGTAAATGATAGGTCACGAGTCGTGACGGGTGACTGGTGGACATTGGTCATGACTAGATGGACAGTAGTGGGTCACGCTCGCGTTGGTGTTGGAAGTTGGTCGATCATTGTTAGGGGGTATGTTGAGAAAGTTCGAAGAGAAGAGAATCTGATTCGGGTCCTTGAGGAGTCGACGTTAGAGTATGTAGGCTTAAGGAATTAGAATGGGCGTAATGGTCACTTAGACCCTCTTCTTTTGGATTTAATACCAGTTCTTAGAAGTTATGTTCAGTTTAGTTCCAGACGATTCGGTTCAGTTATGATATAATTTTTTTTTTTTTATAATATGATGCTTGATATACAAATAATTATTTGATTGTACTTGATTATTGACACGTAAATGAACATTTTTATATAAATATTATTCATAATGCAGATTTGAAGATCGCCCGTGCGGGCACGGGTTCAAAAGCTAGTGATAAATGAAAATGCTTATTTTTGAGTCGCTTGATTGAATTATTGACTCGACCTAAATACATTATGATACTTTTAAATAAATGCGTTATTTGTGTCGGATTCGTGTCAAACTAGTTCAATCATAACCCAACCCATTAAGTTTTTGTCCTGTCCATATCAACCCAATTATTTAAATGAGTCACAACGTTTTAACCATAGTTCGCTAACTTCTTGTCGAATTTTCGAGTCGTTTCAATGATTGCCGCCCAATAGGGATGTCAATTTCACCCGCATCCATCAAAACCCGATCCACCCGATCCTAAAAGATGGATGAAAACCCGACTTAAATGGATGATGGATGGATGACGGATGAAACGGATGATGGATGACGGATGGGTTGGATGAAGAAATTCCACCCGCCATCCACCCGACATCCATCCATCACCCGATTTTATTATTTTTTATTTAATTTTTTTTACATATAACACATTATTAAGATATAAAATATTTAAATTTTCATAATTGTCTACTCTCAATATACTCCCTCCCATTCACAATAAACCTCCCTATTTCCTTTTTCGGTTATTCACAATAACCTCCCTATTTCCTTTTTTGGTAAGTGTTTGTGTGGTCCAAATTTAATTGTATGGTGGGGTAGTGTATTTGTGTGGTCCAAATTTAATTATATGGTGGGGCACTGGGGTAGTGTGTTTCCTTAATTTTTGTGTCAAAATGAAATGAAAGGTTTATTGTGAATGGGAGGGAGTGGATATTTTGTGAACCTACCCACTAGAAAGTTAAACTAAATAATTACCTTAACTTTATTTTTGTAGATAAAAAAAATCATCATTTTTTTAAATTGAAATATATAAATACACAACACCCGTTTATCACCCGATCCACCCGTTTCATCCATGGATGATGGATAGATGGATGACGGATGATATGTTTCACGGATGACGGACGGGTTGGATGAGATTTTAAAAGGACGGATGTATGACGGATGAGGCTTCACCCGACCCGAACCCGATCCATTGACATCCCTGCCGCCCAATGAAAAGTCGATTATTATTGGGAGTTGTTCATTTTTTTTTTGGTTTTTCTCGAAGCTTCTACGCACCCTCACTGCCGAGTACCGCCTCCCCGTAACTTCTAGCATTTCTTCATCCTCTCCAAATTTAAACCCTTTATTATTTCGCGAATTTCAAACTAAAAAAAAAAAAAAAAAATGGGTGAAGAACTCTCACTTGATTTGGATGAACTCCGCCATCTTCATAGTATTGCTAAGAGACCTCGCATTCTTTCCCTCATTTCCTCCGAAATTCGCAATTTAGAGTTGGTATTTTTTCAATTCAATTCTTGTTTTACATGATTTTATTCGATTTTTAATTTGTGCTTTATACGTACAATCGCTGCATTTTTATATACTTATACTTATTATACTGCTATGTTTTGTGTTGGGATTTTAATTGTTCCCCTCGTTCCGTTCATTTGTTTACCTTTTTTTTATTATTTGTGAGGGCGTTTTAATCAAAAGGTAAATAAATGATTGTGACGGATGAGGTATTTAGGAATTGCCAAACTCTTTGTGAATTTGGATGTTAGAGAGAGAATTCTTTTGGGCACTTGATAAACTCTTCTTTATGGTTGTAGACTAGTAGTACACTTTAATGTAGAGGGGATTCGAACCTGTGACTTATCGTTCATGTGGTTAAGACGACACTTGCCGTGACAAATTTGCAATGGACCAATAGACTCGATTTTTAATGGTTTTTGAATACGTTGTGATTAATGGAATAAAGCAAAATGACACACCGTTTATGAAATCACAAAATCTCATTGAAGACTGGCACTATCCGTCACAAGCTGAAGACGGATAGTGCCCCTCTTACAAGATGCAAGTGGCAATATGCATGGGTGCTCCATTTTCCCTCCCACTTGCTTTATTGTGAGAGGTCTTGAGCTTATCCGTCACAAGCAAGACGCTTTGGAAATCACTTAGAAGTTTGTCAATTATAAACATCAGCACTGAGAAAAATTACATTTCAGCTCTATATTGCTAATTATTTTCCCATTTTGTATTGTCATCGTCTTTAACAAAGAAAGGTTGGGATGACCGTTTTAATTTATATAAGCAATGTCGAGTTTGAAGAGCTGAGTTTTTAGCATTAACAATTGTCTTGAGAATCAGAGAGGGCAACAATGGTGTCTGGTGCCTTCTCTCTTCTTTTGCAGTCAACACATCTTTGCATTTTCTGACCAAAGGCTGAAGGGGAAATGGATGTTAATAGGAATGCCATCCTTTCGCTGAGGTTTGGTGTCTTCTATGCGCTTAGGCGTCATGGACATGATTAGACGCAACTTGCAATCTTGCATAGACAATTGAGTGAAATATTTACACATTGTAGAGTATGTAGACTGTAGTACTTCAATGATAAATGTTTTACTCCTTATAAATCTTAGGAATTACCCTATATTCAGAATTGCTCCATTTCTATTTTAAGCTTGTTTTGTGTGGTTAGAATCCAATGATGTATGGTGACACCCACCACCCAACTCAGACTCTCTTTTCTAGTAACTGTGGTAATTCATAATGTTTGGAGGGAGTACTTTGTATGTAGGGGATCTTCCCGTTGAGTTGATGTTTTCCAGATTTGATAGTGTTAGTGATGGCAATTTGCAGGCCTTGTTTGGATACAATTTTGGCAGGGGAAGGGAAGGGAGGGAAGAGAATGGGAGGGGAAATGGATGAGGTGTGTGGATACAATTTCCCTTCAGATCATTGGGATTTTGATTGGCTTCGGAGAAGGGAAAATGGGTAACTATAACACCCCCCCCCCTTTCTCCATTTCCTCCTATCTGTCAGCCAAACAAAGGATGTTGGATCTCTTCATTTTTCCCTCACCCTCCTTTCCTTCCAAACAAAGGTCCGTATATTTTGAGTGAGTTTTATGTGAAGATAATGCAATTCTATATTCCTCTTGATTCTGAGTTCTGACTTGTTAGGATTTAGGGGGCGTTTGGTTTGGGGTTGTTTTACCGTTTTTCCCTTTCCCTTCCCCCTTCCATTCCTTCCTATTACCCCAATTCCCTCTATCTTCATTCCCCACACCCCTCTAAAGTATGGGATTTCCTTCCCCCCCACTTGAATACCACCATGAACAACACTCCCATGAACCACTCCCACCAGTCCGCCATGGCGCCACTGCCTACTATCAACCGCCATTGGCCTTACTATAGCGGGTGAGTTCGCCAGAACTGCCGAGGTCGCCGGAGCCGACAGCGCACCACCGGTACCGCCTCATCCCCACCGCTCCACCATTGTCTAAACTCTAAACTTCAACCATACGACCGTACCCATCCAAAACCGTAAAATTTTCACCAGATTCATCTGTAGTCCGCAAAAATTTACCAACATTATCTAAGTTATTCATCACCTACAGACGAAACCAATGGATTTGGTGAGTACAAAAATATATTTTAAAGAGTGGGCATGAAACTGTATGCTTGTATTCTAAAGTAAGAAATGCATTTGCGGATTACAACACAATCTACACTACACAGCAATCTAATTTTGACAATGTAGGGGAGTAATTTTGCAGTGCTTTGAAAGGTGGTTTTGAGGGTTGGTTCCGTATTTCGAAGGGTAGAAGATGGAAAGAAAGTGGTGTTGAATGAGGCTGTGTGGGCTTGCTGGCGGCAGGGTCGAATCGTCGGCAGCCAGGTGACCTCAGGCGTGTCGGTGAGGGTGACGTTGATGGTGGTTGGTGTTGGTTGTTGGTGGTGGTTAATGAGTGGTTGGTGTTGATGGTAGGTTGGGTATCTAATTGATTTGTCTATTATCATTCCCTTACCTTTGCAAACCAAACAACCAGTAAAATCAAAGGGAATTCTTTTCCTTTTCTTTCCTTTACCCTACCATTGTTTCCCTTTCTTATTCCCTTTTCCTTTCCCTCATACGAACCAAACACCCCCTTAGGAGTTACCAGTGGTGTTAACTTCTCCTCATAGATGAGGTAAAAATTTCAAATATCATTTTTAATAAAATGTACTGCAACAAGTTTGTTAAGTGTCTTGTATCCCTTTCCTTTTAGAATTTCTTTTGTATCTAATGATTAATGAGATTAAGCTTTTGAGTCTATCCTAAGCTTTAGGAACTACTCATATTGTTTAGTTATTGAAGAAATTTTCTACACACCGTCTAATGCTTTCATAAATAACTGTCATCTCATTGTTGGGACATAATCACATAAATGGACCAAGTGTAACCGAACACTCAAACAGCTTATTGTCTTGTTAGTTATGAAAATATGTGAAGGAAGTAGTAACTTCCCTTGTTTTTCTTTTTCGCTTCGGTGTGCCTTGCTCCTTTATAATCTATGTTTTGATTTAGTAGTAGTCATTTACTCTCACAGTAATAAAATGTTTCACCCATATGAAGGCCCTGTGTAACTCCGTAGTTCATCTCCCCCTCTTAATTAATGGATATAGTGAGGCTGTTTATAGAACAAGTTGAAAGAGAACCTTTTTGCCTGGTTTGCAAGAAACATTGTTTTGTTTGATAATATGGTTTGTAAGCGCTTACAATTTTGGTGTTGTAAGTGATAGATGAACTATCTTGCCTGGTTTGCAAGAAACATTGTTTTGTTTGATAATATGGTTTGTAAGCGCTTACAATTTTGGTGTTGTAAGTGATAGATGAACTATCTCAACCAAAACCTTAAGATGATGGTTGAGGTCCAACAATTATATTTATTTCCTATTACGCCTCCTCACTCGGATGCCCATTGGGCTCAAAGAGTGGTTAGTGCACAGGCTCCCCCATACCATGTGCTGAAAGTCCACTTCGTGAGTTATTGGAGGCTGCCAGGATTTGAACCCGTGACCTTTGGTTGGTCACACTGGCTCTGATACCATGATAGATGAACTATCTCAACCAAAACCTCAAGGTGATGATTGAGGTCCAACAATTATATTTATTTCCTATTAGTAAGTTGGGTTTTGGTGTTTTCTTAATAGCCTTCTAGCGCTGTAATTTGGAGTATCACAATTGCTGAAATATTAATTCGGGTGGTGTAGTTTTTGTTAGACTACATGCACAGCTATGAATACCATTTCTATGAACTTGTTCCGCTTTTACTTCATACTATAAACCAAAAACCAAAATACAGCACCTGAATTATTCCATACTATACACTCCTTGAGCAGAATCATATTTTAAAAAAAGGATACTTAATTTGTTCAGTATTTTATCATGAGGGTGGGATTGGAAATTCTGGAGTTGACGATTCTTATCATTTTGGTGAATTTCTTCACAGTTGTCAAAAGAAAAAGCATCTTCAAGTGTTCCTCAACAGCCTACTCCAACCCCCGTAGCAGCCAAGGTGGCTTCCACTCCGGCTGTTATTTACTCAACTCTTCCATCCTTCAGCTGGGATCAAGACCGTGACAAAGTTAAGGTAAGGATAATTTTACTTTGTTTCTTTGTCAGAATATTCATAATGCTATGAAAGATACAACGATCATAAATCCGTTACCTCCATCATGCAGATTTATCTTTCACTAGAGGGAGTACAGGAAGAGAAGATAGAGAGAAATATAAAGCAAAGGTCTGTGGAGTTCAAGTTCCATGATGTTCAGGGAAAGAACTATCAATTTGCCATACCAAAACTGAACAAGGAGATCATCCCGGAAAGTTGCAAGGTTGTGATTAAGCCTACTAGGGTCATCATAACTTTGGTTAAAGAGTCGAAAGGAAACTGGCTAGATTTGCATTTCAAAGAAGACAAGGTGATGTTCTTTTTTTGAGGCACTCTGCTTTTCTTTATCCGTGAAATATTTTTTGTTTTTCAAGGCGGTGATTTACCATCCAATATAAGGTTTGAAAAATTCTAAAAACTAATACGGCTATATCACTAAATTTGGATTGAAAATACCCCAGTTAGCGTGTACATTTCGTAAATATTTACTCATTTTAGTTAACAGGAGATGGCAAAAATAGAGTAGAAGTTCGAATCCTAGCAAGCCCGGTTAAATGGAATTAAAACTGTGTTTGTTACTGTAAATCACCCTCAATTTTGCTAACCCTGCAATACCATTTGCTTCCCACTGAATTTAGAAGCTCAAAAACTCGGTTTTTGTCATCCTGCTCAGAGAGTTAATCCCTGAGTGAATTTTTAATGTATGGGTTTTCATTTTCTCATCTATGTTCCGGGGTTTGTGCAGCTAACGCCAAACTTAGACAAGGAGAAGGATCCCATGGCTGGAATTATGGACCTGATGAAGGTATTTTCAATATTCTGTTTCTCATAGTTGATCCATTATATTTGCTACTGCTAATTACTGAACAACCCAATACATGTTTTGCAGAACATGTATGAAGAAGGTGATGATGAAATGAAGAAGACTATTGCAAAAGCATGGTCAGACGCACGATCTGGGAAAACTGCAGATCCTTTGAAAGGATACCGGTGAGGTAGTCTTGCAATTCAACCACATTCGATGAAGCTGTTTCAATTAGAAATACGTCGCAAATTGTCTCCTGGTTGCTGCAGTTAATTTTCTATTCTTTAGGCTGAGTGTTTTAGTCGCTTGCATCTTATTGTACTAGATGTTGTTCGCTTATGTTTTATGTTTCTGGGAACTTTCTCCTATTTATTAAGAGTATGTAGCATTTTGTGTTTCGGGTGTGTTTATAGCATTTTGCAGACCGTGCTACTTCTCTATCAAGCAGCTGTGAATCATGACTACGTTGCCTGATCAGGACTCCGCACCTGATACTGGTTTTGATCTGTTCCTACCTTCGTCCCAATTATTTGTTCACCTTGGGTTAAAATACCGCCCGAAAAAGTAAACCAAAGAGGATTGAGGAGGCACATGAATAACATGATATTCAAGTGTCCCTTTCATTTCTATGTATATTAAAATGAAGATGGAGTTGTTGGCACAAGATTTACAGTGACGTATTTCTGTATTAGTGGTCCATTACCAACAATAATTGCATGGTGTTTTCTTTTGAAACTTTGGCCAACAGTGAATCTTAGTGGTCGTGTAGTGCTGTAACTTTTACTCCATTAAAGTGCTGTCATTGATGTCAATAATTTCATAAATAACTGGAATGAATGGGATACTGATATCTAGGGTAATATTTTGTTAATAAATGGATCTGACCTGTATTTGAAAAAGAGTCAATTTCCCCCACAAATTTCGCTGCTTCCAGCATTTACTCTTGTTTGTCTAATTCCCAAATGCGCTTAGGACAAATGTGGACCCATACTAGTATTAACGTAGGTTTTATACCGATTTTTATTTAAGACGAGTAGTCGTTTTGAGGCTAAGACAAGTGATATAATTAGAATAAAACAAAAGTATAATACATAGAAAAAGCAAAGAAATTGTCTTAAACACACAAGTGGAAAAAGCGAAGAAATCCGCTTGGAGTGAGTTATCACCAAGACCAAGCCGATGATGCGTTGATGAATGGGTAGTCGTTGCGTCCTGAACCGATTATTGAGCGTTGTTTGATCACCAAGTAATCTAATCCATGATTCGTTTCTCAATTGCTGAATCCGATAGGCCTTGAGCCGGGTTGTCCCTTGTTGCTCGGAATGTCCCTCGGTTTTCGCGGCTACATGTGCTTTGAAAGGGTCGGTCCCCCGCAGCCACAGATCTTTATCGGTCCTAGTGTGTTAGGGGGAATGTCCTCGACAAGGCTTTGTTGCTCGAAATGTCCCTCGGTTTTCGCGGCTACATTTGCTTTGAAAGGGTCGCCCCGCAGCCACGGATCTTTACCGATCCTAGTGTGTTGGGGGAATGTCCTCGCCAAGGCACTGTTGCTCGGAATGTCCCTCGGTTTCCGCGGCTAGTTGTGCTACGATGGGGTTTGCTTCCCGCAGCCACGGACCTTTTATGGGGTCCTAGTGTGTTAGGTCACTGTAAATTTTTGCATTTTTGGCCAAATTGAGTTGGAAATGAAAATTTAGGAGGCTTTGCTAAGGTTTTATTTTTGAAGTTTTTTGGGTATCAGCAGATGATAATTTTAACTATTTTCTATAGGAATTTAGGGTAGTGACTAGTGAGTGTTAGAGGTGGTAAATGCCTCAATCGTGGCGGGTTTGACCAATTGTCGTAAAATTTATTGTACCTATTCCCTAACATTGTTGATAAACTAGCATCATCTGAATAAAAAATCATCTCAGCTTAGACTTAAAATTACAGTTAGAGAGATTAACTAACAGACTTGGACTGAATAGAACCCGAAATATTCGGTGCAGTCAGATCTTCGGCCGAGATGGACCTAAAACATTTTTTTTCACTATTTATTTAAATTCACTAAATCAAATGCATTGACTAATTAGACGATTATTATTATAAAAAATAATTCTTAATATTAATTATAATGTTTTTAAAGATAAAATGTTCATTCCCATTATAATATTTTAATAATATAGTTTTTAAAAACATAAAAATCAGTCCAGATCTTAAGTAATCTATCCCGAACCTGATCACACCGAAGACTAAAACTTCAAAAAATGAGGATCCATGTCCAAACCTAAACAAATTCGGTCTCTAAATCAAATAATGCGGTCCAATCTATTTTTCCGGTTGGGACTTAAACTTAATCATCCTTAACTATGGGAGTGGGCCGCTAATACAGAAATACGTCACCGAATAAGGCAATAACAATAATTATCATTTTTAAAGTATAAAATCGGGTTTAATGGACAGGGTGACTTGTAAACATTTCAACTCACTAAAACACGTGCAACAGCAGCTTAATATAAACTAGCAGTCATTTCATCTGAATCTGCTGCGCACACACAAGAGTTGTTGAGAAGGTGAGAATCACAAAGCGGAGACAACAATATTTCATCTCCGTTGATTTCTCTACTTCTTCTCTCAATCAATCAATCAATCATGGCGGACGAACCTTTTCTCACTCGTTGGAGTTTCCAGGTTTAATTCACTAACTAATTACTCTACTTTCAATTAGTCAATTATTCGTTGTTGTAATCATTAATATTGATTATTTGATTGTTAATCTGATTATTTTGATGTTTTTTGTGTATTTTTTGACGCGATTATCTTGTTTACATGCATGTAATTTAGCAATAGTTGTGAATTTAGTAGCATTGTTAGATTTGATTTGTTGTTTGACGATTTCATTTTGTTCGTCAGTGTTAATTGATTAAATTCTGCTGAAATTGAATAGTTTGGCGTCGTCGTTTGTTAGCTTCGTTGACTAATGTAGTTAGATTGTCGATTTGTAGGTTGTACTGAAATTGATCGAATAGTTTGGCGAATATCGTGTTTGCGATGATGATCGTTAGCTTTGTTGACTAATGTAGTTGGTTAGCTTTGTTGACTAATGTAGCTAGATTATCGGTTTGTAGGTGGTTGTTGTTGTAGGTTCGAAAAATTCTGTTAGTTAAGTTTGATGACATTTTCGTAAAGTTTTTTCAGATAGTTCTAATTCTGTTTTTCCGATGATTGTGATTGCAAAGGTGTCGGTTTTCAGTTTGTCACCTTCAATAGCATATCCTGAGTAGTACCGTTAGGCTGTCACCAAAATCTAGATCGATTTGCGGTTATAATTTGTTAGATACCGCTTCAATTGATATTGATATCGTTAGTCACTGATTTGTAGGTTGTTGATTGTTGTTGTCGATCATTGATGGATACTGTAAGTAATTTTTAGTTGTTTGTCTGTTGAGTTGGTCCTAATGTGTATTAATGATGATAATTTGATCAGTATAGATTCGAAATATTCTGTTAGTTTAGTTTGATGAGATTTTCGTCAAGTTTTTTGAAATAGTTCTAATTCTGTTCTTGCGATGATTGTGATTATGCAACTTGTTCTTCTCTTTTCATTATTTTTTGCTTATGATTGTACATTTTGATTGTTCAATTATGGAATGGCTTGTTTTTGTTTTTTTTTTGTGTTGCAAAGATGCTGTTGATTGACGGTTTGTCATCCTCAATAGCATATCCTGAGTAGTACCGCTTCAATTAATATCGATATCGTTAGTCACAAAAAAATTATTTGATTATTTTTGACAGTAAGAACTACAAACTGTGAGATTAATTTTTCGTCTACATTTATGTCCGTAATGTGAGATATCAAGAACATTAAGTTGTCAGTTGATTGATGAATAAAAATAAGCAGCATTTAGTTGTGCACTGAACTTGTATGCAAGGTGCTTGAGACTTTGAGGATTTGATTTTTTATTAGGATTTCTCGTTTTTTTATGATGCAAAGTTTGGAAGGAAGAGAGAGCCAAGTCCGGAAGATGAGGCAGCTGCATCAGGAACTCAGAGTAATGGGGTAGCTAACGGTGCAAGAAAGCCTGAACTTGCTGTTTATGAACAGTACAGGAATCAGGTCAGAATGTCAGATAATATCATCTGTAGTTTTTGAGAGTGTATATTCATTTTAACTCATTTTTCCTTAATATTTGATATGCTGTCTTTTGTTTGATTATGATAGGGGAGTAATGCAGCTACGACGAATGGAGGTTTGGAGAATGGTGACCGTAATCCGTAAGATACTAATTTAAATTGATTGAATTATTTCTCAAACGTGATGGATTAATATTTAATATTATGTGATACTCCCTCTGTCCCGGTCATTTGTTATCCTTTTCTATTTTTGGGTGTCATACAATTGTTATCCTTTCTATTTTAAGGATGAACTTGATGAACAACTTGATCATTCAAACTTAATTTGTTCCACTTGTCATTTAGTAATTGGTCACTTACTCTTTTCTTGGTATTTGTGCCAAAACCAAAGGACAACAATTGACCGGGACGGAGGGAGTACTTTGTTTGAGTTATATGATTCAAGTATATAGACCTCCTACTATTTTCTCCTTTGTATTACTTTAGCAACTAACACATGAAGGACCGTTGACTCCTAAACTCTTCATTAAATCAAGCTGTTGTGCTATTTCAAAGTTTTTCAGGCAATTGAGTTAAATTTCCACTTGACATCATATCATACCGATGATCCCTTTAAAGCCACATGAACTCCCTTCCCCACTCAACAACGAAAATAAGACAAATCTCTGGTTCCATCAATGGTTAACATGAACTATCACATCATTCACGTGGATAAATCATCTATGTTGCTCGGACTCGGTTAGAAGTATTCGACAAGGGTGCGTGTCCAAGTGTCGGATTCGTTTATTTTATGAAAAAAAAAATCATGTTTTTGGTCTAAAATGAAGTGTCCGAGTGTCCTACCCACGCCCGAGTGTTGAGTATCCGACACGGGTACGCGGGTGAATATGGAGAGTTCGAGCAACATAAAATCATTGTAAAGAGTTGTCCAACGTCGGCGTAAGGCACTTGATCCTGAAAACAGATATTCTTTTCCAACGATAGTATGTACTTGATGTCTGTGACTATATCTGTGCTCATTATAGGTTAATTGAATCTCCTGTGGAGTTCCATTTTGGGGGTGAATGAATTGTTTAAGGGTCTTCGTTTTAAGGTCGAAGTACTAGTTACTCATACATTCGGCCCCAACTCATTGTACAAAATGTGGCACCTCTAAAAGAACCTGCTACTTAAAAGACCAACTAAGGCTGCAAGTTCGAATATTGCCTTCTCGTGAGCAGCTTTTTGTAGGTAAAGCTCCTAAAAGTTCTACCTACTAATTTAACTTGTTAAGATGATACCCTCCAACACTTAGGTCACAATTCCACTTCGGCTTTTTTTCTTGGTATCTTGATGGTGATCAAGCATTTTTATGCAAGTTGCTTCTTCTGAAATACTAATCCACCCTATCTTATTATCTATGTTACTCTGGCTTTTCATTTCATCTTGTTTACCTTTGTGCGGTAGATGACAGTTGGACACGGGCATAACACGTGGATAGTTCATATAAGCGAAATATGTTTCGTATTTAGCTGAGCTCGGCACTTGGATATGCATCCTAACTATGGGACTATGGGAAACATAGTCCGCATTTACAGATTAAAGTGATACTCTTGTTGAGTTGTGCTGAGTGTTGTCGACTCTTTCATTTTAATGTGTAGCTTCTAAAGCAATTTTTGTGAACACTCTTTGTTAAACATAACAAAGATACTGACTGATCAGTATTTTTTACCACCTACTTCTGTGAACAGGCAGAAGCCTCTGCTGCCAGCCTTTGAAGATGTTGAAACACGCAACTTAGCCGAAAGTCTGTGCAGGTAACATAGTTTCAGCATAGTGGTTGTATGCTCTTGCATTAATCATTAATTCACTTTTCTTCTCGTTTATTTCCTTTCTTATATATCCAGAAACAACCTCTTTGGATTGTTAAACACGGGCAAGACTATGTACATCCGACCCTCCCTTACCTGCCTTTGCGGAAGCCTTTGAGGCACTGAGGGATTGCTGGTGTTGTCGCCTTTCTAGTTTAGATAAAAATGTAATCCATTACACACATAATGTCTTGCCTCTGCACGCAACAAACCCATTAGCTGGAAAACAATATATATATTGAAAACAAAATATACTTTTGAGCTTGCATATTATATTCACGTGATCAACAAACTTGGTCATTCGTGATGAAGTTTAATTTCAAAGTGATTAGCAATTCAAGCAATGTGAAGAGCAACTTTCTAGTTATTTATTAACTAGAACTTAACCAACTTTATTCATTATTGAAATTGCTTGATATTTTAAATTGTGAACTTCCTTGTAATGTTAGATGCTATCCTCTTTTGACAGAGACATAATCCATTCGAATCAAGATGTAACGTGGGAAAGCATCAAGGGTCTTGAGACTGCAAAACGTCTGGTCAAAGAAGCAGTTGTCATGCCCATAAAATACCCAAAGTAAGTCATGATAGTAATTACCTAAAAGTAATTCTCACTCAACCAAATTTATAGGAAGGCTGTATAGTGCATCTGCCTTCACGATAATTTGATCGATAAATGGTGCAAGTCGCGTACTATAATCATCAAAATCCTTTTATTTGCTCCTCTTCTCAAATTTCTCTTTCTTTATACCTTTCTATTCTATCATCGGTAAACAAACATTTTCCCAGAGCGTTGTACAGTCCTCATTTTTTTGGTTAAATCCTACATAGCCTTTTTGGTTGTCAGGTAGAGACAGCTCTACTACATTTCAATTTAAAAATTTTCAAGAAGACTATGTAATGAGACATCTGGCTCATTCCATATAAAATGAAATGTTAGATGCCTCAACTCATATATGCTGATATGTGGTTTTGAGTTTTGCCGTATCCTCTTTGTTTTTCTCTGAGCGCTGATGTTTCATTGCTTATTTTAAGGTATTTCACTGGACTACTCTCACCGTGGAAAGGCATCCTCCTGTTTGGTCCTCCTGGAACAGGAAAGGTATGTTATTACGGCCTTATATGTTTCTTATTTGAAGAATTATCCATTATATTCCTGCATCTCTGTGAATAATGATGTTCTATGTTACTAGTTTCTCTCAATCTGCGGGTCTGTAATAATCAAATTGGGATGTGGCGTTTCTGTTGATTGTGGAAGCATGCTTGTTCTGCTTTTGAGAATTGAAATCTAACGTGTAATGGCTTAACTTTGTGATTATCTAAAGAATTTGGTAATTGAAAATTCTAGTTAACTAAGTGACCATTTATTGTTCCCCTTTCTTTCGTGTCTTTGTGAATTGCGACGTAGTGTCTCTATCCCTCTTGGGACATCATGTGACCGTTTCTTCTCAGGTATTCCCTCTTCTATTTTAACTCGTTTTTTTTTTTGTGGCAGACTATGCTGGCAAAGGCCGTTGCAACAGAATGCAAGACCACTTTTTTTAATATTTCAGCATCATCTATCGTAAGCAAATGGAGAGGTACATGACTTGTACAACGTTGTCAATATTGTTGATGTGTTTACTTGAGCAGTGGGCAACATGTATGATGTCAAACATCAAACCATGATATTTGTTCAACATGCTAATGCCTACAAGAACAAAAACTAATTATCACCAAATGGTCTGTGGAGTCACTTGACATGGAAACCTTCTACGATAGGTAAGATAATGAGAAGAAAGAAAAGAGCAACTAGAGAAAACAAAAAAGACAGAGAAATGAAACTACGAGAAGAAGTATCACGGTTATAAAAAAAAAAATGAAATACCATAGTTTTTTTGGTGCTAGAAGTACCATAGTTGATAATTGATATACAGGTAAGGGTTAGAATGCATAAAACTGCGGATATTTTTCCCTGAAAAAGAATTGGAAAAATTATACTACTAAACAATAGAAAAATAATTATTATATCAACAAAAAATACACATAATTAAACTGACATAAGGAAAAAAAAATTATTATACCAGCAAAAAATAAATACGGGCATGATTTAAGAACAAAGTAATCCAAAATATTAAAATGGCAATATTAAAAATAATAAAAAGGATGCTAAAGTGAAAAAACATCGAGATATAAGCAAAAGTTACTTTAGTGAAAAAAATTTGACAACTATAATCATTAAATAATACAAAAAATAAATAAATCAAATTCCATTATCTAGCCAAATATTTTTCCTCCAAGGCTCCATAGTCCAGACTCTCTTCTCCAACACCACATTATTCTTAAAATACATGCTAATGACTATTTCTTGATATTAGTAATGCATCCTGAATGAGTTTCCGCAATGTTATCAGAACTTAGTGAGACTAATTTTATCACATTTGTATTTTTCACAGGTGACTCGGAAAAATTAGTGAGAGTTCTTTTTGACCTTGCTAGGCATCATGCCCCATCTACAATCTTTATTGATGAAATTGATTCTCTTATTAGTCATCGTGGTGAAGGTCGGAGTGAACATGAAGCTAGTAGGCGCTTGAAAACTGAGCTCTTGATACAGGTATATTTGTTTGAATAAACAGCATACTTGGTCACTCATTGGTTGACATGTCTGAGCAGTATGCAACATGCATTATTGTTTGGATGATAAAACCTAATAATTCAATATTTAGGGCATTTTTTATTAATTTTGGTTCAATTTATATATTACAAAGAGATACATTCTCTGCTCTTATAGCAAGTCATTTAATTTCGTCATTTATCGCAATGTGTGATTTTACCAGTCTTCAAATCATCATTATCAGTTTTGATAACAAAAAGTACTTCTAATAGCTGTAATAATACTTCTAGGAATGATATTTATAAATTTGTCGTCATTTTTTAATCTCTATCCTTTTTCCTTTCTACATTTGTATTATTTTTATCAGCTTATTTTGCTTCACTTCTTTATTTTTTTCCTTGTGATTTCATTTTCTCCAATACTTTGTTCTTTTTCAACCGACATTGACGGTGCATAGGACAATTCATGTTAGTTGACCATGATAGCTGACTTATATCATTTTAGGAATATGCCCCTTGTTGTTTTTGTTCTTTAATATTGTTGATTTATTGTTGGATATTCTTTAGTTTCACAATTGGTTCCATGGGTCGTATAACAGATGGATGGCTTGAGTCGGAGCAAGGATCTTGTTTTTGTCTTGGCAGCCACAAATCTGCCTTGGGAATTGGATGCAGCTATGCTTCGACGTCTTGAGAAGCGTGTATCCTTTACCGACATTGTGATGTCATTAATTTATTTGTTATCAGCAATTTCTTGTCGCACTAATTGCAACACCACATGGTGACATAACAACCTATTCGTAAAGATTTTGATAGTAGCCGCTTCCGCAATCTAAGCGCTATCAATCACTTTACGACAACAGTGACCCGGATTAAACCACGATATTCGATTCGGCATCAAAGTGAAATTGATTAATAATACCATATTGTAACTAGGCCTTGTGAAAGAGACCTGAATACGATAGTTCTATCCAAAGTATCTAGTTTGATACCTTTTTTGTAACTAGGCCTTGTGAAAGAGACCTGAATACCATTGTGTAACTTGGAATCTTGCTGATAATTCAGTGCCACACACAAGCGTTCTTGTCATTCTCAATGCAACTCTTTTTCTTTGACATGAATGAAAAAAGATCCTTGTGCCTCTCCCGGACCCGGAAGCAAGAAGAGCCATGTTTGAGGGACTTCTGCCTCCGTCTCCTAGCGATGATCAACTTCCGTTTGATTCCTTGGTCGAAAAAACAGAAGGTTACTCGGGATCAGATATAAGATTGGTATGCAAGGAGGCTGCAATGCGGCCACTTAGACGTGTGATGGCAATTCTTGAACAGAAGCAAGAACTCGTGCCTGAGGAGGGTATGTACCTTTCTCAACTCCGTACAATCTGTGGTCTGATATGTGTCCTCATTCAATTCCTTGAAATAATTGAATACATCTTGATTTTCTTGTGCATTGTTTCTTATATGCAAGCTGCTATCCTGAAGAAAAATAAATTGCAATTTGTCGTCTTTTCTTTACTTATTTCATTCATTTTTGTGTTAAATATTATATTGAATGAGATTCCCGTGGGCAGTTGCTCTTCAGTTTTACTAAATTTTCACCCGCTCCCCCTCTCCTTTCCTATGCTTTTTGTTTCCTCTCCTTTGAATTATGTTTCTGTTGGTTGTGATTGATAATGTTAGTCGAACTTCTAGGACTTAGGATGTGTTGTGTCCACTTTACTTCGTGCAAAGGACTCTTTTTTACTAGTGAATAATCTCTACTTTGTGAGATGCATGATATCTGCAAGAACTTGATTTTTGTATAAGACCGAGCACTGCCAGTGAGGCAGTGACTATAGATGAACATCCTAGATTCCTAGAGACATTCCATTCTAAACAGTTATGTAACTTCTGGAGTACAATCTCGGCAAAAAGCTATCAAGAGTCATCTTATGCCTAATTTCTATGTATTTGCTTTCAAACGCGTTCAAGTATCTTCACTCATTCTTTTAGCTATATGCCCAGCATCGAGTCCAGCTCTGGGGTTATAAAATGACAGTGGAACCACATATGAGATTTACTTCGAAGATTATGGAGCCATGATCTTAAATACAATTCTATTATGCATGCATAGACATGGTTTACACTTAAATTGTTTGAAGTGACACCGTCTTCCTATCACGCAGAACTGCCTCCTGTTGGACCAATAACATCTGAAGATATAGAGTTAGCACTCAAGAATACTCGTCCATCTGCTCATCTTGTTGCACATCGCTACGACAAATTCAACGAAGATTATGGAAGTCACATACTCGAATGAAATCTGCAGCTCACTTATATTATGCAGTCCTGTGAGTTATCCCTCATCCACTTTCTAGACCTTTTTCGTGACAGAAACACTAGTAATTTATTTGTTTCATGTTTATTAAGCATGTCGCTGTTTACATGGGTCCATATTAAGCGGATCCAATAACTGTAGAACTATTCGTTCCATTTTTTTGTTTTGTGTGAGTTGTGATCAGGCTTGAAGATCCAGCTATTCACGTTACCTATTATTTGGGATATTCATGCTATATCTAGTCATTCACATCATTTGTTTGCTCGGATATTTCTTACTCCCCCATTTCAAACAACATAATTGCTCGTTCATGTACAAATTTTACTCTTTCATCTCATCTACTATTTCTATAACTTTTCCACATCATGCCATTCTTGAAAATCAACATAATAGTTAAGTAAATCACGTACATGTAAGAACAATACCGTCTTTGACCCCTTTGATGAGAAGAAAAATGTCAAATGGGGCTTATTACATGAAATCCGTGAAATGTAGTTTTTTCTTGGGTCTTTCATGGGTTGTTGGATCATATATTGGCCCTAATGGCAGAAGAGTTGGAACAACTGTTACTCGTTCTATGTAAAAAAAAAAAAAAAAGATACGGAAACTGTGATAAATATCGCATGCCCGTGATCTTTTTTATGTTACCAAAATCTGTAGCTCAATCATACCATTCATACGCAACTTTTATGATTCCGACATTGACAAATATAACCCTCCTAGTTTTTCGCCGCTCCTATTTTTTTCGCCGCTTTCCCTTCCAACTTTTCACGATGCCAGCATAAGAGGGCAAAATTAGAAGACGAGTTGGTCGAATTCCATAGAGTTGTTAAATCAGAGGCTCAAATAATGTAACCATATAGCCTACATGGTTACATTACTTAACCAGTGCTGGGCCAGTTTTGTCTGGCACTAGACCGGCCCACTAAGTAGCGGGCTAGTGCTGGGTTGGGCTCGGTGGGCCTTTGTATATTTTTTATTGTGCTTGGACTCGACCGGGCCAAGAAAGTTGTGGCACTAGCCCGGCACTAGGGGATGACCGGGCTGGGCTGTGCTGTGTGCTGACCAGCCCATCATTTTCGGCCCACAAACATGGGCTGGGCCGTGCTAGCTCGCCACAGCCCGCCACGTTGTACACCTCTACCTGTAGGTGCATGATAACCTGATATAGGGTAAACCCAAAACAAGGCAAACAGAGAGTAGTGCGTTTCATATAGACTATCATCAATTGGTAGCCTAAGACAAGTAGCTAACCTAAGTCTAGCCAGTAGCCACCATTTTTATGTCCATTCCAACTATTTAAGCATCTCACTGTCAAAAAACACGGCATTTGCACATTTTATCTTATCTCGCATTCACTGGTGTAAACTTGAATTGTTACAATTTACTCCGTTCGAGAACGGTCAAGACCCTTTCTTATTTTCACCGAGTTCCAGCACCGTCGTTATAACTAATACAAGAGGGCCAACCACAGGGGGGCACGTAAGAACGCACGGTCTTGCAGAAAACGTACACATCACCCATCACCTGCTAACTGACAATACGCCATTTTTTATCACCCACGTAGCCTCCAAAAGATTACGCGAAATATGTGTCCCAAGTTACCTCCATAATACCTTCAGACGCTAGAGAATTCAAGGACGTCATTCAATATGAAAGTTAGAAAAAGCCTCGGAATGGCAAAACCTTAAACTCCTCTTCTGCTTTGGACTTGCACAAATTCTTCCATTTGACCTAGTAAAAATGAATAAAGAGAAATAGCAAATGACATCTATTTCAGGAAATTGCGCTGCAGAGTTGTCTTACATTATCCCAATTGTATTCAAGCGCTACAATATGTTGGGAGGTTCAGCTTTGCATGAAAACGTAGATAGACCTCATGCGAGTTCTACCGACTCTTTGCTTTTACACGACTTCCTACATGAAAAGCCTCTTATACAATGAATTTCAATCCTCCTAGAAGTACAGAAACTGTAAAACTCTTTTAACACGAGGATTTGCGAGAAAGTGGAGATGCAGTATTTTTTTCACAAATAAGTACGCAGAGAAACAAAATACAAGAATGAGATTCGGCCTGAAGGGCCTCTTGCGTACCTTACGTCTGAAGGACCTTATAAACAGAGAGCCTAGGTAATGTCCCGGTTGACCTGATTGTCGATTTAATGTTGCCATGCCCATGGATCATTGAATTGGCAACTTCTTGGTATAATCCTTAAACATATGTTGATGCTTGATGATTCGACATGGGATACTTGTAAATAGTCAGAAATAGGAATCTAAAGAATTTGAGCAACATAACGTGCATTTCAAGACCAAGGCCATTTTGCATCAGTCCAACTAAACTGATGATCTCCTGCCAAATTACCAGAATCTCTCGAGCAGCCACCATTGGTTTTGAAGTTGCGGGCCATACCGCACTTTAGCAACTGATCCCTTGATGAAGCTTCCTCCCTGTATCCAGTATTGGCATACCTAGGATGTTGAACGAAAGGAACTCCCTTCCACCAAAGCTTAAGTGCCTGCACATTTAAGAAAGGGGTCAACTGAAAAATTAGAAAGATACTGTTGAGGTTAAAAAGTTTAAGGACAAACACGTCGTCGTCCTATGTGTGAGCATACGTAGAATCAACTATTTTTTTGGTAACGAGGAACGTCTCTCATTAGCAGCCTAGGGCGATACACCTTTGAGAGACCAAACCCCGAGAGATACGCGACAACACGGTAAGCCGGCACTCTATTTTAACAGACCCCGAAGGTCCCCGTGCAATAACCGCGTACTGCCGTCGAACCTGGGACCTCGCAATTCATGCCATTGCATGCTTTGAGGGTGACCCGCGCTCCACTGCACTCACAGGCTCACAGCACTTGGTTAACTTAGAATCAACTATTAAGGAATGTTGGTCCGTCTTAGTATGCTCATGTCAGAAGACATCTGTTACATAAATTCAATGATAGTCAACCTATGATTCTCTGATCAATTCAACAGTAATCAAATATAAGGTTGCCACAGAAAGAGTAAAAGAAATCAGGGTTTGGCCTCAAAGGAGTATCACTTACATGCCAATATATCCAGATAGCGACTTTGTGAGGCATCAACCAGAAATATAGCATATGATCAGAAGCAACAGACGAGTCCACTCTTTTGGCTTTTAAAATCGCACAGAAATGATCTCCAAAATGTGGATGCTGGACTGAAATTACTACAGACAGATCATTACCAGGCACAGTGGCCTTAATGTTCCAATTCCCCAGCATATCCTGAACAATTCCAAATGAGCCACACTTTTAACAGATTGAAACTTGAATGACAGCAGATGTAAGAAAATTGTTTTTAGTGATAACATGTCGTTGGACTAAATAATGAAACATCATGCAGGTAGCTCGTTCATCAGTACAGTACATAGGCGCAACAGATAAGTTTTAGCTGATAAAAATCCTTTCTGTAAGTCACTATTTTCCCTACATTCATGGAGATGAGTGTTTCTGGTCTTCTGGATACCCAATACTAGAGAAAGCGATCTCATTTTCTTCTATTTCACAATGCGTGAATTCATGGACACATCATGTTTTTCTGCAACTTCCTAGATTACATGTTTCTAGTTCTTAATCTTCTTATAGTTCTTTTTAGGTTCGTAAATTTCTTTTATTTTACAAATAACGATTCAGATTTTCTAAACAAGACTTGACCTTAAATTTTTTGCATCAAGCTAACCCATATTTCCACATCATAAAGCATCCCTTAACACTAAATCCCCTTGCCTCATCTGCTGGATCTCTACTAAAAGTGAATGGCATAGCATTAAGTCGTCATAGCGGAATGCAAAGCAAGAACACCAAAATAGGCTGAGGAAATTACCATGAATGGACTAACATGTAATGCTTTCGCAACCACATCAGAGCTTGGATTGAAAACAAATGTTACTTGTTCACCCCACGGTGTATTAGTGACCTGAACACAGAAAGAAAATATGTCAAAAATTTTCACATCATCTTCCAGAATCCAGAGCATACTTCATGTGGGCAGTAGCGCGGTACTAGGGCTGTTTGGAGGTATGTTATGAAAGAAGTATGAATAATTTGGACTAGCAATCACTGCCCACTTACTAGCATTGCGCCATGGTAATACCCCTAGAACAGAATGGTGAACTCCCAAACTGTTTCAATGGTTTTAGAATAGGGGCCAGTGAATGACTAAATTGCTATGTCATTTAACGGTCAACAACAACAACATTACCTCAGGGCCTCAATGGCTCCCGCAAATGCGGGGTAAGGGGGAGTCGGATGTACGCAACCTTACCCTTGTGTTAGCAACACAAAGAGGCTGTTTCCGAATGACCCAAGATGAAAATTGCGTCGAGAACTGCATCGAAGGACCACTACTTCACAAGAGAAAGAAGAGCAGCCACTTTAGTGAGCCATTTTGCTTTATTCCATCATAATCCAGAACCAAAGAGTAATGAATCTTTGGCTCCATTGGAAATATGTCATTAACGGTATTCGTGTGAATATGATTAATTAACACGCTTTGGTAAAAGAGCGTAAAAAGTCATGCATTCAATACTCATACTACCCTGGCACAAGGGAAGGGAAAGTGGAAGCTCTCTTCATAAAATTGTGAATTTGATCTCTACACACGAAGTTCTAAAGAAACGGGCTAAAGTGCTTAACTATATTCGCTTAAAACAGTATGCTTGTGTGGAATGAATCAGAGAACCAAAAGTTTTGCTAATTGTTCATAAACGATGCCTTACCATTCTTTTAAACCGCCTGATACAAAATGATTTCCACAAAAAAACCATTCATTCCTCACATTTCACTAAGATTGTAATTATTAAACAATCTGAACTATACGGATGAATCTATCCTCCATTCTGAGCAACAGCTTCAGTTCAAACGATTTCACAAAAATAGACGGACTCAAAAAAAAACTTTCAAAGAGGACACCTATATAAAATTTACCTGCGCAATGCACTTCTTCAATTTACTTTCAGTGCCTTCAAAATCATAACAGTAATACACACTCAGTGGATTTTGCTCATACCCAACACTAGCTGGTATTGTGAGAAGCTGGCTGCAATGTAAGGAAAAAAAAGACTAAAATTTAAAAAATCAAACGAACAGGAAATTCATTTTCTCGAATAATACACATCGTTTCTGCAATAAACCCTTCCAGATCATACAAAATGGACGCAACATTATACTTGCTACGAAATTCATTTTCTCAGCTACCAACTACAATCTACAAGCTACATTCTGCTTATACAATTTCAGTAGCCTCCATCAACACATTCTTACATACTAAACCAAGAACAAATGAGAGCAACAACAGCAAATAACAGCAACAACAGCAAATAACAGCAACAACACCAACAACATAATGTAAGACTAACACGATTCAATTAAAATCTCCACTCAACATTCTAAAAATCGAAAACAAATTGAAATCCTTTCTCAACATTTTAAAAATTGAAAACAGGTGAACCGTGAACACTATTAAAATCGAAGTCAAGGAAAAAATGGCCAATCTCATATTCTCATGGCAATCTCATCATGAGAACTTCTCATACTAGAACAGTAGAACTCACGTCCTTACAAATAAAGTCGAAGCACAACAACATTCCACTACAATATACAATCTCAGACCTGACGCGCTGAACAAGAAAACTGTTTCAAAAGATAGGATGAACATGAAAGAGCGAATATCTCATCATAAGACCGTCTCATACACGAATTTGCATCCTTACAACTACACGAAGCAGGTAAAAATCGAATCACACCTATATTCCACTAGAATAAACATCATAAGACCGTCTGATACACGAATTTGCTTCCGTAGAACTACACAAAGCAGTTTAAAATCAAAACACAACTATGAACTATACTCCACTAGAATAAACAACATCATAAGACCGTCTCATACACGAATTTGCGTCCTTACAACAGCGAAAAGCAATTAAGCATCGATACATAACAATATCAAACTTGATAACACGCAACATTAAACCAAAAACCTAATTTGCAGCAAAATAAAGAGCAATTAGGCAAAACAAATTACTCACACAAGTCCAAAAGTACCGGCGATTTTACGAGCAGCATCAGCAGAAAGATAATTCGACGACGGAGAACGCAACTGCGAAGCACGATCAAGGTCAAAGAGAGCGTAACGTACATTGTAATGAAACGAGTGACGGACCGGTCGTCGACGTTCGTGCCAAACGTCGCCTTCGTAAAGCGTCGGCGAATAGTTGTCAGAAAAAAGCGTCGGAAAAAAGCGACGGATGATGAGGCGGAAAGGTAGGAGAAGAGAGAGCGCTAGTGATGTCAAGGAGCTTGAGATGATGGAGAGTAATAGGTAGAGTAACTCCATTGCTTATTTTTTTTTCAAGTTTTTTGAGAATGGATAATGTATTACAGTATTTTGGGGGGAAATTAATTTGGTGGTGCGCTGGTAATTTGTGGTTGGACATTGTTTGGCCACGTAGTCCGATGGAGGAGGTAAATCGGGTTAGGATTCTCTTCATTTTCGGTCAATTTTCTCCCCATTTACAAATTCTTATTATAGATGAGAGATATTCGTCTATAGTTATAGATGAGCTAAATATCCATCCACTTTAAGCATAAGACAAGCAACAAGTTGCATGGTGGAGCCTAAAAATGTCACCATTTAAGTATATTTGACCCGTTTTCACTTTAGACGGATACGAATATATCTGTCGATAGTGAGACTAATTGCTCTCCATTTCCTAAAAAGAAATGGAGAGGCAAATTATTATCAATGGTCCGGATCGAATTTTGACAACATCAAACGGTTCTAAATTTACGCATAAAAATAAATGAAAAATAGGAGTGAAAGGGAAAATTATTATTTAAAGAGATTAAGAGGAAAATGGGGAGGATCCACATCTCTTCATTTCATAGATTTCTTTTTATTATTTACTGTAAAACGATAATTTTTTTTTTATATGATTGTATAGGTTGATGTATGTAAAGAGTTCGAATGTATTTTAAACACTTCAATCTCCACCTCACTTTTAACACAATTCAGCTAGCTCTATTTATATCGTCAATTTCTGAAAATTAAAGTATAAGTACTGCAGGATATATGATTAAGACAATAGCGGGATCGCTATAACTTATTATGTTGAGTTCACCACCCTATTGCCGAAGAACGTCTTTATCAGAATATTTTTGCTAATTAATAGATAATGGAGTTGAGGAATAAATGGTGAGAATTTGCATATTAATAGGTAATGGAAATGAGGAGTAACTGGAAAGTGTTCATATACATGTCGTGGTGGCAACTATGGTATGTGCAAATATCAAATCTTAGTGGTTAAGTTGAAAACTAAGGATAATGACTAGGGGTGTTAATGAGACGAGATAGCTCGTGAGCAACTCGAGATCGGCTCGGTAAAAGCCTGGCTCGTGCAATATCGGCTCGAGCTCGGGCTCGACTCGAGAGCTTAACGGGTCAAGCCGAGCAAACGCTAGCTCGACTCGAAAAGCTCGTGAGCGGCTCGAACTTGTGTGATTGTATAAGATATTGCTCATATTTTATAAAAATATTTTATCTTGATTATATCTTTGTATCACATATATCAAATGGCTCACCGATTTGCCAAATATTTTACATTTAACCTTCAAGCCTTGTTATTGAAAATATCGGAAGCAAAAAAAATAAAAAACTTAACCATTATATATAGGCTCGATTTGAGCTCGAGCTCGTCTTAAAGCTCGCAAGCTTGATAGCGAGCACACTTTTTACAAGTTCGGGTAAGCTCGAGATCGGATCGAGATCGAGATCGAGTTTTGGTTCTTGAGCACAAGCTGAGCAAGGCCAAGCTCGGGCTCGACTCGGCTCGACTCGTTAGCACCTCTAGTCTTATCACACGTCATTAATAATGACGTGTGATAAGACGACACTATAAACTTTCTACTATAAAACATTTAAGATTTTTTATTCTAGGACATGTTTTTCAATAGATAAAAACATGTTTAAATATCAACATTTCATTAAATAACTAATTAGTCATTTAGTTAATTTTTTTTTTTTTTTTTTTTGGGAAATCTTTTAGTTAAATTTTATATTCTTCCTCCTAATTATTTTTCTTTTATAAAATAAAACGTAAATTATTAATCATGACGGTTGGAATAATTATTTAAAGACGGGTGGGTAACAAAACTAGACTGACAAAGCTAGAAAGAAGGGTTGGTAAAAAAGTAGATAACGAAGAGAGAATAGACAAGACATAAGTCCGATAACGGCGGGTGAACAACTAACAGACACTGCACATGCAAAGATGCATGATTTCATGTACGTCTCTCTTCAGATCCATAATACCATGTACGTACATGCATATATGGAGCTAAGCATCCTCTTCAACTACCTGCCAACTATCCAAAATATAACATGGAGCATATGATAAAAACAAAAATAAATTTACTGATTTTATTTTTAAGGTTTAATAAATAACACTTTTTCGATTTCAATCAATTGTATATTCCAATCACTTGTGTACAGTAAAATGAGAATTTAAATCAATTAAGACTAATTTTTCATTAACTTAACTAGTTAAGTTCTTTTTTTTTGGACGCCGAGCAAACCCCATCAGCTACCTTCGGTGTGCCTCCGAGCTCGAGTATACGCGAAGTCTGCAAACCAAGCATACCAGGTTAGCCATCTGAAAGTGACAGATTCGAAGTGTAGAAGACATAGTTTCAGGCCTAAATACTCCACAAAATTGCACCTAAGTAAAGTTCAATTTTTGTTATTCGATACGGAGTATAATTCAGCTAGTCTAGAATAACAATTTTACCGTCATGTTCTTTACGGCTGAAACGAGCTGAATTGAATTGAATTGAATAATAGACTTGAGCTGAATTGAACTAAACTTAATGGAGCTGAGTTAAAGCAAATGGAATTGTAGTAAGAGTTAATTTTGTGAAAAGATATGCCGAACAGAACTGACTGAAACTGAGCCGAACTGAACCTGATTGTAAATGTAATAAGAAACCGGTTGATACAAATATTTGAGTAAAAATATAATTCAATTATTTTACCGTTTATGTATGCTAGATAACTCTGTCTTTGCGCCCGTATATTAAGTTGTTGAACGATCGCGTATTACAACAAATGCTTGTGAGTGATAGTTTCAATAAATTACCAAAAGATCACATTTTCATACTCATGTGTGTGTTTTTTATAATCCTTAAATTGTTGTTCGTGACTAAAATTTTTCTTTTATTTTATATTTAACTTATCACATTATCCATGTTATCGTAAATCGTGACGTCCTAGTTATCATAATCTAAATTCAATCATACGATTTTATATCCAAGAAAACCTGGGCCTATCTTGATCCTAAGAATCCATTAACGGTTGTAGAATTTTATAATCCTATTCATTTGACTATTTCTAAAGGTATGATCAGTACTATCCATATCCATACTCCTTAAAAAGTCTAAGGTGTGGTTACTGTTCCCAGAACAGTAACTTTGTGATTTTTGGACCATTTTGCCCCTGACTCTTCTATCTTTGATTTCAGGTTGCTTTTCCTCATTTCTTCGACATTTTCTCCCTCTTTCTCTTTCATGCGATTTCATCCTGGTTTTTTCGATTTCCTTCCTTTTACTGATTTTCCATACAACAATTATTTGGGTTTGCTCTTGCATAGGGTATAAAATCTAAGCAATTTGGATCTATCATTTCCCAGGTTTAATTTCCTTTTTTTTCGATTTGACGGGATTTGTCGATTGCCTTTTTTTCCTTCGTTCTTCTTATGTGTATCTAATCTAATTCTAATTCCACCACAAATTCGTACTTTATTCATCTTTGTTCCAGATTTTCCACTGTTTTTGTCTTCCTGCAGTTTCTGCTATTTCATTGATGGGTGCTTTTTTTCAACGATGGGTTACTCTTCAGGTCAGTCTTTTTACTTTTTTCCATCTGCTTTTATGTATTTCTGCCATTTGATTAATAGTTGTGGCCTTATGTTCTGAATTTAGTTGCGCTATTTATAATTTCTGTTCGTTCATACTCAGATTTTCTCACGTTTTCTGTCCTGCTACATGCATGTCCGTCATTGTCATCGATTGGCGGATGCAGTCCACGTGTTTGGTGATTTGCCTAATTGGGGACATTGTGCATGCAAGTGTCGAGTAGAAATGGTATGATTGAGGGTGAGGTTTTGAGCTTTATTTTTACCATTGGCGAGTTTAGCTATTGAGATTCTTCTACGAGTCAATGGATTGAGACTTGAATAGTGGGGCTAGAAAAATGTTTGTACTAAGTTTGGCTAAATTTTTAATAGGTGAGGCTAAATTTGGGGTAAAAAGATCAAAGCTTTAATTTGATTTGTCATTTCTTATAATTTTACTATCGCTTGCGAATTACTTAGAGACTCTGCTGCATAGTATCTATGATCTTCATGTGGTTTGATGAGCTTGGCTTGCCTTAAAGGTGATCAAATAAACATAGGGTTAATAATATTATTGTATAGATCGATAATATTGGAACATAACGCTGTCTTTATTGGGTTCTAATGAATTCTTCATAATCTGCTTTATTATAAAATGTGGCACATCAGCTGAGTAATGACGCACATAATAGTGGTGCAAGGTTCAAATTGCACCAAAACTCCAAAAGTGGAAATAATTTCTCTCACGCATGCTTTATATGATTCCGTCCTGCTTAAACTTGATTTATACGCCGTATCGATTATTCTAATCCGGTGGAGGAAGGAGACTTAAAATACCTGTACAAATTGTTACCCTCAGTATTTAGCGGGTTTGTTAAATTTGCTGGTCTCCGTTACATTACATTAACATCCAATTAATGTTTATGTAGGGTCTTTCCGTATGCCAGCAGCTCTTTGTGGTGTGGTTGGTCTCAAGCCAGCTTTCGGACGTATTCCTCATGATGGGTGAGCAAAATTTTACTAATGTCTATTATCAGGAACACATTATAAGCATCTTTTTGTTTGCTAAGAATACGAAGTATATTGTGTTGAACATCTTGAGAGATCCATGCTTGGCATTTACTCTTTTGTGCAGGGTAGTTCCCCTGAACTGGACTCTTGGAATGGTAGGAATATTGGCCGGATCCATGGAAGATGCGCTAATAACGTTAGCATCCTTTGGCTTAGTCTATATATGATCATTACTTCCATTTGATCCGACTTCCAAGTTTTAATTGTTGCAACTCTTTGCAGTTATGCAGCTATCGGCGGTGATTCTGCTTCAGACTCATCCACTGTTTTGTTGGTATGACAGACTGACAGTCATTATCTATGTTACTCAGACTCGCTTCACTTTGTGATTAACAGATTTTTGACCTAAAATAAAGTGTGTGTAGTATCAGCAACATACAGTCAAAGTAAAGTAGTAAAGTGTCGAATTATCATGTTGTTCAAGAATCTATCTACTAAATCGAGACTTTCGCTTGTTTCCGAAAACTTTTCGGCTGAAGTTAAATTGCCCATGCTTTGAAATCAAAGGAAATCGATGGCGATATCAAAAATGGCAAAGTATGGAAAGGTTTGTGACTTTTCTCAGGCCTACTTTGTACGTGAACCCTATGATAACATTTCACTAATGGGATATATAACCAATTCTCGCTTGTAGTCGTTTAATGATCATCATCGACATCCAACTTTGTCTCAAATGCTTTTGATAAGCTTCGAGCGTTATGGATGGGAGGTACTTACTTTTTGCTGTTTGTGACTCTAGATATATTTCTTGAGAGCAGCTAAGTACAACATTGATATCTTACTAATCATCGGATGTCTTAATTTTCATAGACAGTAGGAGTTCTTGTGACGACATAGAGTTGATGAGAATGGCACACTTTGTGACAATGGGATCGAAATGCGGTGCTTCTCTTGATCATATTTTTGCGAAAACGTATGCTCTTACTTTTGTATTTCTATTCAATTTTGGAACATTTAACGGATGTTTGAGTTTATGACTGACAAGTTTTTATATTGATAGGGACAACTCACAAATTGTGTGCGATACAAGAGTTGCCCTTTCTTTTTACAAATCCTTTGGTGGTGTGGAATATGTTAAAACTCAACAAATCAGGTAGAAAATCTTGGGTTTAAGAATATGATTTTCATTTCGTCTATCATGTCTTGATGTTTCTTCTCTTTTTCAACTGCGAGGAGCCGACAAATGCATTTTTTCGTAAAGATCTTTTCCAAGGCGGATGTGATTGTTACCCCAACAATCTGCGTAAATTTCTTCACTATCCTCTAATGTTTTGCGAGAAGATTTTTTCATCTGTTTAATGGCCTGAATCGATGGGTTATGCAATGTCTTTTGGGACATTTCAAGAAACTTTCCATTGTAAATTGCGTACATTCTACAATGGTGGAATTATATAGCTTTCTTATTAGAGTCAGTTACTCAGGACACTTTCGTAAAATCCCTTTTATGACAGATTTAGAGGGTTGAATGTATGTAATCTTTTTGTGTGTTGAAGTCAAAGAGAGAAACTTGCCTTCGAAGCAACTTGATGTTAATGATAAACATGGCGTCTAAAACATAACCACCCCATACTCTATAGATAAGTGTATTTGATGCATTTGTAATTATGCAATTCATTAATTATAGAAAACGTTTCTTGTTTTCTACACTTTACTCGATGAAGATCTATTTGGTGATGAGATTAAAGTAGGTATTTGTTATTCATGGTTTTACTTAGTAGTTGGGTAATACTTAACTGTGTTAAGAGGTTCACAAGGACAAGAGTAACTGAAATTTATGTCAGGTTCTTGATGTAGAGCAAAAATATTCAAGGGGGATCTGAGTGAGATATGGAGAATATGGTCGAGGACTCGATGGTAGAGGAAAACAAGATAGTAAAGGTAGTTGTTGTGAGAGATCTAATCGCGAGGTAGACGATGCCTAACAAGTTGAGAGATGGTGGTGAATTTGGACATGTCCAATGTACTTGATTCTACATCAAGTGGGGAATTACCAAAATATATGATGCTATGAATTGCTATATTGTAAACTTGGCCCTTCTTTTTTACTCATTTGATGTTTCTCTCAAATAAGGGATGATAATCCATGTTTAATTTCAATCCTTAGATCGAATAGCTGATTATGATTGAGTTAGAAGTCAAGAAATACATGCAAAAGTTTTGATCGTTTGAAGACTTCCTGACTGATAATTAGCTTTTCTATAGAATTTTCTAATGTTGAATGATGATTTACTTTTACATTTTTTCTTACCTATCTTCATTGCTTGCGTTTTTTTGAGTTACATGCATAGTCGTGACTGTGAATACGTAAAAGGTAGCTAAGCGGAGTCAGTTGTTGTTCTTTCTTAGTTGAAGTACTTGAGCAACCCTTGATGTATGTTCAGAATTTCATCTTTTAGTTCTTTTTTCTTATCTAAAACCTTCCAAATGAAGGAACATTACTTGATTTCTTTGTGGATATGTGTATTGAATCTTATGTCAAGGTTTTTGAATACAAACCTCCAATTTAAAAATTTTTGAGCAGCAAGTTTCTGTGTATCAATTTACATTTCATTTCCTGCAATATCTCATCTGATTAATCAATTATTAAGTCTTTTAACTCTAATAAAAGAGAGAGAGGAGGAGAAGGTGCGAAAATGGTGGAAGCCATTTTCGCTGAGACGATGGAGATGGCAACAAAAGAGGAACTGAGAGTGACTGAGTGCAAGAGAGACGAGATTAAGAGGGAAAAAGAGAGGGGCATAATGGTCAGAAATTGACAAAGATACTGTTACAAGTTACAACCATCTGTTATAGCCTCATTTGTAACTTTCAGCTGACCCTAATTTTGGACCAGAATTTTTTAAAGTGAAGTGGAAATAGAAGTTAGGGAAGATGGGGAGGGGGTTAGGGAAGTTGGTAAAGAGGAAAAGGGGAAGCGTGGGAGGCAGCGAAAAGAGGGGGCGTGGAGAGAAGAATGATGAAATAGCTGAACGTGTCAAACCCAACTGCCTGATTACGAAAAAAAGGGTTTAATGTACCAGTTATAGTTCTAATCTAGGATTCTCATGCTTATTCTACACCGTAAATGTCGAAAATGGAAACATAATTTGTAGAGTACCTTTAATTTTGATGGTCAAATGATATCAATTTCTCATATTTATGTAATCCGGGAATATGTACAACTTTATGCACAAATGATACTTTGGAGATACGTGGTTTCAGTAAATCTGATTATTTAAAAATTGTATTGTATGCATGTGCATAATTTGTGTACATCCAACCTCCCCTCCCTCTATTTGCAGGATCTTTTTAAGCGGTAATGTTTTTGTATATTATGACAAAAGTCTTGGCTGATATTCATGGTTCTGGTGGCAGGTACTGTAGGAGGATGCAAACCACCCAAAGGAGTTAATCAGAAGACGCACAACATATACTTTTCAACGAGAAGTTGCCTACTGAAAGTTGTGGTTGCACCAATCTGTAGTAGGTGCTTTGCCTGTTATTAATCAGTGAGACACTTCATCACTTGATAGCTGCCATTGCTGTGGTTTTCACTCTTGTGATTGTGTTTCAAATTTTCAAGAAAACATAGTGTTAGGTAGAATATGCGATTAACTAGCTGCTCTTATATAGGAAACTATCTTGTATAGTTGTTTTCATTAACTCATTGTATTGCGTTTTATCTTGATGATATAGTTGATATTGAGCTCATTTTAAAATTAGTTCCTGCGTATGTCTTAATGGGTAGCAGACGGAAAGGCTACAGTGTAAGTGAAATTTTTTTTTGTCAAATTACTGCAACATGATGATTTGTGTAGTTGTGTGTGTTAACAAATTTATTTCTGCTCAAGTTAGTCAGACCATACTTGTATATATTCAAGAATTCTTTACACTGTAGACTTCTTATGAATCAGGTTTTGTTTGGATCAGTGGGAACCCTTTGTTTGATAACGGTTATCTCAGTAGTTATAGGGCGCATATTTCAGTCAGTACTTGCTCAATTTCAAACAAGTAAGTGATTAAGACTCATATTACGGGCCTTGTTTGTTTTGTTGTTTGTTGGTATTACCTATATACCATAAAATATTAGTCAGGGGATCTTTCAACTTTCTTCTTTCAGAATACAGACAACAGCTATCTTAGCCGTGAAAGTCATTAATTGGTGGTTCACACGACATAGGTTCGAAATCTTTTCAGCATCAACCCTGAACTTCTAGCTCCCTTTACACACAAACTTCCTTTGATAAATAAGATTAAAGCTTTTTGTTGGTCTCTGAGAATTAAACTGTGTATTATCAATTGATGAACTTTATGTGATCCGATGGAGTATTGCTATATATTTGCTTAAGAAATGATTAAAAGTATAATTACCTTGGTTTGGTTCAAATTCAGAGTCAGTGTAGGAGGGAAAGGGATAGTGGAGAGTGGAGTTTCATGAATTATTTGCAATTTGAATTTTCTTGACAAATTAGTCTATGAAAGATAATTGTCTGTAACTGGGAGAACTGTCCAAAGAAACTGAAATTGCAGGTTGATGTATTTGATGAATTGGGAATTGGTGGCGGTGCCTCGGGTGCCTCTGGAGGGCTTATTCATCCTTATTCCCCTTACGGTGGGCCTGGCCGAGAAATTTGTTAATTCTTATGCATATATTCTTACCGGTACGGCGTTCTTATTAGAAATGCAACATCTGAGTATATGACAGTGGAGCTTCTTTAAAGAACTGAGAAATGTTGGATAGAGGGTCTTAATCTTCTCAAGGTTGCTGAAGATGCTGCTAAATCTCCTCAGTTTGGACTTGATACTGATTCGTTCGTTGTTAGGAGAACGTTAGTCATTCAAACTCTCTCCCTCTATCTCTGCCCTTCCCTCTTTTCTATTGTTTATTTATTTCAATTTAATAAAGCACTGGATATTCAGCGGTAACGCCATATTGTGATGAGAGTTTAGTCATGTATTGCGTTAATGAAACATTAAACTCATTGTGAACCTTAGATTGGTTTTATTCATTCAAAAGCGGTATTCATAATTCATGTATAAGTGGCAATTGGCTTTTTTTACTTTTTTCTATTGTTTTTTGCTTTTTTCTATTGTTTACTACTAATAATGCATGTTTTTTTTGTTAGGCTACTTATATATGGATACCGGTTTTGAAGGGAGTCATGTGCTTCGATAACAGATCAGGCATACACAGACGGAAATTCTCTGAGTAAGTATCTCTCTTTTCAGTTAGAGAGGTATCTCTCTTTTCAGTTGAATAGGTATTCTTGTTATTAGAAGAATGTAATGAAGTAATTGGACTTTCATTTTAAGAATTACGAAGTATTTGGTCTGTGATCCAATGATCGATAACTACTTGCAGGATATGCCTGGGGACCGAAACCCGAGAAGATTTATTTTCGCAGGAAAAGTGCATTGTACTGCCAGGAACAAACAAATTTGCGAATCGAGCATAGCAAATCGATTTTCCAAAGAATCATTTTCTGGCTATCTGTATTTTTACCTAATATATATTTTTATATCATTCTCACACTATTTCAAAAATTTAATTCCTGAAGAATGTGGGAGGACATCTTGAGACATGGAACATAGGAATTTTGGGTCCAGTGGTGCTAAAAGTCTTGGCAAAGGTAAACTATAATTGTCTTGAGAGAGATAGACTAATCAGGTGAGCATATATATTACCAGTTACCACATTTTACTATTTATTTTCTTCAACAAAAGGAATTCACGGATAATGTGAACTCCTTTTTTACAGGCTCGTTTGAAAGGCGAGATGATTGATAGCTTTCTGCTTTCTGGTTTTGAAGAGCAAGACATGATGAGATTGGCCCTTATGCTGATCTTTTGGTTTCTGGTTAGTCATCTTACCCTCTCAGTCTTTAATACTTAAATATCTTCAAAAGTTTTAATCATGTTTATTCATGCATTTGTATTAACTTGATACATGTGAAATATTTGCCAAGGGGAGGGGGAGGAAGAATTAAATTAGGAATTTAATTCATTGTATTAACCTAAATTCTAAAACACAAAATTGTGTACTACTAATAAGTTTATAAAAATTATTATTATTGCATTTAAGTTATTTCGTAATATTACTATTGTCTTCCTAATAAATAAGTCTCCTCCTCTTTTTTATCTTACTTCGTTTGGTTGTTATTTGTACGTTGGACATTTCCAAGGTCCTACAATCAGAGGGCTCTAACATTATAGAATGAGGGCTCTAACATTATAGTTTATGCATTGTTATTTGTACGAAGGACGATTCCTCTTTATATTTGTAAGAAAGGCAACCCGGAAAAATTATTTCGTAACACAACTAATAAGTTCTTCTAAATTAAAGCCTAAAAAACTACAAAATTATGGGCGGATTCAATGGGAACACTGGTTAGAATTTAGAAGTAATTATCAATAATTTAGTTGCGCTATTTATAATTTTGAAAACTATTTATTGCTCAATCAAAAAGATAAATTTTTAAAAAGCGAGAAATAGAATATTTTAGCATATAATTTATTTTTTTACGAAGACAAGAAAGATTCATATAGTTATGGCGAACCATTAAATGTAAATAAAGACCAATAATTTTTAAAGGATTATAATTATTACATATATCTACAAAAAAATTTACCAATACCATGTTTGGAATTAGAATACTGGTATAATATATTATGCTAATATTTATTGATTACATATGCCAGCCCGATTAAATATTAACAAAAAATATTTTTTTCTTTTAAAAAAATGGCAGTACATGATACGTATAAAGGTACGGGATAAAGAATGCTTCAATTGTATCGAAACCGAGTAACCATACTACGAAATTTCTCAGATTTCCGAAATAAAACGCAAAACACAAATTTGCATTCAAAAACCCAAAAAAACCCCCCAAAAAACGTAAAAATAAATAAAGAGCCTGTACTTAATGCTCTCATAGATGCAACTATTTAAACGTATTAAATTATTGACATAAATACATGCAAGGGCAGTTGATTAGACATCACTATTCATTTATATTGCTTAGGTTAAGTAAGATTAAACGTCATCTTATCCCCTCATCTCCTCTATAAAGGTAATAGAGTGCATTACAATTACCCCGTCACCATCATCCTGCCTTTATGAAAAAAAAAATTACACTATTATTTACCCACGAATACACTACCTCCCTAACATGAATACCTTCACATGCACACGCCCTTTCTTCCAAGATGAGAGTGACAGAGAAAAATTTATAGGGAAATATGAGGACTGGAAGAAAGGTCGCTTCAACTGCAAAGAGATATTTGTTAAAGCGAATGTATTGAAGGCTATACCACAAGATGATGATACACAGCACCATCAGGCACTTGGTTTGGAGGTTGTTCTTTCTAATGTGTTTAATAGACCCTCAAAAGCTGATAAGAGGAGTGTAGCCGAGGTTTGCAAATGGTGGGCAGAATTGTTCCTTGTGGGAACTGAAACATCAAAAGTACTTGTCGATTATAATAACGAATTAGTTACAGAAAATATACGTGGTTTGATCACGGCTCAAAGGGGCCAAAAGGTGGTGAGGATATATTGTGTATGCAAGAACTATACGACTACAAGAGAGAAATACGAATGTCATCGTCGCCTAGAAAAAGCACACCCGGGTTTGGAAGATTTCACTATGTGGCACAAGACAACTACGCGTGAGAGGGTTACTATGATTCTGACTGCTAGGTTAATGCCAATATAATTATAGTGCGCCCTTCAAACTCTAACTTTGTCTTTTTGTAACTGGCTCTAATAATATGTTGTTGTTGTTATTATTATTATTATTATTATTATTATTATTATTATTATTATTATTATTATTATTATTATTATTATTATTATTATTATTATTATTATTATTATTATTATTATTATTATTATTATTATTATTATTATTATTATTATTATTATTATTATTATTATTATTATTATTATTATTATTATTATTATTATTATTATTATTATTATTATTATTATTATTATTATTATTATTATTATTATTATTATTATTATTATTATTATTATTATTATTATTATTATTATTATTATTATTATTATTATTATTTTTATTATTTTTATTATGTTTAAGGCTTATCTGTGGTAGTTGTAAATTACATTACTAGGTTAACGTGTTGCAAGTGCATGCACACCCAGACTTTATTTTGTTTGCTAACATTTTGCATTGAAATGCTACGGATAACAAGTTTCCCTTCTTTCTTACTACTGTTTGGACTTCCCTAACGTCTTTGATATGCTACTATTCTGTAGATGTGCTCCTTTATTTTTTTCCAACAGTATTAAGCTATGTTACTCTGACACGGATATGAAGTATCGTATCCGATACGTATCGGAGTATCCGACACGTCATTTTGAATTTTAATAGATACGGGAATACGGTCAAAGAAGTATCTTGACTATTTTTTAGACACGGATACGACTCGTCTTATATTTATTTATATATATTTCTTCATATTATTTGAGAAATAAATAAAAAAAATACTATCATTTCTGTTTTTTTATTTAAAGGTGAGGACCCATGGACTTAAAGGTGAGGGCCCATGAAGAGGAAAAAAAAATATAATAAATACTATAAAATGTTACTGGTCTCCACCAACTATCCCCCACTCTTTTCATAAAAAATAAAAGGGATAATTCACGTGGTGCCCCGAGGTTTGGCTTAATTCACGTGGTACCCCTGCCTTTAGGAATGTGCACATGGTACCCCTGAACTTTCACTTTAGTGCACCATCTACCCTTATTTGTTTTTCTGTTATAACACCGTTAACCACACCTCTTCCCCCCTCATCCTAACACCTTTTCCCTTTCTCTCTCATCCTAACCCCACCATTCACAAATTCATCCATAATTTCATAAACTCCATTAATAACCACCAAATTCACCACCATTTCAACCTTGACCTTGAAAAACCAATTCACCAAAGCATTTCAACCTCTGCTACTATTTGCCTATTTGGGACGGCTAAATCATTGTGCCAGGATACATCAATTAAATTAAAGGAATATTTAGTTTGCAAACGACATATAATCAAGAGAAGAAAAGATATCTCACCCCCGACAGTAGCTCCTACAAGAGCTACAAGTAGTAGCAGGGGCATGTTGAAGATGGAATTATCAGTCTCACATGTTTCTGCTAGAGCTTCCAAAGGCATAGCCAGGCTCATCAACATCACATTTGTTGACAAAAAGACTATGGCTATAAATCTGGTGAAATGTGGTCAACACAAATATTCAGCTTCATATACATGCTAAATCCTACCTAGTTCAACTTCTTTCTTTTAATATTAGAAATCTGGTCAACACAAATATTCAGCTTCATATACATGCTAAATCCTATGACTTCCATTTGTTGAATGTTCTCCCCTTGAGTTTTTCCCTATATCAATTCTTGTACGCGGTGCAACAGCTTATTATTTCAAAATAGTCAGATCAAGATAAGAACACATGGAAAAGGCTCTAAATAAGTTAGCAAATTTGTCATTGACCCATATGCATGCAAAATATCCAAGGAATTGCAAAGTTTGGAAACAACAGTTCACAAATCCCTTTCAAAACAGAAAACCGGAAGTACAAACAGACAAATCTTAGATGTCACGAAGTATTGCAGGATGCTGAAATCCATTATAAGCGTCAATTATCAATTCAGCTGCTGACGGTTTTCATCAATTTCCAACTTGTTTTACCTTCAATATCACTTAATTTCCTCCAAAAGTCGCATATAAAGAGCCACTAAACTCTTGAAACAACATTAAAGTAGTTTTCTTCCAAAAATCAAACAAAATATCCCATAATTTCAGAAACCAACAACTTAATTAATTCTTCAAATCCAAATTTAGGGATTTCAATAATTACCTAGTTCCTCAAATAATCAAATAATTGTTGTGCGAAGATGGTGGTGGATGGTTAAATTTGGGGAAGTTTGGTGGAAGTAATTGCGGAGATTGCAGAAAAAACGAAGGAAGCAAGGAGTTAGGGAGTCTGCAATTTGGGTGGATTGATTGGATTGGAATTTCTTTAAGAGTGTGAAATGGGGGGACAATAAAGTAAGGATAGGGGGAAAAGAAAAGATGGGGTTAACGGTGTTATAACAGAAAAATAAATAAGGGTAGATGGTGCACTAAAGTGGAAGTTCAGGGGTACCATGTGCACATTCCTAAAGGCAGGGGTACCACGTGAATTAAGCCAAACCTCGGGGGCACTACGTGAATTATCCCAAAAGAAAACCCTACCCCCATTTCACCCGCCGCACTTCTACTCTCTCTCCCTCTCTCTTCTCTCTCTCTCTCTCTCTCTCTCTCTCTCTCTCTCTCTCTCTCTCTCTCTCTCTCTCTCTCTCTCTCTCTTCTTTTACACTTCCTGTTGCAGCTCTCTACCCCGAACTTCACCCTCAAGCTTCAAGTCTTCATCTTCTCCAGATCTTCTCCTCCTCCCAGCACTGGTGACATGCTCTAATGTAACCAGATCTGGGTGAAGGTCAAGTTCTTCATACTAGAAGAGCTTCACACGAGCAACAAAGGTAAGTTTTCTCACTCCTTTGCGCCGTACCCGAGTCGTGTCCCATTCTGGCGTATTGGGTACATATTCCGTATCGTATTCCGTATCGTATCATGTCGATACGGAATACGCCACCTCCCTGACGTGTCGGAGTAACTCTGGTATTAAGTGTACATGTATGTTTAAGTTGATGGACTTTTAGCGAGGTTTAACTTGCCTATTTTCCCCTTGAACAAAGAAATTCTGAGCAAGATGGTGTACTTCTCACACTTGATCCAAAATCCATTGAGCGATTACTTTATGCTGTCAAAATTCGGCTCTGTTTTAGGTCACGATGGGTCTGACTTTCTCAATATTTGGGTTTCAACAGGGTGATTGAGATGGAGCTGGATGTCATATCAACTACAGGTAAATACTGACTTTTTACACTAACGCCCTAAAATAAGTTTGTGCCAATGGTAGTACTGAACTAAGTACCACCATACTCAATATATTATACAAGTTTCATGTTATACTCATGTGACTGCTTTGATACTGAATTTAGTTCGACCTTGGTGAAATGATGTCGTGTTTAGCTTGCTTACAATTATCTGAATAAATTAATAGGTATACATGAATTATAAATACTAATGGTACATTTGAGCTTTGAAGAATATTGTTTACCGTATTAGGAAATGAGTAATTTGATTATACGATTTTACCTTCAAATAGTTGATAGGGTGATGTCTTTTAATGATTTTTTACATACAAGAAAGATAGAAAATAAGCACATCAGTTATAGTTCTGTTGGAGTCAAAGGGAAATATTTTAGCTTTATTCCAGTGACGGAGCAAAAAAAGCCGGCTTGGCCGCATGGATGACTGTTCACTTTAGCGACATAAAAATCACGGGCCTCCAAAATTTCAATATATTACGAAATTTACTTTAGTATATATTTACTTAGATAGTTGTTTTCATTTACAATTATGTTGCGTTATATCTTGATGATATAGTTCATATTAGGTTCATTTTTAATTTCCAAAATTTTCAACTCTAATCAAAGACCAGTTGGCCTGTCATATGCTTTGGTCCATTTAAGCTTTGATCATTGGGGTTAGTCTCACATCAAGGGGTACGGATTTGCCTTTGCATTTACTTTAATCATTTGTTTTTTGGGTCAAATACCCCATTTAACAATAAACATATTTTTTTGCCTCCTCCATCAACATGTAACCCGCAGCCTGAACAAATAATCCGACAAAGTTCTGATGTGGGGGCGTAGTTATTTGTCATTTTAACACGGATATTGTGTTAAAATTGTCACGTGACAGATTTTGTTGAATCAATGTGTTGAATTCTAAAGGGAATGAGGATGCAGTGTTTACCGTACTTGTCATGAGTTTCTCATTTTTTTCAAAGCAATCTTGGTTGCAGTTCTCTCAAAGCTTCGTATCAGATTGCCAAACATATTCTTGGGCAGCAGTGATAATGCTGTTGTATCATTTAGGTTCCATTTTTTCATTTTGATTTTATTTTGATTGCGTGCAAATAGATTGTTATGTATATCAAAAATGTTATCATATAAAGTAGATCGAGTTGGATATCTAAGTTACCAAGTCCTGGTCGACTAATGTATAGTGATAATTTACTCTCATTTGATGCTTACTATCATTATTCTATATAGATATTGATTTGATACCGGTCTCCTTGTTGTCCCAAGAATATCTGTTATTGATCTGAAATGCATATGTGCATAAGATAAATTTGCTGAGTTCTGGAATTTGCATTAGTCTTCACTTACAAATGGTAGTAAAGTGACTGGGAAAGTTAATTGCAGACATCACATGGTCTTGGATGTCCCTTTAGTTTCACCTGTTGTGGGTGTAAAGTTTTTCGGCCAAAATTAATAAATGGGAAGTAAGGTAACGGAATCAAGGAAGAACATGGATGATTGTCGTAGGGTATTTGAACCTATACCTGTGCAGATAGTTATCAATTGCACTAATAAACGCGTTTACATATTATCGTTGGCTTTCATTGGAGCCGTAATCTTACATTGTTTTTTTCTGCAGGTTCAGATACTATGGAACCGTCTTCGTAGTGCCTGCATAATATTACTGGATTGCCGGCTGAGACTGTGGCACAACATTTTTTCCTCCGTAAATGTTATGTTTGTTGAATCTTGTATCGATCTGGATGGAATAGAGTTTGTTTTACATAACATCTAGAGGAGAAGGATGCTTTATGTGTTTTTGAGAATATTTATGCAATCTTTGTATGACAAAACTTTAATTTTTCAAACAGTTACTGATACGAAAATTGCGCGGAAGCGGTTTAATAAAATAACGAAGAACAATAAAATAAGGGATATTTGCTTCGAAATCTGTCTTGAAATCGAAACAATGGGATATTTGCGCGATCTAGACCTATAGATCGAACAATGGTGATTGAATCGCAAGACCTATTGCTATCAATCGGGTTAGAGTTTGAAAACGCGTCAAACAATAACAAAGCTTGGAACGAACGCGTCGATCCGAAATTCACAATTGCACGCAGCAAAGCAAAGTTCTGTTTTTTTTTATTAATTCTCAATCTCCATAGATTTGCAATCATAATAATCATTTATAACCCTCTTGTGCCATCTCACCTCGTGCCTTCCACCCCTCCACCCTCCTTGCACGAGAACAACTTCAGCAACCTCAGCATTAACCTCATCCTTATAATCATCAAAAATAGGAGGCAATGTCGGATCAAACTTAACATTCTCCTCATGGCTGCTTTGACTTGAGAATACTCCCGACATGTCTTCTTCTTTTTGCCCCCTTTTTTTTCAGTTTTTTTTTTTTTTTTTTTCGCGGATGAACAGTACCGCGTCGTGAACAGTAACTTTTTTTTTTTTTTTTTTTTGCAACCTTCACGCCTTGAGTAGCAAGTTACTAGAACCGTGCTCCTTGGATCAAAACCGATTAACCCTCGAACTACCTGTACGAGTTTAACCCTTGAACTCCAATCGCAATCGAAAATTCAACTTAACAACTTGGCTTTGACACGCCTAGGACCGTCTAGATTTAAGGAAATCAAGAGCCGAAGCTCTGATACCACTTATGATACGAGTACGGAAGCGATAATAAACAACAAATGTTGTTGGGGTGAGAGTCGAACTTGGGACCTTGATTCACGAATGGACGAGATCGTTCTCGATGGGATATTTGACTGAAAGTCCGCCTAGACTTTGAGCCAATGGGATATTTGGGTCGTAGATCCGCCGAGACCTCGATCCAATGGATGTTTAAAATAAAGACGCCGATCTTAATTTTAAACGAGATTTGAAAATACCGTTCAAACCTTGGTTGGTGATCAAATCATGATCGAGTTTTTCTAAACTTTTATTTATAACTTGTCTCTCCTTAAAATAAAGATACATAAACCCCTTAAATAAGCTAATAGTCTTCTTAACAAACAAGACTCCTAATAGATTAAGTTTAGGATAAAGACCAAGGTTTGAACGGTATTTTCAAATCTCGTTTAAAATTAAGATCGGCGTCTTTATTTTAAACATCCATTGGATCGAGGTCTCGGCGGATCTACGACCCAAATATCCCATTGGCTCAAAGTCTAGGCGGACTTTCAGTCAAATATCCCATCGAGAACGATCTCGTCCATTCGTGAATCAAGGTCCCAAGTTCGACTCTCACCCCAACAACATTTGTTGTTTATTATCGCTTCCGTACTCGTATCATAAGTGGTATCAGAGCTTCGGCTCTTGATTTCCTTAAATCTAGACGGTCCTAGGCGTGTCAAAGCCAAGTTGTTAAGTTGAATTTCTGATTGCGATTGGAGTTCAAGGGTTAAACTCGTACAGGTAGTTCGAGGGTTAATCGGTTTTGATCCAAGGAGCACGGTTCTAGTAACTTGCTACTCAAGGCGTGAAGGTTGCAAAAAAAAAAAAAAAAAAAAAAAAGTTACTGTTCACGACGCGGTACTGTTCATCCGCGAAAAAAAAAAAAAAAAAAACTGAAAAAAAAGGGGCAAAAAGAAGAAGACATGTCGGGAGTATTCTCAAGTCAAAGCAGCCATGAGGAGAATGTTAAGTTTGATCCGACATTGCCTCCTATTTTTGATGATTATAAGGATGAGGTTAATGCTGAGGTTGCTGAAGTTGTTCTCGTGCAAGGAGGGTGGAGGGGTGGAAGGCACGAGGTGAGATGGCACAAGAGGGTTATAAATGATTATTATGATTGCAAATCTATGGAGATTGAGAATTAATAAAAAAAAAACAGAACTTTGCTTTGCTGCGTGCAATTGTGAATTTCGGATCGACGCGTTCGTTCCAAGCTTTGTTATTGTTTGACGCGTTTTCAAACTCTAACCCGATTGATAGCAATAGGTCTTGCGATTCAATCACCATTGTTCGATCTATAGGTCTAGATCGCGCAAATATCCCATTGTTTCGATTTCAAGACAGATTTCGAAGCAAATATCCCTTATTTTATTGTTCTTCGTTATTTTATTAAACCGCTTCCGCGCAATTTTCGTATCAGTTACTCTTTGTATTACTATGGATGCGTTTCTGGAATAGTCACTTTTACAATGTTTCCAGCTACGAAGTTTAATACATTGAAGCCAAGATAACAAATAATTCCTACGAAAGAGCTTTAAGGATAACACGCCTTCATTTCTGTTGCACCCCTTCACTCTCTTTGCCACTGTGCTTCCGAATTTTTGTATCAAAACAAGGCTTCAGAAATGCAATGTCGATGTTCTTTAGGATTGTGAGGGCTTTTGTAACGTCGCAAGTATTATCACAAGGTAAAAATGACCATTTCTGATGGATAGGAAAAAGGCCAAAGATTGAAACTCTAAATCTTCAAGCATTGTAAAAATCTACAATTACGGCCAAAAACATATAGGTGCTCCATGGTCTACGCTTGACACTTAAAAACCGCACTTACGACTTAATTATACATTATGAGTAAACATGCCAAAGTGCAAAACATTTACAATAGATATAACTATTTATCTTCGCCCCAAATTATGAAAACTAAGTGAATCATGTATGTATTTATATGTTAGAAATGTTGCAGATGATATTTGGTGTTCGGAAAAAGATATAACTTTGAATTGTTTTTTTATTATACAAGGCATTTTAGGAAGCATTACACAGGCATCGATCACAAAAACTATTTTTCCTACGATATCCACTGATGAAGTAATATAAGCGATTAACCAAATTGAGGCACCACAGCCGGTAGAGTAACAGACAATGTAATGAAAAGGGTAATGAAAAGAAGAGGAGGAGGGGTATAGGAATGAGAAGGAGCCTTCAAAATGTGTTAGATCAAAGAAAGTAGAGGAATTCACTAAGGTTTCACCGTATTCAGTACTATCTATAATTTATTCGTAATCATATGTAATTATCTAATAGTAATAACCCTGTTAACGAGTTACTTAGCCTTCTGTAAGATTGTAAAATGGTTCAATATGATAAAAAATTATTCAGACAAATATACTTTCCAATGCTCAGCTACTCCAAAATTAGATTACTATTCAATGCCATTTGGGTCGTTGATATACCCAAATAACTTAACCAAACCGTTTCGCCAAATTGGGGCACTGCGCCCATCGGGCGCAGTGCCACAACTAGTCTATTGTAAAAATGTGAATATATATTTTTATAGTTATAACCCAAATTCCTTGCAAGTTATAGTAAACATTCATATCATAATTTACTAAAATTATTAGTTATTAATATTTATATATCATGATCTTCAACTACGTGTTTTAGCAAATAAAAAACTATACTTAATAAAAGTGTAGGATCTTACAATCCTACAAATCAGTTCGACCGATTCGATCTTACGCATTCCATTGATCTAAAGTAGGAGTCCTATCCTAACAACATTGCTTGACGTTTTTTATAACACTCCCAATTTTTTCGTTTCCTATAAAAATATAATTAACGGACAAATTGTGAGTGTTACCAGCACGAAATGAGTCGGCCTAGTGATTACAACTCAAAAGCTTTACATTAAGGTAGTGTTTGGAAACACGAAATTGATTTCGTTTTCATAATTTCAATTGTAGAAATTCAAATGTTTGAATTCAATTCCAAATCCAATTCCAAAATTGCGTTTGGGAAACCCATGGAATTGGAATTGGAATTGAACTTGGGCGAGACGGATATGGGTCGAGGTCATTGGATGTTTTATATTTGAAAAAATTAAATATTGTCTCGAAAAATATTTGCGATCAGAAAAAATATCATAAATAAAAATATTTTGATGAAATTTTCGTCACAAAATAAAACGTAAGAAGTGATGGAATTGAAATGACTACCATATGGTAGGTATTTGAGAATCCCAAATTTTAACTAGCTTGGAATTGATAAGGAATGGAGTCAATTCCAATTCCAAATTCTAGAGGTTCCCAAACACTTGAAATATCTCAATTCCGGAATTCAATTCCAATTCACGGTTCCCCACAATAATTTAAGACGATAATTACATATTTTCGTACATGGAGACTCCAAGTTACATGATTACATTATTAAACTTTAAAAGTCCATTTGAAATCCAGTTGAAGCGAAAAATTAACAAGAGTCTAGTGACATGGCCAAAAATTGTGACAATCTAATAGTCGTAGGAACGTCACTCTCCATTCCCGTTCAGCTAAGCCATTATCCAAGCAAAAGACTCATTCAACCTATACACCAAAATTTTCAAAACACTGCTCCCCAATATGGCGGAAATTACCATATGGTTCATAACAGACCCACCACATTTATAAAGAATTTGGTGGACACACAAAAGGCGGAAAATATCAACCAAACCATGGTTGAGTAAGGAAAACCAAGTCTAGTTTACATTAAGGGCTTGCTTGAGATGAGAGTAATTATTAAGGGAGTAATGAGAGCTAAAACAAGAAGAAATGAGAGGAGATTGGTGGTTAGTGGTGGTTGTGGATGGTGGAAATAGGAGGGGTGAGAGAGGAATTATTACCTCCATAAGGAGTTAATGCATTACTTGGGGGGAGAGATAGATAACAATTATTCCCTTAATGGAGGGATTAACAATTTTTCAAAACCCTTCTCACAATCATTTTTACCATCAAAATATCAAAAGACAACTCCATTAATAAATGACCCGCTTCAATACCATTTAAACATCATTCTTTGTCCAATATTATATCAATACATACACATGGATATTAATCTCATAAACATTTTTCTCTAGTTTTATAAAATAATAACCATTTTCCTTGTCGAAAATGGGTACGTACTCCACAAAAGTGACCGCTAGAACTCCTCGGCTACAAACTCGGAGTCTACACAACATTTATATATATTATATATTCCAAATCAATACACAAGCTAAAAATTCAAATGTAAACTCACAACCTCTAAACCATTTACAATACCCCACCGCCTTTTTACAACAAGGTTTGCACGCATACACTCGTTAAGATATAATTAACCAAATATTTACTTACGTTGTAATCATGCCCACTTCAAATTTTCATACTAAATAACAAAGCGTAAACAAGTAAATCAAGAATTAATCCTAATAACTACTTTCAGCACTAATTCCATTTCTGCCCAGCTCTACTCAAACAGCTCCACAAACCAAACCGTACATTGTAAATTTTTCAATTTTTTCATACACGTTCTACACTTCATTTTCTAAAATATTAATTTTTCAATGACATTAAAAATTAAATCAACCATGTTCTTAGTTCGTTCAATAACCCAAATTTCATCTTAATCTATCCTTAAACAAAATCAACAATCATAAACAAGCAAATATATAAGACCAATTCAAATATGGCTTACTTAACATCATTAACAAAATCGTCACAACAGCCCTCCAATTGCGAGGTTCATAAGAATCACAACAACAAGCAAATATATAAGACCAATTCATATTCGTACTTAAGTTATTGCTTTTGTTACCATGAATACTTGTAAAATTATCTCATACTCTGTAATAAATTTATTTAACACCGACTCCAATAATTTTCCTCATCTCAAATAACAATTCTGGAACAATCTTTTGTCCAGTATTAGGTATGGATAATGAAGATAAGAAGGTTGGATTGTTCAATATTAGGTGTGTGATAATGAATGTGGGTTTGTCCATGTTTTAATGTTTTTTGCTCCATCTTATGGTATCCTATGCTCGTATTTTGGAACATCTATATTACGGATTATTAATTTGACAATACAACGTGATATTACTAGTGTTTGCATGTTATTGACGCTCCATTATTTTGTCTATTACTAGTCCCACTAACATTTTCATGTAGTTTGATCTCAAATTGACTAGAGTCATTGTATTAATTAACATAATAATTACAGTGAAGGATTTTAGTTATATTGGAAGAGGTTCGACTCTACTAATAATTTAACTTTAGGTATATTTCACTGAGTAGTAAATCAACATTTTGAGATTATTCCGTCTCTTTTGGCTTAGGCTCTGTTTTTTTCAGCTTAATTTCAACTCTTATTCAACTCATTTCAGTTAAGCTTATCAGCTCACACCAACTCATTTTAACTCTACTAAATTCAGCTTCATCCAGTTCAGTTCAGCTCACTTCATTTTAGCCAAACTTCATTCAGCCTAAAAGAACATGCCTAATGTGAAGTGAATTTATTCACCTATGAGATTAAGTGTTTAAGCAGTGCAGATCCTCTGTCCCATTTCATGTCTCATTTTGTATATCATCACTTCTACTATTGACACACAAGCATTTTCATATATATCATTACCATTTCTATTATCTAAGGTGTGATGTGTCAAAATCTTAGAGCAGTGAAACACAAGATGAGACATAAAAAAAGTGGGACATGTGACCTCAACTGGTATTTAAGGGCTTGTCTGAATCGCCAGGAATGACCATGAAAATGATAAAGTCATGAGTGGTGACCGCTGACCGGTACTCATAATCTGAGTACAAATCCCAAAAAATTATCTGTTTCAAGATCAGTCAGTGCTAGTGATCATCATGATTTATCTTTTACTTTGTTGTATTGTTGTACTCCTTACGATTTTTGATTCTTATCTTACGGAATTTAACAAGAAGCCAAGGAAAATAAGTGTTATTTGCCCCCACATATTTACTCCATATGCTTAATTCGTTATTCATCCTTCCTCAAACGTCGTCTTCTTCCACCAATTATCATATTTTTGGTGGTACTCTTTCCAATTCATTAGGCGCACAAGTACCTTAAAATGGGCATTGTATGGACCAAAAAGTCAGCCAAAAATTAAAAAAAAAAAATTACATAGCAAGAAGTTAAAGAATCATAGAAAGTACATATGTACAAATTAAATAATTTGATATGAACAAAAATAAATAATTGAACTACCATGATTTTAGCGGTGGAGAAGAGATGGGTTCGAGAATCCATTTATCGGATCCTATAACCGATTAAAATTACAAACAAATTATTTCTTATTCTATCATTTTTTTGGGTTTAACGAAGTGCGCACATAATCGCCTTATTTTATCATATTTTTGAAGTTACAAAGTTGTTTTACTATGTTAACAAAGTTAATTACTAGATAGCTTCAAAACTAGCTCAGTTATTGTGTAAAAAATCTCAATTCCTTAAATTGTTAATGAACACAATTAGAGGTTAGTTATTATTGGGGCAGGTTGGGATGCGAATTAGTGGCCCGAGCACGACACTAAAGAGGGGGCAGGTCCAGGCTGGGATCCTTATTGTCTGGCTTAGGCCCGACCATATATATAAGGTTTTCTTTTTACCGATCCTAACCCCTGAGTACGGAGGATGAGCAGAGAATCTTTGGCCAGACTCGACCCGAGAAGGGGCCGAGTTGGGTTGGGCTAGCTCTTGGGCTTCCAGGTTGGTTGAAAATGGGCTTGATGTGGCAGGCTGGGCCGCCTTCCCGCCACATTGGCCACCTCTAAGCTCAATTATAAAATTAACTCTTTGTAAATAAGCCCGATAACTTTAACGTCAACTAGTAACTTACAAACTATCCGAATAATGTCCATTTGATTGTAACTACAAGTCTACAACCGGTTGTAAGATCAATTTTTTCCATGTTGATCACATTTTCCAAAGAGTAATTGGTCAATTAAAATTAATTAAATACCCCCACATTTGCTCTATAAGACATTTTAGATATAATTTTTTTCCACTTTATCTATAGATTTATACTATTTTTTTATAAACTTTTCACTCGAACTACACATTTAGAAACCAAAATTAACTCATGTGATAAAATTAAGGCTTGGTACAAAGATTAATGACCATTTATTTTCTCAATTTTCAAGTGGTAAAAGTATTACACCTTAATCAATTTTCATTGATTTTTCTTAATTTTTGGACATGAACTAGAAACTATTTATAAAAACAAAAAAGAAGTTGCAAAATTGGATAAAGTACTCTGATTCTGGTGTTGGTGATAATAGCAGTGGGGAACGATGGAGTGGACCTAGTAAAGGACAAGGTGTGATGTATTCAATTTGGTGGGTGGCTTAATAATTTTCATTAATTTAATTAAAAGTTAAATATACAAACTTTTGAATAAAAATTACACTTTTTTCATAACACTACTCCATTCTCAACCAAACATTGCCAAAGTAACTTCTTTCCCAGCTATCTAGTTTCCTAGTTTCCTTTTTCGAAGACTGGAAAATATCACCATTTTAAATAAAAAGTGATCATTTATCGATAAAAAAATTTATAACTAAATTTATCACTTTTTAACAATAACCTGATAACTTTTTGTAATATTTCACTAAACCAAAAACGTTATTCGGGTGGAGTATTCCCTTGAAGGGGTTCATTGATAGGCTTAAAATTTGACTAATGCTTAAAGAGATTTAAAGTATACTCATATCAACAAAGTGCATTTTCTTTTTTGGTTATCCATGCAAAAGAACTCCACAGTTAAGTGTGTTTGGCTGGGAGTAGTCTTAAGATGGGGTGACCTCCTGGCGCATGAGTGAGGACAAAATGCGCTGAAAAGGACCCGTGTTGATCTGTAGGCCATATACACAGCCTGACGAGCTACCGTGAGTGACCGCTCATGATCCTAGATTTGGGCTGGGGTGTTAATACCTTTTATCAGAAATTTTTTACATTTTATCCGTTTTAACTTAAGACGGATAAGACCCATCGAAAAGGAGAATTTGCTTTTCTTTCACTATCTCATATATATACACCTCCCACCATCATTACACATGACTAAAAAACTCCCACTCCCACTCACATACATCTCATCTTCCTTTCTTTCTACTCCACACTTTTCCTTCACCTATTTTTTCACCCCATTTTCCTAAAAATATTCCCTCTTTCCCATCAAAAAGTAAATAAAAAATATTCATATTCATTCATCATGATATTGACAAGTGATGAACCAATAATCAATGAAAACATTCTATCAGATCAAACCCGTATTCAGACCCTAACCCGACCTGCAGACTCTACTATCATCAAAGAGCTAGCAAAGGCAAAAGAGGAAACCCTTCAAACACCAACCGCGGCCGAGAACAAGATTCCTCCAGCTCGTAGCCCGCCACCGGCTCCGAAAAAGCGGAGACGGGTTGGTTTGAAGTGTGTAAGGAAGCTGGAATTCATGGGACAACAACAACAACAACGACCTACAATTATTCCAGATGAACAAGCAACTTCAAAATTGTTCAATTCGGATTACGATCATCAACAACATAATTCTGTGAAAATTTGCAAAAGGAGTACTTCTCTTGCATTTGATCGAATTAATTCTAATAATGTTGCAATTTCTACCCAAATTGTCTGAATTTTTTGGGTGGGAATTATTTAATTTCATGTTTTTATGGAGTAATTATTACTATAATATAGTATTACTTTTTACACGTTTTATGGAGTATATTAGATCAATATTTGATTACAATAATAAATCCAGATCCATATGATGATATGGTATGAATGTAAGATGATGTTTTATGTAACAATGTTTAAATTAATTTATATTCATGATCTTGTCCAAATCTTGTCTTTGGAAAAACTGGAAATTGGAAAATTACATGAATTGCGAATTTGATTGTCATTTCTTTTGTAAAAATTGGGGAATTGTCAATTCACATAAATTTTCAATGTCGGTAAAATAGGAAATTGGCTTACCTACCCAATTCTCGTGGTAATTGGGAATTCATATAGGCGGGAATCAAACAAAGTTGCCCAATTCACACGGATTTGAAATTGTGAATTGACATTTCACAAGGAATCTACATTTCGTAGATCAACCACAAAAGCCTAATATTCTATCTTCTTTAGCTGAAAGTATTCTACAATTGTCCTTTTTCGATCTATGAGCTAGCTAAATGTTATTTACGAAAACTTTGGAGAGACGGTATCTTATTAATGTTAGTAAGAGACCTCTATCATAATAGGTAATTATTATTTTTATTTAATTTTTATCTTTTTTTTTTAATTAGTTCTTGATTATTTATTGGTTGTTTCTCATTAATGTAGTGAGAGAATTATTTACTCCGTTCAATCCATTTTGATTATTATTTGTTTTGTATCAGAGGTGAAATAATGTTAACTTTTACTATTAATTTCTCATAATATATAATCAACGCATCAATTTTTAATGATAATATAAAAATATACTCCGTATATATGTTTTGATAAATAAAAATGCGAAATTGTAATTATTTGGATAAATATAGTCAATGTTGATATCGATTGATTTGTTACATTAAGTTGATGATGAATATGGTATCCACTAATAGCTTAATATGGTATCCACTAACTAATAGTTGAGAAACACATTGATTCAGAAAATTATCATCTCTTAAAATATGTACTAATTACGTTAATTACCACAAAAATCGTATCAATTGTATAAGAATTATTGCATTCTATACAATGAACCATGTAAATGACCGATTATATCCTACCATATACTCCTCTTCACCGATTTCATTTTAACTCATTCGCTTAGGATTCTTCTAACACGAAATATTAAACGACCGTATCAAAATGAAATGAATAAAGAGAGCAATCGATCGATTTTTGGTTATTAAAAAGGCAATTCAATTGATTGAGTAATTATCTGAGAATGTACGATGATCTGAGAAAAGTGAGGCAGATGGGGTAGATCCGTAGATGGATTTAGGTAAGGTTGCGTTGTAAAGAAGTTAAAAAAGAGAAGAGCAAAGGACAAATGATTGAGTTGTGTGACAGTTTAACTTTTATGCTTTTCAATTGCCCTTCTTCTTTTATGCTACCCTCTATGCATCTACTTCCACGGATCATAATTTAACACCTCTTTTCTTAGTGCATTATTATTATTGTAGGTCTTTTGAAATAAAATAGGTATATATATATATTATAATATTGGGTACTAATAAAAATAATTACAAAATATGATAAAATATGTACCATTGTTTTGAAAACATGTACCAAATGAAAAGATATTTTGAGTCATCACAATTAATACAAAAAAAGGTATGGAAAAATAGATAAAAGGGTAGGATAAAAATATATGTTATCTCAATAACTTAGTAAAAGATCGTCTGATTCGTCTCCTCTAACGTTTTGTAATTATCATAATTAACATACAATGTTAACTAACTTTATTGGTAGAAATATGAGGGATAGTATTCTTAAATTATGTCAAAAGGATATTGCCCTTCTGCCCATTTAAACCAAAAAAAGTAGCCATTTTTGTAAGTTTGCTCTACCTATGTATATATATGTAAAACCCGTTTTAACTTTAAGGCATGTTGTTTAAAACTTAATTTTGTTGAACTGAACTAAACTGCATTTATAGAAGCTTAACTTTTTTGAATTGAACTTATAGAAGTTGAATTTAACTAAGCTAAACTTACAGGAATTGAACTAAACTTATAGAAGTCGTACTTACAGGAAAAATGGGTATGAATTGAACTAAACTTTTCTGAGCTGAATTTATAAGAACTGAGTTAAACCCTGTTCTTTTAAATTTGAAGGTAGCAGAACTAAACTGAACTGCACTAAATAGAGCAGGGGCAAACTGAATGGAGTTGAAGTAAGAGTTAATTCGTAAAGATCAGGTGAACTGGACTGAAATAAACTGAAATTAAAGAAGAAAGAACATAGCCTTAAACTTATAAGAATTGAATTAAACTTATAGGAGCTCAACTGTATATAAAAACTGAACTAAACTTAACTTAACTTAACTTATACAATATTGATTTAAAAAAAAAAAAAAACAAGATCTAAGACAAACATGTATGTGTCTTAAAAAACACAAATTCTCATTATACGTCACAAGTTTATGACAGTCACAAATTAGACAGGCTGCTTAAAAAATCAATTGGTTTGGAATCTTTATAGGAGAATGACGGAAAAAGACAAGTGTGTACAAATATATTTACAGTTTACTTCATACTTCATAGTTACGTCGTACGTGTAGAAGGGGATTTGATCTAGGAAATTTGGCTTGGTATAGTATTGAAATCAACCTTGAAATTTGAAGTATGGAGTATTGAGTATTGATATGACACTTCTTTGGGATCCGCTCATTTTTTACCTTTTATGTTAGAAAGAGAAAAGGGCGGCATTCACGACAATGCAACAGACTGTAACTTGTCCTTTGTTTAATTACTTTGTCCTTTAATTATTTACAAAAATCACGTTATGTCATTATAGCTCTTCACTTTGTTATTTATAGTCCCAAACTTAACTACAACTCTATCATAATGGGGAGGAAACTAAAGTCTTATAAGGGAGGGTATGGAGTTGTTCCTTCCCTGAATAGTAAGGTCCTGATTTTTATCCGGTTAAAAAGAGTTGAATTGAATTGAGGCCCTGTTTTTTTAAGTTGAATGAAGCTGAATTGAATTGAGCCAGAGTGAACTGAGCTGAATTGAAGTGAATTGAATGAAACTGAACTCAATTGAAATTTACTGAGATAAATAGAGCTGAAATAAGCTGAACTGAAATGAGCTGGAGTGAGCTGAATAAGAGCTTAAATTAAGTCGAATAGACCCAATGGAGTTGAGGTGAACTAAACTGAACGAAATAGAGCTGGAGCTGAGCTGAAATAAAGCCAGAAAGAACAGGACCTAAACGCCAGTTGATATTTCCTCACTTAAAACTTATGAGTTAATTTTTGCGTTCGCTATTACTAAAAGTTTATAATATACGTATAAAAGTTAATTGTAAAACAATTTTATAATAAAATATAAAATTGTAAAATGATATGTAAAGACAACAATGTTTTTATCAAGAAAATATGGTGCTTATTAGATGTATTTTAATCGGGTTATTTTGATAATATAGCAGCTGATTTTAAAATACACATTTAATTTGATGTTAGGGACTAGTGGACTACTAATTCAAGGGGATCATAATTACACTATTTGTTCCACTTAATAAATTGCATTTGACTTTTTCCTTCACACCTAAAAAGTTTAATAAGTGAGTTTAGTTAAACAAAATGGAGATAGTGCTAATGACTATTCCACTCGATAATTTTTTTTTTAATATAAACGCCACTTAAGAAATACTCCTAAAAAAAAGCTTAAAGATTATTAATAAGACAATAAAAGATTGCATTTGCCACATTATCCTTTTATTGTAGAATTGTGTCAAATGTTAGCATAACACAAGAAACCTGATGCAATAAAACTTGGAGAGTTTCTAATCCACTATCAACATACCCAACCTAAGTATTACAAACTTATACCAAGTTATAACCGATAAAATATGAGTCATGAATAAATACCGAGATGACTAAGATTTATAATAAATTTGTGTAATACTGCTCTAGTGAGATTGAACATACATTTAACTTAAGAGATTATAGATATAATAATAAGTCTTTAATTTTATAAAGCTACCTTACAATAAATTAGCTTCAAACTTTCAAAGGCCGTATACGAGCCACTTATAACTAGAGATGGAAGTGGGAACGTCCGTCGTCGTTGGGCCTCCAACTCTCCCACACGTCCCATGACCCATTTTAGCACGACAAGGATTGACACGGCCCAGCATGGCACGACACGCCATGGTCCGTGGACCGTGCCTCAGCCGAAGTTTGAGAAAAAAGACCACACCTAGCCCGGACACGACACGTTCAAAATACGAAGAAATAAGATTTTAAAGTGGAGGATTTGCATGGGCACGCCCAAGCACGTTATGACACACGCCATGGATCCTGGGCCGTGCCAGAGCCACCATTTTCAATTCACAGGCACAACACCTTTGCGTGCCTGAGCCGTGCCATTTTCTTCTCCTAGCACGATTGACCGGTACGTACAAGGCACGACCCACTTCCATCTCTACTTATAACTTGAAAATAGTGTCATTGAATGATAAAATGATCAATAACATCATAAATTTATAATATGATTGGAATTAACTAACAAAGTCATTGCCAACATTGCAAAGAGTATATATTCTACTATATACATGGAGGAAATTAGTTTAAGATGTAGTAGACTAGTAAGAGTAATATGATATCATCAAAGTTGTAAATAAAAAAAGGGCTTATCGTATGCATGATCATTACATTCATTGAATTACGATAAATTAAATGAATGTACAAGAATGTCTCTGATCTGGCGTTTCGAATGTTATTAGGGTTGCTATTGGCAAGCAACTACTTAGCACGACTAAATAAAGTTTCAACAAGATTCTTAAGCATCTCTTGAAAGAGTATGGGATCTTATCTAAGATAAGATTAATGGAATCAATAATTATCCAAACACGACTTTTAATCTATTAGAAAACGACTTCCTCTCTAATTCCACATGTTAAAGCCTCCATCATTTGTCTAATTACAATAATACCAACGATAAAAAAACATCTCTTACGGAGCACTACTTAAATCAATTCATAAGGGATTATTAGAGGTTTTGTGTTCGAGCCATAAAAGCATTGGTGAAATTTTCTAAGTTGTAACATACAGTGCTATATTTTGAGAGCTCCAACACGAGATTTTTGGTTATTTTAGAACAATAATTTACCAGTTGATCTAAACAGTGGCGGAACCAGAATTTCCCGTTGGGGAGGGGGCGAAAAATTCCCCATTGGCGGAAGGGTTCTCAAGCCATTTTTAGTGGAGGCGAGCACCCCTTCTGCGTAATTCAGAAATACATCGTCTTATACGTTTAAAAAAGAGTACATCATGGAAAAATGGAAAACACATAAAAAACATCTCTTCCAACATTAGTTATCGATTTTACATTATGAGACGGTTCCATTATTATAACCCATTTATTAACAGTAAATGAACAATTTTATTTATAAAAATGAACCATATTACGATGTGAGATCGTCTTACAGTATAATTTGTGCTCTTCCAATTACTATGGTTTTTAGCATTAAGGTACGTCAAAGTCGTAACTTACTAGTATAGCTGTATAGTTTAGGACCACCCTCTCTTGTCCACTCTTTTTGTGTCACGTGCCTTTATATCAAATGGAGAAATTCGGCCATTTTACCAAATTTTACGTTTCAGAAAAAAAAGGTACAATATAACACAAAAATACACCATAAAATACACCATGTCTCCCTTAAATTTGTATAGTATGAAACTATGTTTATCAACTATAGTTTTGTAGTAGCAATTATATATATTGCATGCATTCGAACTAGGAGATGTTTCCCTTTACGTATCCTTGCTAGTTTAGTAAATTTATAGTTTTGCAAAATTTTATGAAAAAAGAAACAGGATTATATATATGAGTCTTTTATTACGTCATAAACTTTAAATTAATTAAAACATGAGGTTCAAAATACTTTGAAAGAAAAAATCCTATTAGATTAAATTGGATGTTGGTTCGAATTTTGGATCATATTTAAACTTCACCTTGATTACATAAAAAAAAAAAAAAAAATCTCTAAGATGTACGTGTTTTATTTTTCGAATTCAACAACATATCCTCAATTTTCATATCACAGAAAATACCCCTAAACTCAATAAACTGTTTTGAAAATACCCTAATTAAATGCTTAAAATTTATAATTTTAAATATTATATTTGAGCAGTTTAGTTCATCATCAAAAATAAATAGTCATCAATGCAATGTTAACCTAGTTTCTACTGACTTATCTTTGACACCTCACATTTTAAGCTACAAACGTTTTGAGCTAGTAATGTATTCCAATGGTTTAGCTTAATTTTTCACTAGCTTTATTTATTTGACCCACATTTAAACTACTAATTTTCTATTGGTTGGTTTCATGTGGTGGGTGCATTTAAGCAACTAGCTTCATTAGAGCATCTCCAACAGTCAGCCACAATACATTATAGCTTGGTTTGTCACATCGATTTTTAATGTTATTCGGCTTTTCGGCAACGTACCGCTTCCACTACTACAATTCTAAGCTATAAGAACGCCACTTAAAGAACGGTCGATAACGGAACCGTTCTCTTGCTTATTTTTGTTATGGGCGCGCAAATATGACTTCACAAGAGAACGGTGATTGATTCCAACCGTGCTGGTAGATTAACAACGAGAACGGTTAGTTTGACCAACCGTCTTAATATTATAAAGAGAACGGTTAAGTCAAGAAACCGTTCTCATTGATACAACAAAGAGAACGGCCCAATGACAAAACCGGACTAGAAGTAAAAGACAGGCCCGTCTTCCACGTAAACCCAAATAAGGAGTCATGTCTTCCCCTCAAAAAAAGAAAAAAAACTCTCTCGTCTTGCCGTCATTCCAACCGCCACTCTCAATTTCTTCCTTCTAATCGCCAATTCCGCGTTAAGCTCTTCACCGTCGACCACCTTGCCCACTTGCTTTCATCGTTGCTGATTATTGTTGCCACTGGTATGCCCATTTTTTTTTACAGAATTACAATAATGTTAAGTTTTTATGATAATACTACAATAATGTTAGTTTAATGTATGTTGATGTGATTCTTTTAGTATTTGGTGATGATATGATTGTACTTAAGTGGATTATGATTGCTAGTTGTTACACTGCCGCTATCGAAAGCGAGCCCTGCTGTTCGTTGTCCCTGCATAGTATCAATTATTCCGTCTTTATGAGTTGAATGAGTATTCCTTTCCTATTTTGTTGTAATTCATACAAATATAGTACACTAATTTTCCCAATTTTAACGATTTCTCTCGAGTATAATAAGTCTGTCCCATCTGTTTAAGAGGGTGCTATTTAATCTGTCTAAATATTAGAATGGATATTTTCCGTCTTAGAAGAGAGTAACTGTATTTCAATAGTTAGTAGTGCCATCCCGTGTTAAAAGGTCAAGTTTGGTCAATATTATTGTCCTGCTAATCAGTAATCAACCGTATTTCAATTATAGTGCATCCTCTGTTTTAACCAAGTTAAGTGTATGCTGAGTTCGTCCATGTGTTTCAGGTCACTACTTCCTTAATTCGGTTCTCAATTAAAGACATTTCACAACTTACTTCTTTTAATTTTTTTTTGGATCACATGTAAGTAAATATTATTGCATCATTGCATCAAAACCAAGTCAAATATAGGATACATTCACCACAGTTTCAGTCTTACTTCCTTCAAAATTGAAACCTAGCTAGCCATGTTTTGTCTCTTTCCTTACATGGGTATATGATATTCTTTGCAAGTCGAATTTTGGCTTTCCGAATATTTCTTCTGCCACAGTTTCAGGCCTGCAGAGGTGCAATTGCATCCTGCAGCTACTCCTTTTCCACCAAATTTCATAGATGCAGTATGTAGTTTGGCTATAACTGTAGTGTAAATTCTAATCTAGTGACTTTAATTAGCTAGATAATGTCTCCTTTCCATTACCTCAGAAAGACAGTAGAAGTAATTTTATTTGCTATTTTCTCTTCCATCAGCCTAATTTTCACTTCCATGTTTTCACTTTATTTATTTTCATATAAAGTTTTCACAAATCTGCATGAAATCCAAAATTACATTCGAGGTCATTATACTATATTGATAATGTTTGCTGGTTAATTATATTATTTTTTTGTAAGATTGAGTAACTAAATGTTGATTTTTAACAAATTATAACAATATAGTTATTATTTTAATTATTAAATATGTCGTTATTTTCTAATAGGGATTATTTTTTTCACAGTATTTACGGCTGAGTACATTAAAAAAAAAAATTCGTTGTAATATTTATTACTTTCTTCTACTATTTAGATTAATATGGATCGTACGTGGATGATGGATGGGAAAAGAGGTGATCCTACATATGATGCTGGTTTAGCTGAATTTTATGAATTCGTTAGAAAGAATGTGAAAGACACGTCTAATATGCCATGTCCTTGTGATATGTGTCCAATATTAAATATATGACTTTCTCGGAAGTTAAAATACATTTAGAAAAGAATAATTTTAATCCAAAGTATAGACGTTGGAGGTTTCATGGGGAGTCTAGAGTGGTACGAGAGAGTGGAAGAAGAAATTGATGTTCGATCAAGAGCGATTGAGATTGATTGGGAAACTCTTCCTATGGAAAAAGGTATCGGCTCATTGGATAATTCGGATTGGGATACGTATTCTTGTGATATGAATTCTGCTGACGAGTTTGATGATGATGAGTTAGAAACAATATTGAGAGACAGGATAAGTGAAGACAATGTAGAAGAAGATAACCCTGACCTAGATCTCGATGATAAAGATGACATTTTAGGTGAAGATGAAGATCCCGATGTTACTAATTTAGATGACATCACAAGAATTGTATTAGAAAAGTTAAAAGACTCCGAAATGCCTCTCTATAAGAATTGTAAGAATTATACAAAATTGTCAGCTGTTGTTAAGCTGTATAATTTGAAAGCAAAAAATGGATGGAGTGATAGAAGTTTCTTGACCTCCTCGAATTATTGAAGGACATGCTTCCAGAGGATAATGTTCTTCCTAATCGTACCTATGCGGCAAAGAAGATACTTAGAGGAATTGGTATGAAATATGTGAAGATTCATGCATGTCCTAATGATTGTATATTATATCGCAAGGAATATGAGAGTTTGTCTCATTGTCCAGTTTGTAATGAATGGCGATATAAAAAGAAGGAGGGGATCCCAAAGAAAAGTTTTGTGGTATTTTCCAATAATACCTAGGTTGCGAAGACTCTTTGCGAATAAGGAAGATGCAAAGTTGTTGACATGGCATAATTCGCAAAACCTAATGATGGCAAATTCGGACACCCTACTGATGGTTTAGAGTGGAAACACATTGATGCCAAGTATCCCGAATTCGGGAAAGAACCCAGAAATCTTCGACTTGCACTCTCTACTGACGGGATGAATCCTTATGGGAATTTAAGTAGTCAACATAGCACTTGGCCTGTACTCTTGGCTATTTACAATTTACCTCCATATGTGTGCATGAAAAGAAAATATTTGATGTTGTCCTTATTGATTTCCGGTCCTAAGGAGCCGGGTAATGATTTAGATGTTTACTTGGCGCCTCTTCTTGATGATTTGAGAACATTGTGGGATGAAGGGGTAGAAGTATTTGATGCCTACCAAAATAGTGTTTTCAATTTGAAAGCTATGTTATTATGCACTATATCTGATTTTCCTGCATACGGTAATCTTTGTGGTCATACTGTTCATGGCAAAGAGGCATGCCCCTTGTGTGGGGAAGATGTAGATTCTTGCTATTTGAAGTTTTCTAAAAAGCAAGCTTTCTTAGGTTACCGTAGATTTTTGGAGGAAGATCATTTTTATCGTAGGCAACAAAAACCGTTCAATGGAAAACCTGAACATCGTCCATGTCCTAAGATATTAAGCGGTCATGATGTATATGAAAGGGTGAAAGATATTAAAATTACATATGGGAAGAAGGGTTCAAAATTAGCATCTCGTGGATACAAGAAAATGTCTCCTTTTTTTGAGCGACTCCCATATTGGCGGGAACTCTCCATAAGACATTGTTTGGATGTTATGCATATTGAAAAAAATGTTTGTGACAATATTATCAACACTCTTTTGAATGTCCCAAATAATTCAAAAGACAACACGGCGGCTAGGAAGGATATGATGGATATGAAAATTCGACCGGAGTTGGCCCCGCAAGAGGAGGGAGTACGGATTTATTTGCCTCCTGCTGCCCATACACTCTCCAAAAAGGAAAAAATAGAGTTTTGTGAGTGTTTGCATAGTGTTAAAGTGCCTGAGGGATATTCTTCAAATATTAGTAGCCTCGTGTCAATGCGAGATCTCAGTTGAGTGGTCTAAAGTCTCACGACTGTCATGTTTTGATGCAACAGTTACTAGTAGTGGCCATTCGTTCCATTTTACCTAAAAAGGTTCGATATGCCATAATTAGGTTCTGTTTTTTCTTCAATGCCATATGCAACAAAGTTATTGATTCTGCAGAGTTAGATGAATTGCAAAATCTGATTGTCACTTCTCTTTGCCAATTCGAAATGTATTTTCCTCCTTCATTTTTTACAATCATGGTTCATTTGACTGTACACTTGGTTAGAGAGATTAAATATCTTGGACCTGTCTACTTAAGGTATCAATATCCTTTTGAAAGATTGATGAAAGTATACAAGGATTATACGTCTAATAGATATCGTCCTGAAGGGTGCATTGCCGAGCGTGCTATCATTGATGAAGCTCTTTCTTTTTGTTATACACACTTATCAAATTCTGAGTTACTTGGCATTCCGAAGAATCGACATAGTGAGTGGATGATGGGCAAAGGTCTTAGGGGTCATGTTCGCCAAAGTATGGCAAAATGATAAATGGCATACAGCACACACATATGTCCTTCATAATGAGGATGAGGTACAACCTTACATTGAGGAACACAAGGGCCTGTTGAGGAAGAATCATCGAAATAAAACCGAGATGTGGATTGCAAGTGAGCACAACAAGACATTTAGAGTTTGGTTCAAGGGTCGAGTGATAGAAGACCTACAAAAGTATCCCGATTGTATTTCTTCCCGTTTAAAAAGACTTTGTTTTGGCCCAAATACTCATGCATCTTCTTATAGTGGCTATGCCATTAATGGGTGCACTTTTTACACTCGTGAGCAAGATGACAAGAGTACGATGCAAAATAGTGGAGTTTGTGTAGAAGCTGAAGCAATGCACTTTTCTAGTTCAAAAGATAAGAATCCAGTTTTAAGTAAGATGCATTATTACGGAGTTATAGAAGAGATTTGGGAGTTAGATTACACAGATTTCGAAATACCTGTATTTTGGTGCAAATGGTGTGCTGCTGTCCGTAAGGATGAATTAGGATTTACTCTGGTGAATCTTAATAAAATTGGACATAAGGAAGATCCTTTCATTTTAGGTAAACAAGCAAAGCAGGTGTTTTATGTCACCGATCCATTGGATAAAAATTGGTCATTGTTTTATCCTCGTAAGGAGTAGGCGGGATGTGGATAGTTTTGAGGAAGATGTTGTATTTGAGGGTTTTAATTGTAATAAATCAAATTTAGATGATACGGATACTGTCAGTACTTCGAGTTTATATACCCGCGATGATCACAATGAGGGTATATGGATTAGTACTGATACCCCTTCGAGAAAACGCCCTCGCATCGTTGACACATGAGTAAGTTACGGTTTAAGATGATTATTACTTATGATTATAGTTAAAACTGTTTTATAAATTATTCGTTGTCAAACTTAACATGTTCTATTTATTTTAATTGATAAGTACTGATTTTAATGAATTGAATTTGTGTATGCAGGTTGATTAATGGGCCCACATAGGCGTAAACGAACTAAGAAAGACAAAAATATCTCTCCCTACGATGGGATAATCAAGAAGAGACAGAGGAGGTCTAAGGAGAGGGGTCGGACAGTGTTGGACTTAGTGACAAGAGCTCTTAAGGAGAAAAAACCAATTGAATTGGAGTGGGATAAAGAACTCGGATTGCCTCTCAGGAACGTCTGTTGGAAAGTTTAGTAGCTGGATTGGCGTTATTACTCGGAGGCATGTTAGTTGCACACTAGAAACATGGGACGATGTTGATGATGTCCTGAGGCAAGAAATTTTGGATAATATCACTGTGAGTCTAAAATTTTTACTTAATTGCATTTGGTTTTGAAGTGTGAATGTTTAGGCTGAAAGGAACTTGTGATGCACTGATGTTCGATAGTCAGTCTCTCGATAGTGACTTTAGTCTCGCTTTGGTTCATACTTGCCATCGGACCAAGCTCGTCCCTTGCCATCGACCTGCTACCGTCCCTCTCACAATTGGTTTTTTATTGTATTTTTATCAGACCTGCTACTTTGTCCCTCTGCCATCTGAATGTTGATTTGTGACGACTCCATTTGTGACCTCTTTATTGTTTGACATATAATTTTGTTTTACATTGATCATTCCCTAAAATCAACCAAAAAAAGTATACAATTCAGTGTGGAATTCACTCAAGTAAGACCAAAATTCAAGTCTCAGATGCAGTTTGAAGCAAGTGATTCTCAGTTTGAAGCAAGTGATTCCATCAAATAATTGTTCTCTTTGTACATTACCATGGTCGCTTTGCCAAAAGTTTCACAAAAGAGTTTTAAGCTATGTTTCATTTAGAAGAATCCGACACTTGGACACGGATTAGGCTATTTTCATGAAAAAAATATGCATTTCCTACAACTGGAAAACCCCGAAGGTTTTAAATCTGGCTGTGTTAAATCTGACTGTACTGGAAAACCCCCAAATTATTTGTTGCCTGCCTGTGGGGAAATTATTTGTCATAGTTTGAGTCCTCCATTAATCTTGAAACTTTGAGCCGTGCTTCATTAGTGTTAATCTTAATTGAAGCCAAGTTTCATAATTTATAAGGCATTCTTGCTATTTTTACAAAGTTTTACAAGTTCCTTGCATCAGATTAGCTTCCCTACAAATTATCCAAAACTATCCAATTCCTACAATTTTGTGTGCCACTCTTATATTATTGTGAACCTTGGGGGTTTTCATTGCAACTTTGGCATCAGAGCCAGATTTTTACAAAATATGCATTTCAAGAACATGTCAGATTCTAACATTCAGCATTCTTCATGTGCAGCAGCTTGTACTTTAAAAATCCATATCTCTTAGATCATGAAGGATAAAATTACCCAACATACATCAAATGAAAGCTAATTATGTTATATTTCATTTCCAAAAAGAATTACCCAATAATATCCAGTAGTTTGTGAGTTATTCAAGTTTGATCACGACATGTCGATTCGAAAACAGCATTGCATTAAATCGTGATGATCTTTGAAGGCTTATTGTGAAAAATCCACACATTGAATATTGTTTATTCCAACTCCATTGGAAAGTAGACTCTTCCAAGATTTCATACATGTAAGGAACAAAATTTCTCACCGTCTAAATCGTGAGATATGGCCATCTCGAATTCGGACTTACATTCTCGAAATTGTTGATGCATTTCCTGTCTCATTCGAAAGTGTCAATGTCCTAATGTCGAGCACAGCCAGTTATCAATTAATGGAAATGCTCTACCATGGCTGCATTGTCATAAGTTTTACAAAGAGTTTTAAGCTATGTTACACTGGTTTAGAATAATATGCAAATTTTGGCTCTAAAATGAGGTATATAATGGAAATGTAAACTGATTCTCACTGATTCTCTGCCTTCTCAAACTTCTGTTATGAGTATGATGTTTAGGGCGCTTTCATCGTGATAGAAGACCGTTATGAATGGTGTCTTCAGAAGGCTGGGAGTTTATGGAGAAAGTGGAAATGCACCTTAGTCCGTGAGTGGCTATATGACGAGACAGGAGCAATACGGAGGACACCACCAGAAATTTATGACACTATAACACCAGATGAATGGAGTGACTTTGTGGCGTCCCACACTACTGAGGCATTTAAGGTAATATATTCTCAGTAGGTTTGTTTAATTTTTATCAAAAATAATATTCACTTAATTATTAGGTTTGATTTTTATACTTCTGTAAATTGTAAGGTAATAAGTGCAAACAACAAGAAGAATGCTTCTATGAAGAAGACAAGGTTCTATGGCTCTCGAGCAGGTTACCGTGGGATTGAAATTAAAGTCGTAAGTACTGGTTTCTGGTTCATAGTATTATAAGTTTGTCGTGCAATTTATTTTAATGCTTTCATGGTTCATTTTTATTATGTATATCTGCTCAAATTTAGACAAGAGCAAGTTATCATTACTTTTTTTATAGAAGAAAGACTTTGCCGCTAAAGGACACATATTGGAGAAAGTTGACCGACACTTAACTTGGCTAAAGGGTCAAACGCCTAATAACGGAGATCTGACAGAATATGATAAGGAAGTCGCTTTGAAAATTGTAAGTTCTTCAATTGTTATGAGAATTATTATTTACTTCTACGAATTGACAAATAATATGTATTTATATAATATAATGGATGAGTGTATGTAGGAAGAACTAGAAAAAGAGGTGGAGGCTGGTACATTTGTGCCTCAAGGACGAGAAGATATACTTGCTAAGGCACTCGGCAAAAACTGAACATGGTGGCCGTGTACGGGAGTTCTGACGGCATTTGCATAACTGAATATTTTGGGAAGCCTCCGAAAAGGCCGCCGACAGAAGTTGATTCTCTCAAACAGACGGTAATTAATTATGTATACCTAGAATATTTTAATTTTAAGCATGATTTAAAAATTTATTTCTTACGACATACGTATAAATACTCGCAATCACAAGTGGCAAATATGCAAAAGATGATGGTGCATTTTTGGCAAAGTGGTGAGAAACCAAGTCAAGAAGAAATAGAATGTTTCATGAAAGGAATATCTATGAGTACTCAAGGATCGAATGCTTATGAATCTACTGATGGTTCTCGTAGTATCTCTATACAAGAGAGTGGAGAGCAATCTCGTCAAGATCCACACCTTAAAGACAGTGAGGAGCAATCCAAACAACTGTCACACCGTATAGAGATACCCCGTGAAAAATACCACATGAAGAGCCACCTAGTGAGCAAAGCAGTATCATCTTCGATTTATCATTTTGATTTGCACGAAACTTATTATTATTTATGCGAAACCTAGTAAAGGTTTTACTAAAATTTTTTAAGGGTTGGAGAGACTGTGAATTATCATTACCTGAGAATCCAAACAAGATGGTGGCATCAGGCTTGATGTACATGGAAGGTAAGGGGGAATTCGTAACTATTCACGGCGCTTCACTACTTGATGGTTATAAGAAAGTCGAACTTAAGAAAGTGTTTCTGGATCGGAAAATGCTAAGTTGCCTGTGCCTATTGAGATGAGTTGATAGTCTTCTCGATGCAAAGGACTCATATGTTCAGTGGCCTCTCAATCATATTCATACTCCTACTAAGGTAATTTTATAAAAAAAAATTAAATTCAAATTATTATCTTATACTAAGTAATTATAAATGCTAACTGTTTTGAGGAAAAAAAATTATAAAGATGGGGATCATAATGAAGAAGAAGAAGAAGACGACTCAAAGGTTTCCACAACCTTTGGTCCCGACTTTTCTGGGTGTAGAAGTTAGCTCTGAGTTTAAGCAAAAGTTGAGAACCCCGCTGATGAAATCTTTACTACATGAGGCTCGCATATTGAAAACGAGCGGAGCACTTATAAACGTTCCTATTGATGACCATGTATTACACCTTCATAACTACATATCTTTGATTTCTTATGAGGAGCTTATTCATTGGTGTGACGAGGGCGAGATAGGAGCCTCTCACATTGCTATTTTTATGAGGTAAGAATTTTGAACATTTTATAGCATTAACAAAGAGTTTCATTCCTGTTTACCATTTTCTTCAATTCACTTGTTTTTTATGAACTATTTGAACAAGTTTAGTTGCAATTGTTGTAGGTATCTGAGTGATCTTAGTGATACTATGAAGTCTAGTACTTTATATGGATTCTTGTCCCCCGAGCTGTTGTCAAAATTTTCATCCGAAAGTGAAGATTTTCGATCGTTATGTTGCTAGAGCTATGACTTGTAGGGAATGTGGCGGGGGTCGAAAACTTATATTTGCGACTTATCACGAAAGGTATACATATTTTCTCGAACTTTATATATATTTATTTATTATTGTTGTTAACTACGTGAAGATATTCTCATTGTTCCCTTGTTGTAATCGAAGTGATCATTGGATGTTGGTGCGATTAGTCCATCCGATAATATTGTGTATTGGTGTGATCCTGCCGCATATACGAGCCTCGCCGATTTTTTCGTGGACACAATTACTAGGTTAGAAAATGGTTGAGACACTAGTTATTGTGGTTTGAATTATGTTTGATGTAAGTACTTATTTTAGTTAATTGAAATACAGAGCATTCGAGAAAAGAAACTCTATTGATCCACTTGCCGGGTTCGACGCAAAACCGCTTTCTTGGAAAATTATTAAGGTATATTCGCCTCTAATTCTGTCTAGCCATGCTACACTACAGACTAAGGTTAACTTAGGGTAATTTGATTTTATTTATGCATCTGCCCATGACTAAATTCTTGATCTGAGTAACAAGCAAGTCTGGTCTCTATAAGCAATTCTCCAATCTGCCTATGAATAGATAGTATATATAAATTCTGATCCGAGTAACTTAGGGTAATTTGATTCGATTGATGCATCTGCCCATGATTAGATAGTATAAATGCAGGCATTCTGCAGTGTAGCATCCAGTTTTGATAAACCTCTTCTTGAGTCTAGGCACTCAACTCTCAAAATAATCATATCAGCCCACATCAATCGGTGAATGCTATTAATCCATTTGCTTTGTCATTTTGCTTCAATATCTTTGGTATTCATTCTCTCAAATCGATTAGCCACCTCTCGATAGTAACAGTTGGACTGTGTCTTGGTCTCATTTTGTCTGTCATTTTGCCGCCCGTAATGAGGCCTGGTTAAGAAAAGTAAAGTAGGTCCATTACATACCATGAATCCAAGCAACAAGATATCATAATGGTAAGCGAAGGCTTTTTCAAATTGAACTCCTTTTCTTTGTGCAAGTTGTGAAGCAACACTATGGTCAAAGAAGTAAATCAAATCCCGATCCGAGTAACTTAGGGTCATCTGTCCGCTATTTCGGGTTCGATTTTGGCGGACTCGGTTTTTTCGAGTTTCGGATGTTTTAAGATCATTTGAGTCCAAGTGTAGGTCACTCGGGTGAAGTAGAAATGGTTCAACTCGGGTTTCTTTGTCATATTTCGGTCATTGAATTGGGGCACAAATTATTGGTATTAAGGTCTCACCTAATTAGGGAATATGGATTATCCGGTAATTTTGGTACAGGTTATAGAGCTTTGGAAATTTATTAACTGTGGGAAGTTTTTCATGCTTGAGAAGTTGGCTTGCTTGTGTCTTGGTCTCATTTTTCGCTTTTGTCTGCACTCATTTTCCATATGACCAAATCTCTTGCAATACCAAATCTCTCTGAACCTTTTTCTTCCGGTGTTGGTATTTCCAACTTATATGCCTTGAATTAGACTTGATTGGAAAAGCGTCTTCTCTTGGATTTTCTGACATTTTCTTGTACTTTTGATCATGTACTTGCAAAGAACTCATCAACTCATTGTGGTTTTTAATTTAGTGTCCTCGGCAGCCGGTTGGGACCGTATTATGCGGATATTATGTTTGCCGATATATGTTGGAGCTTATCAAAGCAAGATATGTTAATGTCGCCCATAATGTATGTATTTTTCCTTATCATTTCAATCATTTTCATCTCTTTGTTTTATTCTTTCCGTCTTGGTAATTATTTTACGTAACAAGCTAGTATTAAGTGAAGTTTTGGGTGTATGTATACAGTTCATGTTAACCGCCCCAACGACATATACGGTTGAGCAAATTGACGAGGTGCGAAATATTTGGGCTGAATTCACACTCAATTTTAAGCCGACAAGTAATGGTGGATGAAGACGATGATTACCAGTTACTTACGTATAGTTATTTTTGCACTTGGATAGAAATAAGTGATGCGGATTGAAAGATTTTTATTTATACATTTTTTCGATATTTATACGTATATTTACTTTTGCACTTGGATAGGATTTTGTCTATTTTTGTAAGGAATTATAGTCATGAATTCAAATTAAATAAAAAGCTTGGTTTTTGTTCCGTAATACATCTTTGTGAAGTTTCTGAATTGCAAGTATATATAGAATTCCTATAAGCTATACGATTTAATCGTGTAGGGGTTTCGAAAAAAAATATTTAAAAAAAAAAAACAAAAATCAAAGAGAACGGTTCATGCAATACACGTTCTCCTTGAACCTCTAATACTATAATGGCGCCAAATTTGAAAAAAATAATTGGCGCGGCGCCAAATTTCATTTTACCAAATTGGCGCTTTTTCTGTCTTTACAAAGAAAACGGGTCCATATGTAACCGTTCTCTTTGTAATATGATAATAGCACGGTTGTAGTGTAGAACCGTTCTCGTTGTAGTTACAAAGAGACCGGTTTGACTTCGTGTTAACCGTTCTCTTATGTCAAAGAGAACGCTTGGCCACAGCACGGTTGAAAGTTGTTTTAAGAACGGTTAGTGACCGTTCTCCTAGCTTAGAATTGTAGTAGTGTTCAATGGGAAACTACAACATATTGTAGGTTGTATGGGTCTCAAGACTTGCTTTCATCCAATGAAAATTTACCTTTTATTTTTTTCCTAAAGCAAACATGTAGCTTGGTAGAGCTACCATGCTTGTAAGCTACATCTCAAATTTCCATCTCCAATGGTAAACTACATGCTTATTATTTTGCAAAAATTGCAAGCAGGTCCTTATAGAGAATCATTGGAGATGCTCTTAAACTAGTTGCTTAAACCAAGCAAACCTACATGGAGAATTCCAACGGTTTAGCTATTAACTTGAAATTTTGTGAAATTGTAAGTAAGTCCTTAGGCTAAACCATTGGACTTGCTCTTAATATAGAATTTTGAGATAAAAAGTTAACCCTTCAAAAACTCGAACTTGAATATTTAATTTTGGTACTTTAGAAACTAATCAGAAATTTAGGGGGACATAAGTTATTTCTTAAAAATCGAGGATATTAGAGCAAGTTCAATGTTAAGCAAAAATCTTTTAGCTTGGCAAATTCACATCATCTCCTAACCTACAACCTTTCTAAGCTACTAAACTATTCCAATGGTTTAGCAACATTTATACCAGTTTGATATAAATCAAAAAAATAAGAATAAATTAAAAATAAGAATAAATCAAAAATTAGCTACTTTTCTATTAGTTGCTTAGTAATTGTGGGCCCATATAAGCAAGTAGCTTAATGAAGCAAGTAGCTTAAGCCAAGCCACTCTACATTGTTTTCTCCAATGGTGTAGCAACTAGTTTGCAATTTCTTAAAATTGTAAGCAAGTCCTTAAGTTACACCATTGGACTTGCTCTTAATTAAAATTCAAGGAAATATAGAGGTGCACCATGGAAAATCCCCCCAAAAAATTGAATTAATTTGTTTTTTTTTTTGGTCCCATAGATTGTTTCTAGACCTTTTGATTTTAATATATGTATATCTAGTTGGATTTAGTTTGAGGGTCCAATAATAAATTTGATAATTTTAAAATAAATCCCAATTTAATTAAAATCCAATCCTTTGTGATCTTACCACCCATTCTCCCATAAATATATGCCTACTCACTCTCACAATCACACATGACTACCTACATGACTTAACCTCAACTACTTCACATTTTCTCCTCTCCCTTTCTTTCCATTCTCATATACTCCATCTCCTTCTACATTTCGATATGGAATTAATCCGAAAAGAACAAATGTCGACGAAAACAAAGGGAATGAAGCGAAAATACGACGAAAACGACTTGAAAACACCGACGGCGGAGGAGAACAGGATTCCGGCTCCTCGTAGTCCGCCACCGGCACCAAGAAAAAGACGACGCGTGGCAATGCAATGTGTACGGAAGCTCGAGTTCAGTATTCCAGCTGAACGTAAAAATCAACAATTTATAACATCGTCTTTTGATCAAATTAATTGTTCTTGTAGTAATGTTCGTAAAAGAAGTGCTTGTCTTGTATTTGATTGTATTAATGTTACTATTTCCTCGCAATTAATCTGATTTAATTTAATTAAACATGTGTGAAATTACTGAAATATACTTTTTATCGATCAATCAATCAATCAATCCCGGTTATGAATGAATTCGGAATTTCAGATTCTTATTATGATATATAGGCGAATTCAGTTCTTGATCATGATCATTTTAGCTGTACCATAGATTGATAGGTACTTGTTGAATTTCTCGTGTATATATATATATTACTCGTATATTTCATCTGTTTTAGTCAATAGTTATCTATTTGGACACGGCTGTAGTGATTGTTGTAACAACTTGCTAAATCAGATTAATTATTGCGATAGTTGACAATTTGTTAAATTAAGAGAGTGCCATTATTAATGCCTTCCCTTCATAGCTAGAATTACTTGAATATCTTGTAAAATAAGAAAATAATTTATTCTTTGATTCGAGTTTATGTTTCAATAGAGTTAGAATCTATTCTTAGTTTCTGCTTACTTATTATACATGGTTTCTGAACCTATCACGTCTGAGATTTACCCTTCTCACCGAAGGTAGCGGTGCCTCGTTTCAAAAAAAAAAAAAAAAAAAAAAAAATAATAATAATAATTTACACGACGTGTAGTTTTGTACAGTTTAACTTCCAAAACTTATACTAAATACATTTTGTTTAAATTATAGTATTATATTTAATATACTTTTTTCAATAATAACTTTGATTATCTTTAAGCAGTGACGGAGCTCGGGTTTACAGTGAAGGAGAGCGAGAAATCTCAGCAGGAGCGAACAAGTAATAATGTCATAGACTCGTAGGCGAGATTTGAAAAAAAGTTTGGAAAATTTTACTAAAAATTTCTCAGTTTTCATTTTTTAGCGGAGGTAAGCACTCCTCTATATACTAAACACCTCTCGTTCCGCCACTGCTTTTAAGGTATCTCATCAAGACGGTCTAAAAGATCCAAAACTTATTACAAAGTAGAATAATAAGTTGTACAATACTACAATAGTACTTGAGAATCTTATTTCTGTGAAAATAATAAATGCAGAAAGTGAGAGAGGGAGTAGATGGGGACATGAGGTTAGCTTGGTTGAGTTGGTTACAAAAAGGTTACTAAAAGGAAGTCGGATAAAAGGCCAAAACATTGCGTTTTCTGACACTTCATTTTGATGCTTCTCCTATACTCTATTTCTTCATTATAAAAATATGATTATTTTTCGATTTTGTTGTCATAATCTTTGAGAAAATGCCATTATGCTCATCATAGTCATTTTCAAAACTTCTTCAGCAAGTTTTTGGATCAATTTGTTTTAGTGCTCGTTGCTATCAAGTCTCTTTGAATTTGGTCATAATTCTATGTTTTTTTTTTGTCAAATTAAGATATTTAGGACATCTTGTATATATAGGGGCACTGAAACTTTAGAAAGACGGTCTCTTAATAAGTTATTGAGAGACTGTTTTTGTCGAACCTCTTTTATTATTGTTCGTGACTCAAAATGTCTATTTTATTTGGTACATGTTTTCATAATAATTGTACGTATTTATCATATATTATGACCATTTTTATTAGTACCTCATACTATGGCATATGTACCTATTTTATTACTTTTTGTACCATTTTCTCATCAATTTGCAATTGCTCTCTCAATAAGTTTTTTGAGAGACCGTCTCTCAGGAGATCCGGAGTTGTTTTGGTGTACGATCAAATTCATGTTGAACATTTGTGGTATCCACGGTTTATTTTATACTCCCTCCATTCATATCCAAATGCACAATCTCTCTTTTTGCCATTATTTATGAGCAAAGAGAATCCTTGATATTCCACACTATATAAAAGAAAAAATATATTCGTACGATATCTTGTTTGATTCGTGAAGTACAATAAGAATAGCAAACTTTTATGTTTTCTGATAATGTCAAATTAAAGATATTTACGTTGCAATTTGTACATTGGTAAATGTGTAAATGAAAAATGGTGTATTTGTATATGAATTGAGGGAATATTAGATTTTCTTTAATTCGACTCGGGTTTTTTTATAGTTGCATTTTTTAAAGTTATCTTTTTAAATACTCCCTCCGTCCTGGTGAATTGTTATCTATTTCCATTTTGAGGTGTATCATTCATTTCTTATCTAATTCCTTTATTTTATTGGTTTGTTTCACATGCATTGGTATTAGTTTGTATAAAAAGCAATAGATAACAATTCACTGACACGGAGGGAGTATAACATAACTATTGTTAACATTATTGTTAACCAATCACATGTAAAAAGCCAATCTTACCGAAAAATTACTATGTATGGGTGAAAAATTACTTAACTAAAGGCCAATAAACTAAAACTAGTAAAAGCAAAATCATAAGATAAAATTTATCTTAGTGATTTAATCTCATGATTTGATTTTAGCAGAACTCTAATAAAAATTGCGTTGAGAGTATTTGGTTCTCTTTTGCCACTTTTCTCCATTTTCATTTTCAATGTTTGTTTGGACTTTGAAATGAAGATCTAAGTTGTGAAAATTTTTTAGTTGCAATAAATGGACAATGGAGTTTTGTTTTCCTCCGTCGGTCTTCTTTTTTGCATAATTTTAGCTTTTCTCACTCCATAACTCGGTTTTATTTCTTTGGGATTTCAAAGTTCCGTCGGACTTTCTTTGAGAGTCATTTTTTTTGTGCCCTTTGTGTCCTTTGATTTTACATTTCTTTACGCGTAATGTGAAAGTTTTTGACTTTCGATTACCGCTTTCATCCGTGAGGATGTTATGGGTCGATTTCGATTGACCTAATTTCATTTCCTTATAAAAAAAAATAAAGATAATTTTTTTTTTTTTTTGCGATAGTAAAGAGAGTGTTTTACATTGTGGTGGCACAGCTCAGTAAGACATACCTATAAAATTTATGTCACCCTAAAAATACAAAAACAAAAAGTAAAAAAATTCCCAACTTTTTACCTCGTTGTTAGCAAAGAAAAGGTTGATTTGGGGATTAGTCCTTTTAAGTTTTCGATGATATCAACCTAGATTTTTGAGTATCGTTGACAAGTTGATATTAACTTTGGGATCCGTGTTTTCATTATTTCCAAATTGATAAAGAGAGAAGGTAAGTTAATAAATCAAGTCGACAAAAACTGTTATGTCTGCTTTCTTTAAGTAGCATTGTCTTTAATTTACCAAATTCACCACCTTACTTGTGTTTCTTTTCTTTGTTTAATTCATGAAAATAATTTACTGCCACAGATCTTGCATTAAATTAAACTAAATGTACAAATTAATATTCACTCTGGTTACAATTAATTAGAATTTATTACGTATACATACCACCGCTACTCAAATGATTAATTTGACAGGCTAAGATGGAGATGGAGTAGTATATGTCACTACTCTGATTTTATGCAAGTAAGTAGCATGTGGAAAATCATAAATGAGTAAATGAAACATCAATCACCAAGTTGTTGGTACAAAAATAGAAGCATAATCAATTCCATTTATAAAAATATGGTCATTTTATAATAAATAGTGATCATTTTATATTAAGGGGTCGTTTGGTTGATCAGAAAATTTCAACTTTCCAGGAACTTGCAATTCATAAGTTCCATTATTCGATTCGGGTGAATTTGTCAAAATCGTTTGGTTGCCCATATATGAATTGAATTCCACAGGAGTAGGTAAGCCACTTCTCACATTATGTAGGCATTGGAAGGTTATGTGAAGTTCCAATTTTCACATTCTCCCCAACATGACAACCAAACAACCTTGTTTTTTCAAAATCATGGGATTTTCTAATACCTGTATTTTTCAAGTGGTAACCAAACTACCCCTAAGAAATGATCGCTTTTTTAATGAAAAATGATACTCCCCTCCAAATTTTTTGAATTTTACATTTACTTTTTGCACCAAAATAAGAAAAACAATAAAGAATGAGAAATAAAAACATACATCGAATGTAGTACCTTAAACCTCATTTGTTATTGAGCTTATGTGTATTTTTCTGAGCTTTTTAAAATTTATAAGTTACATTTTTATTTTTTGCCATCAAAACTCAAACTTTACTGACTTTATATGTAATATTTTTGAGTTATATTGTAATTTTTTGAGTTTAATGTTTAAGTAAATGAATTCAGAAGCTTTATAGTAAAACTCAAAAACTTTAAAACAAAACTCGAAAACTTTGTTATAATGTTCAAAAACTACAAAACTGGTAGTCGTACATCAGATGTATAATCCACTTACTGATAAAGAATGGTAGAGTAGTGTGAGTTTTGGAGAGAGAAAATAATAAAGAATTAATAAAAAATAAAAATAAAAAATGAATAAAGTAGGGAAATTGTTGACGTTTTAGGAGAGGGGGTGAATAAAGAAGGAATAAAAGATACGGAGTAACCAAAAAAGAACACAAATACTATCCTACAACCAGTTGTATAGTAGCATTGTACAACCGCCTTAAAGTTGTTAGACTCTTATACAAAGTTGTTGAGCTATTTTATAAGTTATTGAGCTATTTTACTAAGTTATTGAGCTTAATAATTATTCTATTAAGCTCAATAACTTTATAACATAGCTCGATAATTTTGTTAATAGAACTCGACAACTTTATAATGAAGCTTAACTACATTAAATAGGTTGCATATACAACCAGTTGTATAATACATTAACTGGAAAAAGAAAAGGAATATAGGGAAGTAGACTCAAAAGAGAAATAGGGAAGATTGATAAAACTTACTATTTTAGCATAAACTTGTCACAATTAGGGCTGTTCACTCAGTGGTCCGGACCAAAGATCAAACCGGACCGGACCATTTGGTCCGGACCAGACCGGACCGGACCATTTGGTTCGGACCAGACCGGACCGAATTTTGTTTGGTCCGGTCCACGGTCCACCTATTTACTCTATTTTGGTCTTCGGTCCGGTCCTGGACCAACCCGAATAGACCGCGAACCGGACCATGGACCGAAGTTATGTAATAAAAGAATTTTTAAATTTGTAACACTATTGATTTTATTTTCTACTTTGTTTACACGTATTATAAGATGTGTAATTATGTAGTTAAATCTACTAAGAAAATAATGTTATTTATTTTTATCATTACGAACTTCTCGAGTTCTAGTTTTATATGCTAAAACATGTCAATGACAATAATATTTGGTCCACTTTGGTCCATTTGGTCCGGTCCGGTCCGGTCCACGTGTTTTTATGGTCCAGACCGGACCAGACCAATATTAATATGGTCCGGTCCTCGGTCCACCTCTCAACCCTTATTTGGTCTTCGGTCCAGAGAGTTTGGTCCGGTCCGGTCCGGTCCCGGACCAATGAACACCCCTAGTCACAATTTTACTATTTATCATAAAATCATCACTTTTTTTTCCGTCGTATGATACGACGATCATAGAGTATATTTTGTGAGATTTCTGATATAGCCTAAATTAATCAATTTTGACTCGAATTTAGAGTAGTAAAATAACGCAAGTTACGGAGTCAAAATTTGTTTATACAAGGACTTGAATCTAGAATTGTGAACAATTTATTCGTATTTTAATCACTCAAGTAAACTCATTTAAATTTTAGGTATTTATTATAATGTAAATGTTTATGCACAAGTAAATGGGATGACAAAAAAAGAGTTACAAGATTTGATGCAAGTATGTAACCTATCTAAAACGGCAAAGTGTGATAGCAAAGTGTGATACACAAACAAATTCCGTGACAAATAATTGCTCTTACAAATCAAGGTAACATGGTTAAATGCCTTTCAATACAATGACGTTTTTTCAATAAAAATAGACTAAATTATTACGTCTTGTGAACATCAACACATAAAAAACTAAACATAAATAAAGTGTTTTTTTATAGTACAAGTCAACTATTACCCAAATGATGCTATGATATCTTTCAAGACGGTATACGTCGCTTTCCTTTATTGATACTATTACCAAATTCACGATTCGGGTCGATACCCTCGGCATTACTCTACACGACTGTTGTTTCCTCAATCTTCTTACATCTCTTTGGTATATTTGGGAATCACTTGTAAGATACTCTGAGATAGAGGAATCGATCGAATCAACATCGATCGAAGAGAAACTTGATATTCCAACTGCTACTGCTACTGCTACTGCTACTGCTACTACGTGCTAACTGCTAAGCCTCATCCTGTCATTACCTTCAGAAGCATGATGAAGAACCAGTTACAGACAACGGGTCACGGAACAATCAAAAACTGAGAAAGATAATGAGTGTGCCATCTGGTTAAAGGACTCTTGTGACGGGTTCGTGTGAACCGCTCACTGTGTCGACATGCTCAATCAAAATTTTAAGGACTCCAAAGTCCAAACCAAATAACAAGCTTTGTTCGAATCTCTCCCCTAAAAATTTCTTAAAAGTTTTTTTTTAATAAAAAATTGTCATTTTGGTGATTTTTTTTCTAGAAGAAAGAAAATATTTATCCATTACGAGAACTAATTAGTGCATTAGCCGAAATGGATTGATCAGAACCAGCCACACAGGCCACAGCGATTCAGTAGCCCATTTATTTCTCATCCTTTATCCTTCAGTATTTTTTTTGAATATTTATGATTAAAAGGAATTATAACACTATCATTGTATTTTTTTCTTCAATAAATAGTTGCCGATATTGATAATAGTTTTACTGTTTCGCACACTTTTCTAATTACTCATTTCCTATACTCCAGCAAAAGATATGTAACATCATGTTCGGGTTTGATAACTACTACTAGACCCACTAAATTCAGCAAATGTCGATAGACACAACTAAATTGAAAATTTCATCTCTAAAGAAGTGGTGGAAATTGCAATGAGATGCCCCCAAAAAAAAAAATCCAGCAATCTTATCCTCAAGAGCTTAGTGGCTTAAAAGCGAAAATTTGAAGGAGTAACTAAACCTTGACCATAATAAGTCTTAACCTACAAAGATTTTCTGGCCCCGGAAATAGTTTCTTAAGAAGAAAATAGTAAGAAAGAACGTTAAATCTTTGACCTCCATATCCAAATTCAACGTCTTAACAAAAGTTCAAGCTGACTTCGGTGATCGGCATCACTTGAGCGCTTTCTAATAAACCCACAAGGCCACAAGGCGAACACTCGATCCATTACTATCTAGATGAAGAGACAAATACAAAATTCACCATATTTAGAAAACTCTACAGAAAACTTACAAGGCAAAATCAACCAGGTCAAGACCAGAACTTAATAAGGGCATCAGCAAAAGCTTTAATGATTGCCATCAGAGGATTCGGTTGTCGCTTCGAAGCCGCTCTTTCCCAAGATTGTCTAGTGCAAAGGAAAGGAAAAAAAAAAACTTAGGATTAGGTTGTCACTAAAATAGATGTACTACTTTTTATAGTGATATACAGATATAGAAGTCATTCAATGCAATTATGGACACAGTTTCCATTATGGGTCATCCGGAAAATAGCCTCTTTGTGTTGTTAAGACTCCGGAACATCCAACCCCCTCTTACTGCCTATTTGTGGGATCCCTTGAGACACTAGGATGCTGTTGTAGTTGCGGTTAGTAAAAAACTTCCTCTTACTGTGGTTGTTTATGAAGAATACTTACAGGTTGATTCTATCCACAGGTGGGGAACTTGCAGCCACAGCTTTATCATCTCTTCGACTGTTGTTTCCACTCACAGGCAAGAATGGAAGTTCTTTGTCATTGCGCTTGCTTCTTCTCTCCTCCAAACGTGCCGTTCCTTTTGGAGCATTTTTAGACTACAAATGGGCACCAATAAGAGCTCAATAAGTATCAAAATCTTATGGATCATGGGATTGCATTGAATAGATATCATTCAACAGCAGCTACGTTGCCACTGTCAACGGAAGTGTTTTTAAACTAAAAGCTTACAAGAGTGCACGATTGAAGGATGAAGGTTAGTAAAACCTGGTAAAAACTTTATAACCCTATATTGTAAAAGAAACAGCAGTGAAAAAAACAGAGCTAGTGCAGAGAGGGGTTAGGCCCACAAATTAGACCTAAACGTGAAAGTGGTATCATTCAAGCATGCCATATGTACTTTAGCTCATATCTGCTTGCACAATTTTTTTTTTAAAAAACGAAAAATCTTCGTACTGTTATACACTGAAATGAATTAGAAAAAAACCAAGTTACAGAATGTACAAATCAACATCATTATGAATTTATAAAGAAATCTAATTTCTTTGAAACTTGATCCACTTTTTCTCTATTACACTACCTGCTCACTTTATTTACATTTGGAAGGCACGGGACTCTAAAGACACATTGATCAATTACTTTGAGGGCCCGTGTTATCACCGCGTAAGGCGTGAGGAAAAGCCACCCACCTCATACACACTAGGTGCGAGGTGTATAAAGTATGTTGGGAGTATAAGCCAGCAGAACTATTCCATGCAGAATTGCAGACCACTAATGTTAGCTACAACTTCAGTCCATACTTGTACTACTCAAGACTCTAAAACCCTTCACAAACTGTTATTCAGCTTGAAACACTTTATTTTGGTCAATTCTCATTTGTGTTTCTTAAATCACGTCATTTTAAAGACACGGTTCAGGCCTAACAATGAAATATACTACGACTAGACAATCCAATCATAGAACCAATCATAAACCCACAATATCATATAATGTGTTTACTAGAGCCATCAATAACAACATAACTAGTGCCTCTCAAAGGCTCCCATAAATGAGGGGGAGTATATTGTATGCATCTTTACCCCTATGGCCCTATTTAATATAGAGTGGCTACTTCCAAATGACTCGTGATGAAATTTGAGTCCAAACTTGCATCAATTGATCTGTACATTGCTACTTCACGATAAAAGTAGCACAACCAGTTTAGGGCCTTTAGGCAGCCATTTTGCTTTGTTCAACCATAATCCAAAACCAAAGAATATACCAATGATAGATCAGAAGTAAAATAGTTAACGGACCTGTTTGTCAAATTGTTCAGAGGTCTCTAATGTTACAGAACTTTGCAAAGATTTTTGATCCATGGGGTCATGATGAACCAAAGGGTCTTCTTTGATCTCTGACAACTCTGTGAAATCAGAAGCTTCATTTATTGGAATACACTCTGTATGTTGAGCTACTCCATTCACCGGAACATTATTAGACTCGATATCAGGGCATATTCCTGATACTGACAGTTGAGAACCATTTGTTCCCTTTGTAGCCACATGATCAGTTGAATTGACACTTGAGCTGATTTTATCCTTATACGTTCTGTCAATATTTAAATCATCTGGTTTTGCTTCCAAATCATTCCAAGTATCCTTTAAAATCCCAGAGTCAGTTGACAATGTGCCTAAGTCATCAGTTCCCTTATTTTCTAGTCTTAATGGAAAAGTCTCCACAGATATCTCTTCTGTCGGGAGTCTTACTTGAGCTTTACACGCCCCATTTGGTGCAGATTCTTCATCTGTTTCAAGGCTCCTTGATACTAAAGGAGCTTCTTCTTGCAATTTATCAGTTCCATCAGATAATCCATTAATCTGACTACCGTCCATATCTGTGTTCATTTCATTCACATCAAAGCACTTCCCACCATCTTCATGTTTGGGAATGCTAACCTCCTTACTGGCTAATTTACTACATGCCGTATCATCAAAATCTTCGCCTATTTTATCATTTTGATCCTCACTAACGCACTGGGAGGATTCTACATCTTGAGGATTGCTATAATGCTCCTTATCATCTAAAGCGAGCTCCATGATTCTTTCTTCTTGATGAATGGAAACACCATTCAGCTCATTTCCTGTGTGGAAATATGGAGCTTCAGGTTCTGTCGCAATTGTTCCCAACGGATATTGGGCAGCACCATTTTCTTCATGTTCCCATTCAGGACTAAATCGAGCAGGGCCCAAAACTCTGTTCTCTTGGATTATTTCTCTGACAATTTCTCGAACAGTGTAGAAAGAACCACCAACTTCTTTATGTGTAAGGTTCAGGGAGGGAAAACTCCCATCATTTGAACTCTGGTATCTGAAAGACAAATATAAATTTCGACATTTCTCAACTTTCAAAGAAAAAATACTCAACATCAGCAACTAATTAGCAACTGAATTACGCAGGACTATCGTTAAGACTTTCTCTTTTGTTCAACTTACGTAGAAATGGAAGGAAGAAAATTAGCCTTGCCATCGAGCAATTCATCAAAAATACAGAAGTGAGATCATAATATAACTGGTTTCCTAAACTATATAAGTTAGAATGCACCAAAAAGTTCACTCAAATAAATACGGGTCTTCTCACCTTTTCGCATCAATAGGTAATGTTATCATTAGACCCAGAAATATTCTCTGCTTTGTAAACAAAAGGCGGAGTAGTCCCATTTCTATCAAACTCTAAAGTGTTTTCCTAAACTCAATTACAATATCCACAATGATTGAAGTTATTACTCATAGAACCAGAAAACTTAGGTATAGGAATCCTAACTCAACTAATCGCGTTAAAATACAGGGAGAACATTCTAAAGTACCTTTTAATAAAAGTCTCAACCATTGATTTCCTCTCCTCCTTCGAACGCCTAACTCGCGACTTCTTTTGTGACGAGTCACTGGCTGTAGCTAAGGCAAATGTCTGCCCAACCCAGCTACCCTTTATAGCATACATTGTAAATATTCTTCTAACTTAACACATAAACAATCTGCACAAAATTAACTGTCGAATTATAAATAATGATCAAATAAGAATTTAAACAAAAGTCCAATATCTTAATATTGGAAATATCACATAATATTTCTATCATATCATTTTGTATATTGTGTTTATTCTTTAGTTATTTCTTTCCTAGTTTCTTGGGTTTTCCCCATTTCATTGTATAACCTTGCTAGCATAAATTTCCACTCCATTTCATTAGGTTGAGCTTCTACTAACTTCCCTAAGATCTTCAATGCCTCCTCATCTTCCTTTCCACAAATCCAACACCAACTCTCTTCTCCCTTCAAACCCTCTTTGTCTCCCCTCCAAAACCCTCCAAAAACCCTCAATTTCTGCCAATTTCTCCTGTAACACCCCCCCCCCCCCCCCTTCTCTCATTTCTTCACCTTCTTCCCATTTTCCGAAATGTTCCTCACATATTTTGAACAGTGGGAAAAACACGGGGAAACGGAGGTTAGTGCATTACAAATTTCCCCCTAATTTATAAAACACACAGTCACACACTACTCTAAGCAAATACCCCTCCCACCTCCATATCTCCATCTTCTTCCCATTTTCCGAAATCTCCCTCGCATATTTTGAAAAGTGGAAAAAACCCAGTGAAACGGAATTAGTATAATACAAATTTTCCGCTAATTTATAAAGCACCATTATCTTGATAAAATGCGAAATGAAATACATAATCATATGGTAAATATACTCTAAGAGTAATGATCACGGTAAAAAATTCAAACAAGAGTCCAATTGAGCAATTATATACGAAAAATCTAGTTTAATTACTGGAAATTTAAAGTTTAAACAATAATTAGAGGAAATTTAGGGGAAATACTAAAATTTACAACAATTAACCATGAAACAGGAATTGAAGGAAGAAAAGAGGTAATGCATTAAAGAAAATAAGCGAATACCTGCGTTCGATATAGTAATTTCGATCGATTGGTTTGGGAATTTCCAATTAAGTGTTCGATTTTTCCAGGGTTTTGGTGTTGTTTTGTCAGGTTTGTGAAGTTAGTGAGGAGACTAGAGTGGGAAGATGATACAGATACACATAGTGTACAAAAAAATTGTACACAAACCAATGGTAGCTTGACACGTGGCTAACCGTGGTAAATTAGGTTAGATTAGTTTAGGGCTAGGTTAGTCATTTTACATATATAGTTAATTAGTTAACTACACTTAGTTAACATTATTTATGGTTATGTTTGTTATATTTGATTTAGTTTTATAAATTTCCAATTTAGTGTTCTTTATTTTCGTAAACATTATGAGAATTTATTCACCATTTTTATTCACCATTTTTATCCGAGAATTTATGAGAATTTATTCACCATTTTTATGGTTGCATAATTTTTCGAAAAACCCCTAATTATTGGAACCCTAATTTTTATCCGAAAAATCAATTATTGGAACCCTAATTTAGTTTTCTAAATTTGTACACCTATTGTTAAATTGATTAATATTTCATATACAATAATCAAAATCGAAATACCATCCCTAATTCAATTCGTGATTTTTTTTTGAACTTGAATGCGATTTGATGAACCCTAATTCGTCAATAGGTGCAAAAATTTAGCACTAATTCGAATAATCAAATGTATATGAACCGTAATTAAATAGGTGAAATTGATCTAGTATGTAATTTGATATTTGTTATCATTAATGATTGATGAACCCTAATTCGTGATGAACCCTAATTCGTGCAATTTGGGGGAAAAAAAAGTGGAAAAAAGAATACAAAAACCAAAAAATGTTGTTAATAAGAATCGAACACGAGATGCATTGTGCATTAGAAGGGGTGTTTAACCATTTAAGCAAGGGGTATCAAAGACATCTAATAATCAATTTAATTTTATTATATAGTGTTAATTAATCTTAATTCATAAAATAGTCAAATTTTCCTATTATATTGCCCTAAATATTCGCCTTTTATTGTTTCCTTTTATTGTTTTATTTTCATATTAGATTTTTTTGGTAACTAAATGATTTTAAGAATCTTTTATTTGATACAATTAAATTTATTTATTTAAATTGATTCTTAAATCATACGAGTATAATTTTGAATACCGTATTCTAAATCATATCTTTTTGTTGAGATTTTTTTGGTATAATTATTTTTATTTTCTTGTATCAACGTTGAAGTATTAACAGTAAAACAAAGAGATATTTTTTTTTAAGAAAAACACAAGCATTAGTAATTGAAGATGGATTTTGATCTTAATTTGCCTGGGGAAGATGATGAGCTTGATCTTAATGTGCCTTTGCCTTGGGAAGACGATCTTGACAATATCAGTTTAGAAGATGTTCATAATAACGTTGAAGATCAACAGGACGGGGATGATCAAGAGGACGTTGTTAATAACGTGGAAGTTCAACTGGATGAGGATGATCAAGAGGAGGTTGTTAGCTTTGACAACTTTAGCTTAGATGATTTTTTATATGATGACGGTGTTGATGGTGAACCTATCAACATTGGAGATGACTACAACCATGATGATGACGTCAACGATGAGGGTGACGTCAATGACAACGATGATACTGTCGTCGAAAATGAGGTAGATGAGTTGCATGAACCTCCTGTTGTTGAAGGGGGGTATGTGCAGAAGGTCGCTAAGTTCCTAAAAAGCGGATACACCGACAATGTTGAACTTGACCCTCCAACACAAGGAATGCATTTTGCTAATGGTGATGAGCTTGGTGCATATTGTTACCAATATGCCTATAATCAAGGCTTTCAATTTTATATCGGACTAGCAAACTATTGGAATGCTATTCGAAAAAAAGGGGTAAAGCGATATGGTGTGGGAAAGAGCGAGCCTCGTTTCTACATGTATAAACGAGTCAGATTATGTTGCACAAGAGCGGCTAAACCACGGAAAAAGAACATTGACGTCTCCTCATTTAAGCCATGCGAATGTGTCGTAGAAGCCACTTTACTTGATGATTTCATGGTCATCAAGAAGGTTATATTGGACCACAATCATGATGATCTCAATCCTAAAAATAGTCGACATATGGTCGGATATAGGGTATGGGATGCATATTTTAAGAGACGAGCCATGATGAATGATGAAGCCGGTATCCCAATTGCTAAAAACTTTAACACCTTGGTCAGAGAAGTCGGTGGTCACGCGAATTTAACAGTCATTGAGCGTGATTTGAGGAACATGCTCAATCAAGAACGACGACGCTTTAGAATTCAAGGTGATGCTAACGCTCTTGAAGAAAGATTTATCAAGTTGAAAGAAATCGATCCCGATTTTTACTATGCAATCCAGACGGATTCAAAAGGGATGTTGGTTAATGTATTTTGGGCCGATGGACGTTGCAGGGCTATGGCAAAGGTATTTGGTGATGCGATTTCATATGACGCTACGTTCCTTTGTAACAAGTAACATTATCATCCCCGTTAATTTCTTTTATTCCACCTAATTTTTTGACAAATTTTATCAGACGTAAATTGATGATTCGTAATTAAAATCGTGTTGTACAAGTATAGTCAAAATGACTAGTATGAGACCTATTTAATGCTTACCTATTCGAAATTAAATTGATATTAGAGCTAACAATTGAATTCTCGCCTTTTCTTTTTTGTTAAATTTATCAGACGTAGGAATGAATTGGTTTTTTATTCGAAATACTCTATTTTAATTTATGAATAGTTTTAGGAAATGGTTATTTTGGAAAATAAATGTTAGTTTGGTAAATAGTTATGTTTAAATTGCAGGTACAAAATGCCGTTTACTCCGTTTGTTGGTGTAAATCATCACGGTAGTATCTTTGTTGTACTTGCATCCGCTTTGATTTCACACGAGGACGCCGTAAGCTTTACTTGGGTGTTTAGGAGATGGTTAGACCGTATGGGTAGACCTCCTTCGATTATAATCACCGATCAATGTAGGGGGATTGGCTTGGTCATGAAGACCGTATTTCCTAATGTGCCACACCGTTTGTGTCTTTGGCACATAATGCGAAATGGTTTTAAGAATTTGGGGAACTTTGCTAGGTTCCGTGAAATTAAGCCTGACCTAAGGGATGTGGTCTATGAGAGTAAGGACATCGATGATTTTGAGGCATCTTGGCAAATTTTTGTCGATAAATATGGGATACGAGGGAATAGCTGGATCAAGGAGATGTATGAAAAAAGGGATTCATGGGTTCCGTTGTATTGGAGGCACATGTTTTGCGCAGTATGTCATCCACACAAAGAAGTGAGCAGACGAATGCATTCTTCAAGAATTATGTTAATCCGCAAACAACTTTGTTCGCATTCCTAGGCAACTACGAAAATGCCCTACGAGTGAAGGTCGAGGAGGAAGAACGATTAAACTTTGCTTGCACCAATAAACCGTCTTCGTACGATAAGAGTTTAATCGTTGAGGAAGTCTTCCAAAGAGCTTATACTAATAAGATGTTCGCGAAGGTAAAAAAAGAGGTGTACGCCCTTATACACATTAATGCTTCTAGTGAAATGAATATCGGGCAATTCTCTTCTTTTGTTGTAACCGAGGAGGTGAAACATCCGTTTTGGGCTCCACGGGATAAGAACTATAATGTCACAATCAACACGGGTACGGGTGAGTATAATTGTAGTTGTCAACGTTTTGAATTCCGAGGAATTTTATGTAGGCATATTATCCGTGCTATGTTCTTTGAAGAAAGTGCGAGTTAATTCTGATAAGTACATTTTGCCTCGGTTTCGAAAGGATTTGGTTAGAGGTTATGAGCATCTTCAGGTTGGCTACCACACACCCGGTGAGTCGGAACGCCTTAAGCGTTCACTTGGGGTGACATTGAGGAACGACTACATATTCAGGCTAGCATTACAATCCGATGATGCTTTCGCCATATATGATAGAGATACATCGAAGATGGTGAAAGAAATGGAAGCAACGGTTGGCATTCAGACCCTCAACGACATGGGTGCAGGTTGTGAAGTTAATCGGTTGTGGGGGAAAAGGAGACTACAACGGAAGGAAGACAATCAGCGTTACATGGTCAGAAATGCGACTCCACGTAGAGAAGGCGGGTTGCAAGACCCCGTTGATAAGAGAGGAACGGGTAGAGCTCCTAGGCCTAGACAAATTACAGTTAGGAGGGCTTTAAACGTCGACGAGGCAGGTCCGTCACAACCTACGCCGAGAAGGAGGAGGGCGTTAAACCTCGACGAGGCAGGTCCGTCACAACCTACGCCGAGAAGGAGGAGGGTTTTAAACCTCGACGAGGCAGGTCCGTCACAACCTACGCCGAGAAGGAGGAGGGCTTTAAACCTCAACGAGGCAGGTCCGTCACAACCTACGCCGAGAAGGAGGAGGGCTACTAGAAGCACACTCGTAACACGCAAAGAGATGACTCTTTAATTAAGTTTTAAGACGATTTTATTTCAATTGTTTTTTGTCAATTTTATTGAATTCATTTGGTTTATTTGAATAGTAGACAATGTTAATTAAGTCAGATTTGCAATTTATTCGAGTTGAGCAATTTTCGGTTAGTTTAGACGATTTAATTTAGTTTATTAATCAGTTTTGTCGAAATGTTATAAAGTTTTTTCAATTTGTCTATGAGTAATTGTAATTGCGTAATAGTTAGTGAAACGTAAAAAAGAATTAAAGTTAATTGTATACATAAACCTACGAGAAAGAATTAAAGTTAATTGTATACATAAACCTACGAGAAAGAATTAAAGTTAATTGTATACGTTTGTCGCGGGTTTGGTTTCAAGAATAATTATAAATCACTTTGCAATGTTAACATCAATCGGTTTGTGGTCTATTGGTCATGTTTGTTGCCTTTTTTTTGCAGAAACCCGTGTTCAATTCCCATTAGATGCAATTTTTTTACCTTAGATGCAATTTTTTTGCAGGAAACCCGTGTTCAATTCCCCTTAGATGCAATTTTTTACCTTACATGCAATTTTTTTGCAGGAAACCCGTGTTCAATTCCCCTTAGATGCAATTTTTTACCAATTAACCAATTACGATGATAAGACGGAAATTAAACGAATAACCATCACAACTTAAAGACGGAAATTAAAGAAGCGATTATAAGACGGACATTAAACGAATAACCATCACAACTTAAAGACGGAAATTAAAGAAGCGATCATAAGACGGAAATTAAACAAATAACCATCCCAACTTATGAAAATCCGATTACATTACCATAGGAAAATCATCGGATTACAAGTTACCAACATAATTACACAATCCGATTACATATTACAACCCACATATTTTACAATATCCGATTACATCATACTTGACTAGTACGATTACAACCCACATATTTTACAATAGGAAAAACTAGTTAATTTACACTAACATTGATCATGACCGATTAAGGGCAATATTTCGCCCCTTCACCATATTTGCCCTCCGCTTTTTTCTGCTCCGCTTCAACGCTTTTCCTTCTCTCAGCCCATCCATACGCCCACAACTTACAAGTACGGGTCATATGTATTCTCTGCCATGCACCACTCCTAGGAAATATGTACCCCGACATGAGGTCCATGCATGCGGCAACCTTGAAGGCGGATTTTTCCTCATCCGTGCCTTTAATTGTTGGTGCTACGGTCATGTCCCGAATAACACCGGGTATTGGGTAAACTCTTCTAGGCGGTGGTTGCATCCATCGCCAGTCGGGGTCACGATGATCTTCCATAGTCTTTTTTTTTAAAAGAAATAGGGGAAGTTGAAGTGGTATAAGATAGAGATTAATGAATGATGAAGGGTAGGTTGGGTGATAATGAATGAGAGGTTAGTTACATTTATAGTGAATAATTGTGTCTAGTGACTTCTAATAGCATTTTAATAAACGGGTTAAAAAAACGGGTTAAATTAACGGGTTAAAAAAAAACGGGTTAAAATTAAAAACAGGTTAAATCGAGTTAAAGTAGTAAACGGGTTAATTTCAGTCATTAAATTGATCGAGTTACGCTAAATTGGTTTATTTTTTAACACAGAAAAAAGGGAAAGTAAACGGGTATGTAAACGGGTATGTAAACGGGTTTGTGACCGGGTATGTAAACGGGTTTGTGAACACAATTCAGACAAAAATTGACAAAATTAGTAAGTCATATTCAGTCAAACGGGTTAAAATTAAAAACGGGTTTAATGACTGAAATTAACCCGTCATATAAAAACGGGTTCAAAACCGTGGTTGGCATAACGGGTTAATGATGACTTACCATTGATTAAGGAAAACGTGATTACTTTCATTGTGTTACGGTTTTTATTATTTTCGTAAACTCGAATCACAATGCTAATGAACCAATCAACCATTACGCTGCCCAATGACTAAGATTGATCATTATCTTCACAAGATAATGATTACCCTTGCATCTCCATACTCAACCTAAGTCAAAGTGCATGTGATGATTATGTTCATCTCCATACTCAACCATTTACACTTGGTAAACAACATGCAAAATCGAAATTGAACTTTAATTAACGGGATTACAAGCGACAATGAACGATTATAAGCAAATTACAACCATCAGATTAAATCGAAATATTACATAAAACCGTAATTTAACAATATTGAACATAAAATTGAAATTGAACATAAAATTGAAATTGAACATAAAATCGAAATTGAAATTGAAGTTTAAATCGAAAATACCATCCGATTAATCTGATTAAAAGACGGAAAACCATCAGATTATGCCAATTACAACCAATTTACATCCAATTACAACCAATTTACAACCCTAAATACGAGACTAGACGGCATATTATACAACCCGTTTACATCAATTACCCTTGCATGCAACATTAGATTGATCATTATCTACCAAAACCAAATCCTATTGCATGCAATCAAATTGGGCGATTTTTACCAAAATGAAATCCGATTGCATGCAAACGGATTACGATTTCGTACTAATAATTAAAACGCAACTAAAGGATAACCTAATATACGATTTTATATAATTAAAAACCTATTTTACATAACCCATTGCTAGTATAACCATCCATGGCCTCATGCAAGTCCATGTTTCTTTCGAACTTCGGTCTTGGTACTCTGCCCATCCACGGCCCCATGCCTTGCAAACCGCTACTAGTGAACCACGATCCCACGAGTAACACCTTGAATGATTTCGTGCACAACCAAATCGTTGCATGCAAAGAACTTGAAATTGTGCGGTATTCCCGTGGGTAGAACCAATATCGACGTAAGACGATCCCATGAGATCTTTAATGGCTTTTGGTAGAGGAGGACGATAAGGGGCAGGACAGTAGATTGCCCAATTAAGTTCCCCTTGGTTAGCCATTGATTTTGATGAGATGGTTGTGAGAAAAAAAAATTAGGGTTAAGGAGAAGGTTTTTTAGGGAGGAAAAGTTGAAGGGGGGATATGGTAGAGGTCTAGAGGAGGACGATACTGGGAAAGAAGGAAGTTGAAGGGGGGATATGGTTAGATTTATAGGAAAACCCATTTTTACCTTTTTTTTTTTCTTTTACGTTTAACTTGTTTTTTTTTTTACGTTTAACTTGTTATTAAGCTAAAAATTAAAAACAATAAGCTAAATTATTTTGACATAAAATAGAGATATTGTACCAAAAAAAAAAAAAAAAAAAAAAATCTAAAACACCCCAAACCCTAGAAACCCTAACCCCTAAAACAAATTCCTTGAAACCCTAATCCCTAAAACTAAACCCTAAACAAAGATATGATCAATATAGCTCCGTAATTACGTTTTAACATGAAATAGTTAAAATAAGCTATGATCGTAAGTAGTTAGTGGCTAATTACGTAAAATGTCGATAGTGAGCTATAATCGGAACAAGTTAGTTCCTAATTTACGTAAAATGTCGATAGTGAGCTATAATGGAACTAGTTAGTACATAATTACATAAAATGTCGATAGTGAGCTATAATCGGAACAAGTTAGTTCCTAATTTACGTAAAATGTCGATAGTGAGCTATAATGGAACTAGTTAGTACATAATTACATAAAATGTCGATAGTGAGCTATAATCGGAACAAGTTAGTTCCTAATTTACGTAAAATGTCGATAGTGAGCTATAATGGAACTAGTTAGTACATAATTACATAAAATGTCGATAGTAAGCTATAATCGGAACAAGTTAGTTCCTAATTTACGTAAAATGTCGATAGTGAGCTATAATGGAACTAGTTAGTACATAATTACATAAAATGTCGATAGTAAGCTATAATCGGAACAAGTTAGTTCCTAATTTACGTAAAATGTCGATAGTGAGCTATAATGGAACTAGTTAGTACATAATTACATAAAATGTCGATAGTAAGCTATAATCGGAACAAGTTAGTTCCTAATTAACGTAAAATTTCGATAGTGAGCTATAATGGAACTAGTTAGTACATAATTACATAAAATGTCGATAGTAAGCTATAATCGGAACAAGTTAGTTCCATATTTACGTAAAATTTCGATAGTAAGCTATAATCGAATCGAAACAAGTTAGTTGCTAATTTACGTAAATTGTCGATAGTAAGCTATAGTCGGACTAGTTAGCACATAATTACATAAAATGAATTATTAAGTAATTCCATACAATCAAACTTAGAAACCCTAAACCCTATATTATAAACCCTAAACCCTATATTCTAAACCCCAAACCCTATATTCTATACCCTAAACCCTATATTCTAAACCCTAAACCCTATATTCTATACCCTAAACCCTATATTCTATACCAAAACAAGTATATTCATTTTTGCGCCAATCGTGTGAAATTCAAATTTCTTTCCCAAACTTAATTTAAATTATTCAATTTTGCAAAGAATGATGTTTGAATTTAGTCAAACTAATTAATTTTGCGCCAATGGTTTTAAATTTGGTAAATTAAAAAAAATCAAATAAATGTGTCTATGAAGAATCGAACACGGATTGGCGTACGCTATGCGTTATTATCAGAAACCAGTTGAGCAATGGGTATCAAAGACGATTACTAATCACATAAATTGAAATATAAACTACATCGAATTTGCGTTTTTATTGTTAGCAACATATATTTTCCGCTTTCTATTTGATTCACGCAATATTCTATCATCAAATCATTATTCTTAAATTTACATTTCAAATTTTATTCATAATAAAAAACTACATATTGCATATCTTTTCCGTTTTTAATTTTATTGTATCTTGCTATAATATATTCATTTCAAGATTTTAAAAATTATACCAAGATATTTTGGCAAAAAATATAGGGATACGATTAGGAAACTAAATTTTGGGCGAAAATTTAGGGCATAAAATTAGGAAACTTTACTTAAGTTTCAGAAATCATATTATTTTGGGAGATCACATTTTAATTTATTAATTGAATTGATTTTCATTCAAATTATAATCAAATGCAAAAAAATAATCTCTTCTAATGCAACGCGGGTTCGAATCCTACAAAACACAACTATTTTTTTTTCCATGACTATCCCTTTAGGACTTCTTATGCATCGTGGGTTCGAATCCTACAAAAACCACATTTTTTCCACCATGTCCATCACGTTAGGGTTTATCATTTCAAGTTACTTCACGATTTATTTCAAGTAGTTTAATTGCTTTTGAACCATAATTCGTTTAATTCGATTCGATGTTCACACATATTCTTAATTCAAACAAATAATTAAAAGGATATTGATGAAATGACTATCAAATTTATTTGAATTAAAATTTCTATAGCATAAACTGAATGAAATTCAAGAATACAAAACTAAACTTGCAAAACGTGTGAAATGACAAAATTAATAACCCTAAACTATAAAGAAACTAAAGCTGGAGGCTTTTAATTGCGTGTGGCGGCATTCGATATCGATCCCTAGACCTCCATCCAAAATAGATAGGAGGAGGAGGTGTAGGTTGATCTCCATTATTGCCAAACTCATCCCGAACCTCTATTGCAAAGATCCGCAATGGCATGGGTAGATACTCCAAGTCACCTACTTGACGCCATTTAAGATGGTCATCGGGTAGAATTGGAGCCTTTTTCGCATTAAACTCCTCTTCATATATGTACTCGATATTTTGGCAAGGGACCCCATAAAGAGCTTTTTCAAATTCTTTTTGTGTAGTTATTTCCATCATTGCTTGAATGAACCGCCTTGTTTCCAAAACATCTTGTGCGCGACCTTTCTTCTCCTTTGCAAGTCGATGCTTCAACATACGATTTTGTAACATAAGTTTTGCAATTTTTTCATCTCGCTTATCCATTTCTAATTTAGGGTTAGTTTGATAAGGTTTTAGAATTTTTGTGTATTATGGATGATCTCAAAGTTAAAATGAGCAAATGGTTGAACTTAAATACAATCCCAACTCAAAATTCCCTCCATTTTTCCCTCCATTTTTTCCTCCAAAATTTCCCTCCAAAAATAACAGCAAATCATACCCACGTTTAAGAGTTACCAAATCTTTAAGAATAAATTTACAATCCATTAAAAATATAAAATATAAGATTACACAATATAATAAAATTATTTTAGAATAAATTTAAATAAGTAAATGGTGTAGAAAATATTCCTTAAATAATTTATTTACAAAAATAAAGAATATGCATATAAATCAAAATGGCCGAAATTTAGGGCACCCAAATAGGCAACAATAATGACGGAATATTAATGCAATATATTAAGAAAGTTTGACTATTTTATATATTGACATTATTTCACACTATAAAATGCAATTATATTGTATAATTGACGTGCTGATACCCCTTGCTTAACTGGTTACGAGTATGCTTGCAAAAACTAACTTACCCAATTCTCATCAACGCGGGTTCGAACCCCAACACAACATTTTTTGTTTTTGTTTTTTTAAGCCTCAAATTTTCGACTAATTCCAAACCAATGAAATTCACACAAATCATTAAATTAGGTTTCATCATTCTTAATAGAACGATTTCAATTAGGGTTCATCATCAATTGAATAAACAATTTTTCTATTTATTTGCATTTTGGATTAGGGTTACATTCGAATTACTTATTTTAGGACGAAAACAATGAACAATTTCGATAAAATTGATATATCGATCCATTAATTTTATTAATTCAATTAAATTAGGGGGGAAATGTTATACGAAATTCAATTGTTTTGATCCCTAATTCAATTTAGGGATGAACCCTAATTTAGTCAGATATGTAATTGAATTACAGTTACGTTAATTTGATGCAAATAATTGTTTGATGCAAAAATTAATTATTTTGTAAACATTAATGGTTATTTTATAATAAATTAAGTATTTCATTTTTATGTAATTGCCTAAATATAAATGGAAACAAAATAAATGAAATAGGAATTAAAACTAACCATATAGTAGTTAACTACATATGCAAAATGACTAACCTAACCCTAAATCCATTTAACCTAATTTAGCATGGTTTGCCACGTGTCATGACCGTATTGGATGGTGTACAAAAAATTTGTACACCTAGTGTATCTGTAGCCTTTTCGGACTAGAGTGTGAAGTGCTAAAACCCTACATTCAATAACTAGAGTCAGGTAAAAACAATTCTAGTAAGTAAGAGATTTGGTGGGAAAACCTACAAACGTTTCTTAAAGCTAAATTTTAACGGATTGAGAATAGAAGGTAATAAAGCTGCGTTAGGATATTCTATAAGAGATCACAATGGTAAAGTCGTTTTGTTAGGAGCAAAAAAGTGCGGATCCAATAGTATCCTTATTGCGGAAGCACTTGCTTTAAAAGAAGGTGTTTTAGTAGCTAAATACTTAGAAATCTCAAATTTAATTGTGGAGGGTGATAACTTATATGTTATTAACTCGATTCGAGGTACTTGACAAATTCCGTGGGAAATTTCTAGTATTATCAAAGATGTGAAATTATACCTTCTTTTTTTCGATGAAGTGATAATTAAACATTGCTTTCGTGAAGTCAACAAGGTTGTTGACTTCATGGCTTCAGTTGGACATTCATGTCCAACTCTTTCGAGGTGATTTGATAGCCGGTGGCTTCAACTTATCTCCCTCATTCGAAAAGATGAGATAGGTTGGTCGTACCTTAGAAGATCAACCTAGTTTTCTTACCTAAAAAAAAAAAAAAAAAAAAAAAAAAAAAAAAATGCATAAAGTGAAGCGACGCGGGAGTGCGGTGGAAGAGTTGATTGCATTATCGGGGTTTTTTTTTTTTAACGTGTGCTTTATTTTTTACGAACACGTCTTCTTGTGAAGTGCTAACTTTTATTTTTCTATCTATTTTATATTCTTATTCTTATTATTCTTATTATTTTTTTATTATTATTATGGATGCGCGCAGCTTTTATAGATAGAAAAATAAAAGTTTACATGAAATTGGTGGGGAGCCGAGAGACAATCTGGGCCCCCATCCCCCTGGTAACAGCAAAGCTAAGTCTAGTAAAAATATAAGCAGTCACTCGAGCCCCCGCATCCTGAGATACCGAGAATTATTATTATTATTATTATTATTATTATTATTATTATTATTATTATTATTATTATTATTATTATTGTTATTATTATTATGGAATATGAAGCGCATGCTTGAATAGTTGCACTATAGGCCATATCTGATAGTTCCAAGACTATACAATTGGATGTACAATAGCATTGTACATCCAAGGTTATTTTAGTCTTTTTCAAATACTTTTGCAAAAAAAAAAAAGTAAGTAATTCAATTTTCAATCCAATCCCCCTTCTCTCCTTAACTGCTTCCATATTTTTCTAATTCATCTTCATCTTCCTCCATCATCCAGTTAATAAATCATTTTCTCCTTTAAATTATTATAATTAATTGACTATGCGGAACAAATCATATGACGTGACTCGTGAGGAAGGGATTTTTTTATCCAAAATTTCTAATGCATGAAAATAGTTGAAACTTATATTCTTTTTACATTAGCTCGTATTCTTAACTTTATAGCTCGTATTCTTATATGCTCGTACTTTAAAGCTCTTGATCCTTATAAGCTCGTATTCTTTTTACATTAGCTCATATTCTTATCCTAATAGCTCGTATTCTTCTGTGCTCGTATTTTTAAGCTCGTGATCCTTTTAAACTCGTATCCTTTTTACATTAGCTCGTATTCTTATCTTAATAGCTCGTATTCTTATGTGCTCGTACTTTTAAGTTCGTGATTCTTTTAAACTCGTATTCTTTTTACATTAGCTCGTATTCTTATCTTAATAGCCCGTATTCTTATGTGCTCGTATTTTTTAGCTTGTATTCTTCTAATAATAGTTCGTATGATTGGTTTGAAAATTTACGTCAAAGTAATGTTAGATCCATTTTTCCTTCTTGATGATGATGTAAATTGCTTCTCGTTCCCCAAAATATTGTTAGATGCGTTTTTCCTCCTTGATTATGATGTCAATTGCTACCCTTTCATCATATTAGAATCAGAATTATGGAGAAGGGAGGTTTGTCGACTATCGTTTAAGAGAAATTTAGAGAAGAGAAATAGGAGGGTTTGTCGAGTTGAGAGAAATCAGAATTAGGGAAAAAGGAGATGTGTAGAATTTTTTTTATGGAGCCAAAGACTCATTACTTTTTGGTTCTAGCTGGATTATGATGGAGTAAAGCAAAATAGCTTAATAAAGTAGTTGCACTTCTTTCTCTTGTGAAGAAGCAGTCCTTCGATGCAGTTCTCGACGCAATAATCATCTTGGGTCATTCAGAAACAACCTCTTTGTGTTCTAACACAAGGATAAGGTTGCGTACATCCGACCCCCTTACCCCGCAATTTGCGGGAGCCATTGAAGCACTGGGATAATGTTGTTGTTGTATTGGGCTTAGGCCCTGTTCTTTTGGACTGAAACTTATAGGATCTGAACTGAACTGAACTGAACTTATAGGATCTTAACTGAACTTATAGGATCTGAACTTAACTGAACTTATAGGATCTTAACTTAACTGATAGGATCTGAACTGAACTGAACTTATAGGATCTGAACTGAACTTAAATTAAGTGACGTATAGGATCTGAACTGAACTTATAGGATCTGAACTGAACTGAACTGAACTTATAGGATCTGAACTGAACTTAAATTAAGTGACGTATAGAATCTGAACTGAACTTATAGGATCTGAACTGAACTGAACTTATAGGATCTGAACTAGGGGTGTTCATTGGTCTGGGACCGGACCGGACTGGACCAAACTCTCTGGACCGAAGACCAAAGAAGGGTTAAGAGGTGGACCGAGGACCGGACCATATTAATATTGGTCCGGTCCGGTCTAGGCCATAAAAACGCGTGGACCGGACCGGACCAAATTATTAGACCGTGTATTAGCATTGACCCGAGGCCGACTTATCGTAATCCCAAGGCAAACTTATTGTAGTCCCAAGGCCAATACATTGAATCCTCTTATCCATATCTTGTATAAATACCAAGTATTTCACTAATGGAAGGACACAATTCATTCAACCAAAAACACTTGTTGATTGTGATTATCATTGTTAGTTTGTTACGTTTATTATCATGGTATCAGTGTTTTAAAAAAATAAAAATACAAAAAATAATGTCTGCGTCCTCTGTCTTCTTCAATCAATGGCCATATTTTCCTGTACAGTCACTCCAAATTGGAGCTCATATCAATTCTTATCTCCTCACATAACAAAATCTTGTCTTTAGCTTCCTTTGTTTCCCGTAGGGAGGCAACCTATTTAGCATAAATTATTCTTCACCGTGAATGACAAAGGACGTTGATTCCGCTTCCGCTTCCGAACCCAAAATCGATTGTGGTCGTGCTAATATGCTGATTTTCAAGGCCAATTCCTCTACTTCTCATGACCGACTTAATGGTATGTCCTCCGATTGGATAATTGACACCGGTGCGTCACACCATGTCACTGGTGATGTAAGGTGGCTGACTGATTCGTACAACATCTCGCCGCGAGCGGTTAGCCTCCCTAATGGGCTCTCGGTTACGGCCAATATGGCTGGCACAGTTCACTTGACTGCTACTTTGGTTATTCGAGATGTTCTTTTTGTTCCTAGTCTCACTTGTAATCTTATTTCCGTCTCCCAGTTGGTTGCTGCCACTAATTATTCTCTTCATTTTACTAATAAATCTTGTATAATTCAGGACCCTTCCATGAAGACGAGGATTGGAGCCGGTGAGTTAAGGGATGGGCTCTACTTCTTGCGTGCGGTGGCAGGGACGGTGGTGAATCGGGTAAGCACTGCGGATATTTTTTATTTATGGCATCGACGGCTTGGATATCCGTCAAATAAAATTGTCAAGCTGCTTCCTCCTATTAGTAATTTAAAAGCTGCCTTTGAGCATAATTGTGAGATTTGTCATTTTGCGAAACATAGTCGGACTAGTTTTCATTTGAATAATAACAAGGCTTCTGCAATTTTCGATTTAATCCATTGTGATTTGTGGGGTCCTTATCGTACTCGTTCTTCTTGTGGTGCCAAGTATTTTCTTACCATTGTCGATGATTGTTCTCGGGCAGTATGGGTGTATTTGTTACTTGATAAGACGAAAGTAACGGAAATGTGCATGAGTTTTTTAGCCATGGTTGAAAACCAGTTTTCACGCCGAGTCAAAATTGTTCAGTCGGATAATGGTACTGAGTTTGAACCTATGGCCAGCCATTTCTTTAAACATGGTATAATTTTTCAGCAGTCTTGCGTCGGTACTCCACAACAAAATGGGCGTGTCGAGCGTAAGCATCGCCATATTTTAAATGTGGCTCGTGCTCTAATGTTTCAAGGTAACCTTCCGACTTTCTTTTGGGGTGAATGTGTGTTGACAGCTGCTCATTTAATAAACCGGACTCCCTCCATTCTTTTAAACAATAAAACGCCTTTTGAGTTTTTATTTGGCTCCGTTCCTTCTTATGATAATCTCCGCTTTTTTGGTTGTTTATGTTTCGTACACAACCAAAATACTCGTGGTGATAAGTTTGCCAAAAGGAGTCGAAAGTGTGTCTTTGTTGGCTACCCACATGGCAAGAAAGGGTGGAAAGTTTATGAAATCGAGACGGGTAAATTCTATGTGTCTCGAGATGTTCATTTTTATGAGAATAGATTCCCGTATTGTGATAAAAACGATGTTGACGGTGTTAGGACTCGGGTTCAGCCACTTATACCCGAGGAGCTTACACCCTCTCCCGCAGAAAACCCTTCTGTCCATTCTCACGCGGGGGAGAGTGCTGGCCTTGACTCGGGTACAGGGGAGTGTAACACCTCGGAATCTGATAGAGTTTTGGTTGATCCGACGGGGTCTGATGGCGGGGGGAGTATAGATGATCAGACGGGTTCCACGAGATCGGTTACTCCTCCTGCTCCTGAATTGGGTCGTGGAAAACGGGCTAAGCGACTGCCTCCACATTTAAATGATTATGTTCTCGACACCACCACTGTCTCTACTGCTGCACAACCCGACTCACCAAGCTCCACATCCTCAGGTACTCCCTATGCTATTACTAATTACATTAATTGTCACAAATTTTCTCCTCGATATAGACATTTTCTTGCAGCTATTACCACGGGTGTTGAACCTCCCAATTTCCGAGTTGCGATTAATGATCCTAATTGGTGCCAAGCAATGCAAGACGAGATAACAGCGCTAGAAAATAATGGGACATGGGAACTTACCGAACTTCCACATGGCAAGAAAGCTCTCGGGTGCCGGTGGGTTTACAAAATTAAATATAAATCCGATGGAACTATTGAGAGGTATAAAGCTCGGTTGGTTATCTTCGGGAATCATCAGGTTGAAGGCATTGATTATGGTGAGACTTTTGCACCCGTTGTTAAGATGGTGACTGTTCGAACTTTGCTCGCGGTTTTTGCTATCAAAAATTGGGAGCTTCATCAAATGGATGTGCATAATGCATTTTTGCACGGTGATTTGTCCGAAGAGGTTTACATGAAGTTACCACCTGGTTTCAGTCGAGGAAAAGAGGGTAAGGTGTGTCGTCTACGGAAGTCTTTATATGGACTTCGTCAGGCGCAGCGTTGTTGGTTTGCAAAATTGTTCCGACTACTCCCTTTTCAGCTATTCTAGAACAGAGGTATGTCTACACGTTTTGGTTTACGTGGATGATCTCGTTATTGCCGGGAATAGTTCAGCGGCCATTAAATTATTTAAAGACTATCTTGGGACTCGTTTCCATATGAAAGATTTGGGTCGTCTGAAATATTTTCTGGCGATAGAGGTTGCTCGTAGCTCTGAAGGGATTTATTTATGCCAACGAAAATATGCTCTTGATATTATTTCCGAGTCCGGTCTTATGGGTGCTAAACCCGCGATTACTCCCATTGAGCAACATCACCAGCTTGTTCTTGCTTCTGCGATTTTCTCGAGGATGCAGAGCAATATCGCCGTCTTGTGGGGCGATTGGTTTATCTTGCAGTCACCCGTCCGGATCTTTCCTACGCTGTTCATATACTGTCTCAGTTTTTGCACAAACCACTGATGAGTCATAATTATATACATATTTATGCCTCCCCTTAATTACTTTTGATACGGTTTTCGTGCTAGTTTATATCATTTACATGCCTTTTATGTTAGAATGTCGATACTTTCGCCTTTTGATGTTTAATGCAGGAATGATGCATTTGAGGAGCAAAGGAATGAAATGGGCATCGCGGAGTGAGCATGAAGGGATACACGAAGCATGACACGAGAATCCATAAGAACGAAGGAAGAGAAGTTAAGAAGAAAACACGAAGAAAAGAGCTTCTTATTATAAGTGCCTACTTTGAAGAGCCATATCTCGAGTTCTACAACAGATTTTCAAGTGATTCCAATTGGAGTTGAAAGCTTATCTTCTTAGCTTTCCAACGACGTAAAAATCGCTTGATTCTGACAAATAACGAAGAAATGGCGGCCGTTTGAAGTTCAATGCGCGAAGCAGGAAATTGGTGCCTCGATCGAGTCAACCTTGGCTCGATCGAGGAACTTCATGCTCGATCGAGTCACTATCGACTCGATCGAGGAACCAACCTAATCAATAAAATTTGCAATGTCGAGAGTTGGGTGTTCTTGAACTTTGGTGCCTCGATCGAGCCAGGCCTGGCTCGATCGAGGAAGTGGTTCCTCGATCGAGTCCACTTAGGCTCGATCGAGGAACCTTCCAGTTTTATAATTCCCGCAACTTTCCTTAAGTCGGTTATGTATTGCTATAAATACCAAAACTCGTACCCTAGGTTATTCATGCTTTATTTTCAGTAGGTTTAATATAGCTACCTTAGAAAACTCTCTAAAATACTTAGTTTAGTTTATTTATTGTTCTTACTTCCGGATCTAGCTATTTACGGTATTGTTCTTAATCTTTCCTTTATTATTAGTCATTTATTTCATTGTTCATCTTTTATGCTTGCAATCATGTTTCTTATTAATGTTATTGTTGTTCTTCTTTCTATTATGCGTAGCTAAATCTCTTATCTAGGGTGAAAGGGGATCTAGGTTGTTAGAAAAGGGATTATTATGAATTGATTGTTAAATTGCTCTTAATTGTTGTTTGATTATCGTACTACTTCTAGTTAGTTAATTACTGATCAGAATTGATTAATTAGTCTTGCATAAACTAGGATTATCACCGACCGGGTTAAGACTAGTATAGGCCACGATAATTGAATAGAGATAATTTAATGATAGCGACCGCATGTTAAATTAGATCTAAAAGAAATATTGAATCGACCGATCATATGACTTTCAACAATATACATTGCTCAATCAATGAATTAAACTCTACCCTTTGACGACGACCTAGTTAACCCGATCCCTAGACCTTTTAATATTATTGTTACTCATATTTTATTTACTTGCAATTATTTGATTAGCATACAAACAATCAAACCCCCAAAATTGGTTACCTTAAGACGGAATTAAATATAAACAAACTAGATAATCACCGCCTCCCTGTGGATTCGACCCTGACTTACCGCTAGCTATTTTGTTAGTAGTAGTTTAGGTTTAGTTTGGTTAAGGCAAACGACTGAAAATAACCTTATCAACCACGCAAAGAGCATATGGATGCCGCTCTTCGGGTTGTTCGTTATCTTAAGGGGAGGTCGGGCCAAGGAATTTTGTTACGTTCCGACAGTTCTCTTACTATCTCTGGATGGTGTGATTCGGATTATGCAGGTTGCCCCTTAACTCGACGTTCTCTTTCGGGTTGGGTTGTATTTGTCGGAGATTCTCCCGTATCTTGGAAAACGAAGAAACAACAAACTGTGTCTCTTTCTAGTGCCGAAGCTGAATACAGGTCCATGACTGCAGTTTTATGCGAGTTAAAGTGGTTAGTGGGTCTGTTTTCTAGCCTTGGTCTCTCTATTCCTCGACCTTTGAATCTTTACAGTGATAGTAAGTCCGCTCTACATCTGGCTCAGAATCCCGTGTTTCACGAGCGAACGAAGCATATCGAGGTGGACTGTCACTTTATTCGTGATGCTATTTTGGATGGTTTGATACGACCGTCTCATGTTGCCACAAACTCGCAGATTGCTGATATCTTTACGAAGGCTTTAGCATCGTCATAGTTTGATTTACTACTTCGCAAACTCGGCATTCATGATCTCCATGCTCCAGTTTGAGGGGGAGTATTAGACCGTGTATTAGCATTGACCCGAGGCCGACTTATCGTAATCCCAAGGCAAACTTATTGTAGTCCCAAGGCCAATACATTGAATCCTCTTATCCCTATCTTGTATAAATACCAAGTATTTCACTAATGGAAGGACACAATTCATTCAACCAAAAACACTTGTTGATTGTGATTATCATTGTTAGTTTGTTACGTTTATTATCACAAATGGACCAAATATTATTGTCATTGACATGTTTTAGCATATAAAACTAGAACTCGAGAAGTTCGTAACGATCAAAATAAACAACATTATTTTTTACTAGATTTAACTACATAATTACACATCTTATAATACGTGTAAATAAAGTAGAAAATAAAATCAATAATATTACAATTTTAAAACTTCTTTTTGTGGGGTAATATCCGTATAATACCCTTTAAATTTAGGACTATAACGTAAATTTAGCATGCGAATATCGTCATAAAACATAAATACAATAGAGAAACGATAAAGATAGAAATCAACCTCGGGTCCTTTGATGCACGGCGTAAAGAACAGAAATCAAACGAGATTCCCTCCTAATTGTTGCACCCAAGATTTGTCCGAGATATGCCCTTGTGCTAGAACGTGTTCTCCGATTGCCTTGCAATATTGGGAGAACTGATGTGTGTTTTTTTCGAGATGAGAGATCTCAGGTTTTTCAGAGGAGAATACTCTTCAAAAACCTAATTTTTGTTTCAAATGATGATTAGGTCAGAAGGGAGGAGAAGCTCTCCCTTTTGATCCCTCTCACTCGGCAAAACCGAGACCCACACAAGGGAAGTGGGCTTCCACTTCCTCTTGGTTTTAACTCGTGGTCCGGTTCATTAAATTGCAAATATATATGACGCGGTTTGATTATAAATCACATATCGGTTATCGGAAATTAAGGCATCAGCTAATAATACGGGTTAGCTGAATTATTAATTCGTGTCCGACAAAAACAGTATTGTATAGTTATATTCAATATACATTTAATTAAATATAAATCGTTTATATTTAATTTTACGAATTAACTGGTTAATTCGCCTTAGCCCATGATATTTAATCCGTATTAAATATAATATCTCAACATCACATATTTGACTAATTATTAGTCAAATAACTCGACTAACCGGTTAGTCAATCTTGCATCTACATGACAGTATTTTCATACTTTATCACGTCTCTCGAACGTATCCTATAGGTGTGACTTTTAGGGACCAGTTGATCACCGCCATCTGTATGACAATAACGTCAAACTTATCTAGCAAGCCAACCGTTATTGATAAACGTGGATCAACTGATAATAATACCAAAGTATGCCCTTTGATCCTTTTAGAGGTTTATAAGTCCTTGCACTAACTGTTAAGGACACCAACCCCAACAAGCTCCCACTTGTCCGTACAAGTGCATGTGCAATGACGTTATCCGCACTAACTGGAGGACACAAGCTCCAACAAACTCCCACTTGTCCATACAAGTGTATGTGCGATAACCGATTCTCATATTCATTTAAAAATTTCTCCCACTCAATGTAAAACAATTTGCGATCGGATCCGCAAAGGTCGTATTTTACAATCGATCTGTATCTAGAGTGGTTTCCCCGACTAGAGAGTAACTTAACTGATAAAACGAATCCGTATTCGAGCATGGCCATGCATTTCAGTTACAGCTCCTCGAGTGGCCCTGAGAAATATCGAGTACCTGATAGAGGCTGAATATTTCCTTCAACTCGATCTCCTTCCGATCTAAGCACGATGAAATGACCCACAAAAAATCTACTTGGCCCCCTGTTACGGATGACCGTGAGAAAGAAACCAAAGTCACCCAAAATCTGCCTTAGTCTCAAGAGACAGTCGATAGTCAAAAGAATCGACTCTTAGGATCACCATGGAAGTCCTATCCACGACCGGGCAACGAATGTTATAAAACATTTAGGACTCCACGTCGATGTCACAATAGTGTCCTACGAAATATCCGTATAAATCGCCTTTGTGATTGGTCAGTCAACCGGTTGACTTATGGCTCGTTGAACCCACCATCAACCAACGTCACAAAATAATTGCCAGAGTTATCAGCTCATGTGGGCAATTAAGGACTGAAAATATATAATGTTCGTTCAGTTCACTTTGTGGTGTTCAAAAATTGTCGTACAATTCCACATGAAAAACAAAATATATATATAAAATATCAAAACGATGATGTCGTATAGAGTACAAAAGAGAATGAATCTAATCCATAAAAGAGTACTACAACTTAGGAACACGTTTAATTCCCATGGAATTAACATGCCCTTCATGCTTATCTTGTCGTAATGGTTTAGTGAGAGGATCTGCTATGTTATCATCTATAGCAATCTTTTCTATCACTACTTCCTTTTGCTCCACGTAATCTCGGATTAGATGAGCTTTCCGTTGTACATGTCTAGACTTGTTGCTAGACTTTGGCTCCTTAGCTTGGAAGATGGCACCACTATTGTCGCAATAGATGGTGATCGGGTCATTCGAACTAGGCACTACAGATAGCCCATGTAAGAATTGACGCATCCATATCGCTTCCTTTGTAGCTTCAGACGCGGCATAGTACTCGGACTCGGTCGTAGAATCTGCTTTGAATGTTTTTTCGAACTCTTCCACCGATCGCAGCGCCATTAAGAGTAAAAACGAATCCAGACCGAGATTTCGAGTCATCTCGATCCGTTTGGAAGCTAGCATCTGCGTAACCGAATCGCGCATAGCGTTTGAGAGCCTCCATAAGTCAATGCCCAATCTTTAGTCCTCCGTAGGTACTTAAGAATGTTCTTGACAACCAATGTGGTTCACCCGGATGCTTTGTTGGAATCGACTTGTCATACTCAATGCATATGCCACGTCCGGACGTGTGCATATCATGGCATACATGATTGATCCTATAGCCGAAGCATAAGGAATCCGTGTCATGCGCTCTTTCTCTTCCGGTGTCTCTAGTGCCTGAGACTGGCTCAAATGCACCCCTGGAGCCATAGGAAGGAAACCCTTCTTGGAGTTAGTCATACTGAATCTCTCTAGGACTTTGTCTATGTAAGACTCCTGACTGAGAGATAACATCCGTCGTGATCTATCTCGATAGATACGGATGCCTAGAATTCTTTGTGCCTCTCCCAGATCTTTCATCTGGAAATGGTTTTTCAACCATACTTTCACCGAAGTTAAGAGAGGTATGTCATTCCCAATCAGGAGTATGTCGTCAACATACAATATTAGGAAGACAATCTTGCTCCCACTCGACTTGATATATAGACATGGTTCCTCGACCGATCGAGTAAATCCATTGTCTTTTATCACTTGGTCGAAGCGATGATTCCAACTCCTTGATGCTTGCTTAAGTCCATAAATGGAACGCTTAAGTTTGCACACTTTCTTAGGATGTACTGGATCAATGAAACCTTCGGGTTGTACCATGTACAACTCTTCCTCCAAAAAGCCGTTTAAGAAGGCGGTTTTCACGTCCATTTGCCAAATTTCATAGTCATGAAAAGCGGCGATCGCTAAGATAATCCGAATGGAACGCAGCATGACTACGGGTGCAAAAATCTCATCGTAGTGCAAACCTGGCACTTGGGTGAAACCTTTAGCAACTAGTCGTGCTTTGTAGATATCTTGCTGACCTTCCACAGAATGCTTTATCTTGTAAAGCCATTTGCATTGAAGGGGACGAACCTTAGCAGGTAAGTCAACAAGATCCCACACGTTGTTCTCATACATGGAGTCCATCTCGGATTGCATGGCCTCAAGCCATAGCTTTGAGTCAAAACTAGTCATGGCACCTTTATAGGTTGCGGGTTCACTACTCGTTAAGAGTAGAACGTCATCTATGTCATGTTCCTCGACCATACCAATGTATCTGTCCGGGGGAATAGAGACTCTTCCCGACCTCCCTAGGTTCCTCAGAATATTCACCGCAGCCGGGATTGAAGGAATCGGTTCCTCCAATGGTTGCTCGGTGTTTGGTTCTGGAATCTCCGACAGGTCGAAGGTTCTATCACTCTTTGCATTCTCGAGAAATTCCTTCTCTAAGAATGTCGCACTAGCCGCAACAAAAACGCGTTGTTCGGTTGGCGAATAGAAGTAATGACCAAGTGTTCCTTTAGGATAACCTATAAAGTATGTCTTGACCGATCGCGGGCCGAGCTTATCTTCAGGTCTCCACTTGACATAAGCCTCGCAGCCCCAAACCCGTATAAAGGACAAGTTAGGGACCGTTCCCTTCCATAGTTCATATGGAGTCTTGTCAACAGCTTTAGACGGACTTCGGTTAAGTATTAGAGCGGCTGACAAAAGAGCATAACCCCATAATGAATCAGGTAAAACCGTGTGACTCATCATGGATCGAACCATATCAAGTAGTGTTCGATTTCTCCGTTCGGACACACCATTCAAATTTGAGGTGTTCCAGGTGGAGTTAACGTAGGGCGATCCCACGCTTTAAGGTGTTGATCAAACTCGTGAGAAAGATACTCGCCACCACGATCCGAACGTAGTGTTTTAATCTTTCTACCTAATAGGTTCTGTAACCTATTTTGGTATTCCTTGAATTTCTCAAAGGATTCACTTTTGTGCTTCATTAAGTAGACATAGCCATATCTACTCAAATCGTCCGTGAAAGTGATGAAATATCTATAGCCTTCTCGTGCGGTGATTGACATAGGGCCACATACATCCGTGTGTATGAGTCCTAATAGGTCAGCAGCGCGCATTCCAACACCTTTGAAGGAAATACGAGTCATCTTACCGATGAGACATGATTCACACGTGCCAAATGATTGAAAATCAAAGGCCGAGATAGCTCCATGTTTGATGAGTCATTTTTAACGCGTTTCTCATTAATGTGTCCCATACGGCAGTGCCATAGATATGTTTGATCTTTGTCACCAACCTTTAACCTTTTATTCATTACGTGTAATATTTACGTGGTCCGATCTAAAACATAAATTCCATTCATGGAGACTGCCCTGCCATAAATCATATTGTGTAAAGAGAAAATGCAAGTATTATTCTCAATTACAAATGAAAAACCAAGTTTGTCAAGTGCAAAAACTGAAATAATGTTTTTCGAAAGACTGGGTACATAATAGCAATCATATAATGATAACTCAAATCCGCTAGGAAGCTGGATCACATATGTTCCCCTCGAGACGGCAGCCACTCTTGCTCCATTCCCGACACGCAGGTCAACCTCACCCTTTACGAGAGGCTCGAGATTTCGGAGGCCCTGCACATGATTACACAGATGAGAACCACAACCAGTATCAAGTACCCAAGTTCCGTAACTTGCGTGGTTAATCTCAATCATATGAATAAAAGTAGAAGGAGAAGACATACCAACAGGTTTAACGCGACCTGCTTTTATGTCCTCATGATAAACAGGACATGTACGCCTCCAATGCCCAGTCTTGTGGCAATGATGGCATTCCATGTTATCGGTCTTGCTCTTTGTCGCGCCTGATGAGTTACTTGCCTCACCAGGCCCACTCTTACCTGATCCCGACTTCTTAAACTTCGGTTTGCCTACTGCTAGGCCTGGCTGAACTTTGCCCTTACCCTTGCCCTTGTTTGACACAACGAGAACATCCTGTTTCATGCTCCCACTAAACTTCATGTCCTTCTCGGTCTGTACGAGGAGGGAGTGCAGTTCATGGGGAGTTTTCTTCAAATCATTCATATAGTAATTCGCTCTAAATTGCGAATAACCATCGTGGAGTGAGTGAAGTATGCGGTCAATAACAATGTTCTCGCTGATCTTACAATCAAAGGTCTCCAGCTTCTCGACATTTTCAATCATGCTGAGAATGTGTGGGCTAACTGGTTGGCCCTTCTGGAGTCTCGCATCAAAGAAGCGAGTGGTAAGCTCATAGGTCACGATTCTCGGTGCTTTTGAGAATTCCCTAGTGAGTGTAGTGAAAATCTTGTTTGCACTTTGAGCTATGAAGCGTTTCTGCAAATTGGATTCCATTGCAAAAATAAGTACGTTCTTTACCGCACCCGCTTCCATGGCGAAATCGTTATACTTGTCGATTTCGTTAATTTCACCGTGGGGCCTGGTTTGGTGGGATGGGCTCAATCGATATTTGAGCTTCCCATCAAAGAATGGCGATTCCGTAATGCCGCCTCCCGGTCCGTGAAGTTTGATCCATCATTCTTCGATCGAGTAGACCGATTCATCCGATCCATGAAGATCCGCCGGACTCACGGTCCAATGTGACACTTGGCATTGGGTCGTCCTCACGGCCACCATTATGTTATTAGCAGTTTAAAAGTTCGTGTTCTACACTGAAAAAGGAAGAAAAACAAAACGAAATAAGCAACTCATCGAGGTGATTTAAGTCTATTTTAAAATTCATTTTAAACATGTAGACTCTCGCACTTGCATTATTGATCTCCCTCAAGAATGATACAAGTGATCCCAAGACTCAATTTCGTAAATTGATAAGCCAATCGTTTAGCTAGTTCTTCCTAAGAACTCTTGGTCGATAGATTTCCGTAAATCCTATCTATAGTCCACCATAGTCACAGGATCGCATTTAGTGAGTGACCATAGTGTTGAGATAAAATAGGTCAATCGGTTCCAACTTACCCGACGTAGAAGGGGTCATATTATGCCTACCGACGAAGAAGGGACTCATTGGAGTTTGACCTATAAAGACCGTTCTCAATTTTAGTTTATACGAGGAAGATCCCATCAACAAAATTATAATTCATTTTAAGTGAACGAATAACTAGCGTCTGTCGTGAATGAATTTATTTGGATGATGGCTTAAAACGTGTGACATGAGAATGTCAATGAAAACTAACTCGTGACCTCTATATGTGTCAGTTTTCATGCAATAAATAGGTGGTTTGGTTTTTAGGCGGAATATGATGCAAATTATCGTTGCAAAAAAATAAGAGAATGCAATACGTAAATAAAAATTTCCTAGTGTGGCCTATCCTAGTATAAGAACATAATACAACTTTGGAATCCACCGTTGGACCCGAAAAGCTTGTCTTGATGTTCCATCTTGATCCAAGTAGCGGGAGTGAGCATCTGGTCTCCATCTTTGGTCTTCTCAAAAATTACAATTAAAATTACAAAATATAAACCTATTTACATTCTAATTAAAAAACTGTAATTACAAGTGAAAAATCCAAAACGGAGATACGAGATCTCAAAATACAACCAAGACCGTGTTCCATCATTACGGTAACACGTTCTACTAAGGCCACACTAAGTTACAACTGATTGTAAAAATTAAATACGTAATAAAAGGCATTCACAAGCATTCAAAAATAACGATAAATAAAAATGCATCAACTAAAAACAAATTCATTCGTGACATAATTCCGTAATTATGTTAAATTTATCCAAACCACCTTTTAATGATTAAAATTCATGTGATAAAACCGCTTCTATCATTTAATTTTAATCCATTACAATCCGTTACTTTAAAAACGCTTTAAAATAACTTAATGGTACGTGTGTGAACCGTTTCACAATCATAGCGAGTGTACTATATCCGTATAAAGTACATATTGAAGCCAAAAGAAAATTTAAATCAAAAGAAACAAATTTTCAAAGTCAAAAGACGAAATCCCTCGATCCAGGGACATAAGTGCTCGATCGAGGGACAGAGGGCTCGATCGATCGAACTGCAAGTCGATCGAGAGGTATGCTAATCAGAGGTACTCGATCGACGAATCGGTGGTCGATCGAGGACTTATATCAAGAAAAACTCGCTCGATCGAGTCGAGGACTCCTCGATCGAAAGCAAAGGGGGTTTAAAAGCAGTCGATCGATCGAGTACAACAAGGACTCGATCGAGTAAAACCTTGTCAGAAAAACCACTCGATCGATTAAAAAACTTGGTCGATCGAGTGCAAAAACCTCTGAAAACTTCAAACCCTCGTGAAACAGTTTTGGCGAGACAAAACAAACGCTATTTTGATCAAAACTGATTGAAAACAAAACTACAAAATGCTAGACATTAACATATTGTTATAATGATCGTGTAAAATAACAATATGCATAATATCAAAACGAAAAAACCCGTGTAAAACATGTCACGGTATGGTTTTCGAGACAAAACAACAACAAGAGCAACCGCGTAAACAGGACACGGTTCCCAAAGTAACCAAAAACGCAGCAATAACAAAAAAAAAAATTTCTGCCGTGAGAAATACTGCTGCCGCACGGATTTTTAGACAAAACAAAAATCGTTTCAAGATAGTTTTATGAAAAACACATGGAAAAATTCACGTGGCCTCGCTCTGATACCACTTGTGGGGTAATATCCGTATAATACCCTTTAAATTTAGGACTATAACGTAAATTTAGCATGCGAATATCGTCATAAAACATAAATACAATAGAGAAACGATAAAGATAGAAATCAACCTCGGGTCCTTTGATGCACGGCGTAAAGAACAAAAATCAAACGAGATTCCCTCCTAATTGTTGCACCCAAGATTTGTCCGAGATATGCCCTTGTGCTAGAACGTGTTCTCCGATTGCCTTGCAATATTGGGAGAACTGATGTGTGTTTTTTTCGAGATGAGAGATCTCAGGTTTTTCAGAGGAGAATACTCTTCAAAAACCTAATTTTTGTTTCAAATGATGATTAGGTCGAAGGGAGGAGAAGCTCTCCTTTTGATCCCTCTCACTCAAGAAACCGAGACCCACACAAGGGAAGTGGGCTTCCACTTCCTCTTGGTTTTAACTCGTGGTCCGGTTCATTAAATTGCAAATATATATGACGCGGTTTGATTATAAATCATATTATCGGTTATCGGAAATTAAGGCATCGCTAATAATACGGGTTAGTTTGAATTATTAATTCGTGTCCGACAAAAACAAAGATTGTATAGTTATATTCAATATACATTTAATTAAATATAAATCGTTTATATTTAATTTTACGAATTAACTCGTTAATTAAGCCTTAGCCCATGATATTTAATCCGTATTAAATATAATATCTCAACATCACATATTTGACTAATTATTAGTCAAATAACTCGGACTAACTGTTAGTCAATCTTGGCATCTACATGACAAAGGTATTTTCATCTTTCACGTCTCTCGAACGTATCCTATAGGTGTGACTTTTAGGGACCAGTTGATCACCGCCATCTGTATGACAATAACGTCAAACTTATCTAGCAAGCCAACCGTTATTGATAAACGTGGATCAACTGATAATAATACCAAAGTATGCCCTTTGATCCTTTTAGAGGTTTATAAGTCCTTGCACTAACTGTTAAGGACACCAACCCCAACACTTTTCTTACATAACTTCGGTCCATGGTCCGGTCCGCGGTCTATTCGGTTTGGTCCAGGACCGGGCCGAAGACCAAAGTCGAGTAAACAGGTGGACCGTGGACCGGACCAAACAAAATTCGGTCCGGTTTGGTCCGGACCAAATGGTCCGGTCCGGTCTGGTCTTTGGTCCGGGACTCGAGTGAATGACCCTAATCTGAATCGAACTTATAGGATCTCGAATCGAATCGAATCAACTTATAGGATCTGTTAACTTAAATTAAGTGACTTTAAGTCCAAAATAACAGGGCCTTAGATAGTTTAATATGTAATATATAGGCGTGTTGTACAATGCTACTGTACAACAGGTTGTATGATCTTATTTGTGCATATGTGGTAAAGAGCATATTAGTGAAATTATTAAATTCCGGCTTAATTAGTAGATTGATCAAGGAATTTACTATTTTGATGTGTTTGATAAACGGCGTGTTTTGATAGCATATTAGGCGTAATCTACTGTTTTTCAAAACCATTCTAATTATTGTATAATCTGCTAATTACCACACCTTTTTTAATTTTGCTAATTTAATTTGATAGTCACACCTGTTATTAAAATCTGCTAATTGTATTCAGCTAATATTGTCCGCTATCATGCTCATGCTTCTACTGTTTGCCAAATAGGGCCATATGACTGCTTCCTTAAGTGTTGGTAACCATAATCGTTCATCCATACTGACTAGTGAGCCACGATCGATGACTACACTAACTAGCGACCATTTTGTTTGGACACTCATCAAAACGTCGTGACACCGCTCCCTTAGATAAACATCTTCCTCAAGTGTGTTCAAGAGACACCATCATTGGGCGTTATTCTTGGTGGAAACAATAACTAAGCTAATAAAGTAATCAGAAAAAGAGTTTATGTCAAGATTTTGTAACATTAAATAAATTAGGAGTTTTAGGACTTTGGAAATTATTATTGCAAATAATTGTTGAGTTGAAAGAAAGTCAATGGAGTTTGATTGGCAAAGGAGGTGATCGAGTTGGTGAGCCGTGTGATGGGAAACACTCCCACACGGTTCGGATGAGGTAGGGCGCGGCACAAATACTACTATACAACCAGTTGTATAATGAGCATTGTACAACCCTATACATTAATCCGAGCTTATGTGTAATTTTTCTGAGTTTTGTAAGAGTTTATTTTTTTATGTTTAAGTGTGTGAGTTCAAAAATTTTACAGCATAACTCAGATTCTTTTAAACAAAACTCGAAAACTTTAGTACACATCTCAAATTCTACATCATACAATTGCATACAACAAGTTGTATAATCTACTCATTGAGGGCGCGGGGTGTTCATGATGATAGATGATGGCCTTGATAGGGCACAAATAGGATTATACATCCAGTTGTACCATAAGCATGGTACAACCAAGTATAAGAATCTGAGCTTACGTGTATTCTTTCTGAGTTAATTTAAATTTTATGTTTTTAATGTGTAAATGAATGAACTCAATACTTTCTAATAAAGCTCATATTCTTTAATATAAAGCTCGGATACTTTGACACAAAGCTCAGGTTCTACACCGTACAACATATACAACTGGTTGTATAGTCCATGAATTGTACGATAACCATGCACCATTACTTCGGATAGTCTCCTTAGTTGTGCAAAAAATAACCTACTAAATTCACACGAGTTATAATGATGAACAACTAATCACTTAAAGCCAACAGCGAAATTAGGATTTGACATTCGAGAAATTCCAACATAGATGAAAGAACTAGAAAGAATTCGAATTTTCAACTAAAAATTTCAGTTTTTCATTCTTTAATAAGAGAGATTGCTTAAGGCCGAAACCTCCCGTTAATAGCATAATTTATTTTTATTTATTGTTTGTTTCCAATATATTTATTTTTGGTGTACATCATCTGCTTTAATCCATATTCGAGTCAGATAGAGTCACAAGGACAATAAAGTCCTCATGAATTTTAACACAGCTTTATTCCCAAAGTTTAGATTCAAGACCTTTGGTTAAACTAAAGTAACCATTTATCAGTTGTCCAATTGATCTAAATAATCCTAAGTAACACACATAGTTAAATGGAGATTATTGTTTTTCCAAGTGAGGAGATGAGTCATGACTAAAAAATAGGACAAGTTTGTTTGATGTGAATATATATGCATTGTACTCACTTATAAGCCATGAGTCATACACCTAATTAAGTTGTTATATAGATGTACTCATTACAAAACTCATATAATTAGAAAGTGCAACCAAAAATAGTTTTTTACTTTGTCAAAAGTTACCTATCATAAAAAATTACTAATCATCAAAAGTAAATGTGGAATTCATTGCCATATACCAATGATGAACAAAGGTACTTTGGCTATCATTAAACCCTAACATTTTTTTTCAATTCAATTGTTTTGTTCTATAATATATTCATTGTGCGAATTTTTGATTCATTTACAGGTATAAGTGTTGTAGAAAAAATAATAATATATTTTTGTAATTTATTTCATTCTTATTTTTTTTTCTTTTTACTAATGATAATTAAATCTTGCATAGATATGATCAAGAATTATCGATTGGGTGACAATGTTTGATATATATGCTTTGTTTCATGAAAAACAATTTGTTAATAACTTCATGATATTGATTATGTAAACACTTGTTCTAAGGCCTCTTTTGGTTGCTCAATAAATTCATTGGAATTCCGTAGTAGAATTGTGATTTTTGGAGGTTGTTTGGTTACCCCGTACATATTTTGTAAAATGAGGGAGTTTTAAACACCGTACAGGTTTCTAAGTCCTACATGACGGAGAATTTAACTATCTACTACCCTCATAATCATTAGAAACTCCTAAGAAAAACAAACTCCAACAAGACAACCAAACAATGCGTAATTCTTGTGCTGATTTCTATTGTAAAATGTTTCAAAATAAACATGTACAAAGAAGATCCGAGCTATTCAGTTTTATAGTGTACTTTTATATTTAATTTAAATTTTTTGATTACATTTTATATGCTAATTGTTAACTTATTTTCTTTTGATTGATAGCTTATTATCGGTTTACACAACAAAGACTCCCTACTTGTAAACCTGTCTTGAAACCGGCATGTGTGAGTATAAAACTGAAATATTAACATATCATTATTTTTTAGTGTTATTTTTTTATAATACAAATTTTTATGAATAATGTAATTACTACGTATATGTTATTTATTTATTTATTATTTTAACAGGTTATTTCCATACTTATTCTACTAGGCGTCATTTCCATTCCAGTTGGACTTACCATTTTACGTGCTTCTGAAAATGTAATCGCCTTTTCTTTTAATACTTATAGCTTAGATTTTATGATTATTATCTCAAATAATGATGAAACTTCTCTTCGCCTCTACTATTTGTTTTACATTTAAAATTAACCATCTTGATTGTTAACTCATACATACCATGGCGTAATATAAACAGCTTTCATGAAGAATTTAATCGGTTGTATAGATATAATATCTTACCAGTAAAAGAACCATCTTAATTTAAAGTTTAAGTTAATGGCTGAAGCCATCCGATTTTATACACCTAATGTAAGTGAATTTAGGATAATCTTGTATTTTAAAGTTATTTTTGTTTGTATTTTGATAACAATAATACTAAATTACGATAATTCTTTCACATATTTTCTTGTCAATTACTCGTACATGTGTAGGTCACTGAGGTGGTTGATCGTTATGATGTCGAGTGCGTTCCTTCGCAATATTTAAATAATAAAGTGGGTTACATCAAAGATGATTCTATACCAAAGAATTGTACGCGAATTTTAAAGGTAAATTCTTCCTTAAACTAGCTTATTTGACAAAATTAGCTTAATTATTTGACCAAAATTTCAGATTTTAGGTAATCACTACTTCATATTATTTTTTCTCTTTTGTGTAATTTATGTTACAATGTAGGTGCCAAAACAAATGAAAGCCCCGGTTTATATTTATTATGAACTCGATAACTTTTATCAAAACCACCGACGGTGAGTAAGTCAATCTATAAGCTTTTCGGTAGCTTTCCTTGTATTATTTTGGTTTCTCATTTCCGTTATTTCATCACGAAAGTAGAAACGAGTATAGATTTTCAACTTATTTATCTCGAGTTATAAAGAGTAAATTGCAAAATGTAACACTTTTATTTAAAATTTGAAAAGGTCTGAAATCGTATTAAACCACAATAACACGTCTGAGTTTATTGTATATATTGAAAAGCCTTATTCATAACTTATAAAACCGTCATATATAACAAATTTATGTTGGTTTATAGCTTAGGTTGATCACCATACTATCTACCATACATTAGACATATCACATTATTGTCGTATTACATTGTTAATACACTACAATAAATAAGGACAAAGGTGACCATATAACAGTCGCCATTATAAATACAGCGACTAAGAACCGTCGCCCGCACTTGATAGCAAGGTTTAGTCGCCTTTGGCGACGGGTCATAGTCGCCTTTTCCGTCGCCCGCTTTTTTTTTCTGTCGCCAAATTGGCGACTGTTCTTGTCTACTGTAAGCGCCTTTAACGTATTTTCTTGTAGTGATAAAGTACATCTTAAGCGTTAGATTAAGACATTTTCGATATTCTTTTTTCAGATATGTAAAGAGTAGGTGTGACAAACAATTATTGGATGGGTTAGGACATGGTCTTACAAGTACATGTAAACCTGAAGAATATAGTCACGATAAACTTATAGTTCCATGTGGATTAATTGCATGGAGTTTGTTCAATGATACTTATAGCTTTTCTCGTGGAACATCCAAGTTAAAAATTAATAGGAAAAATATAGCATGGAAAAGTGACAAAGAGTACAAATTTGGAAATAATGTTTACCCATTGAATTTTCAAAATAGCTCTCTTATTGGTGGAGCAAAGCTCGATCCAAGTATACCGGTAAGCCGATTTATCTCATTTGTATCGATCATTTATTTATCTATTTTATTTATGATATTTTTAGATATTTGTTTAATGTTTTTTGTTTGAGTCGATCATTCAATTATTGCATTTTTTACAATAATATTATCACTCTATAACTGATTATTTCCTTTAATTTTTAAGGCTAAAACAAAATAATAAATGATTGGAGCGAAAAGAGTTTCTGTTTAACAAGTTCTTATATTCTCTCATATTCAATAGATTTTTTACTTATTCCTTTTTTCCCATTCTATAAATTTTTTACGTATTTCTTTTTTTGCCTAATTTAGTTAGCATAACGCATGCGCTGTACCTGTTGGCATAAATAGATGCACTGTATACATACAAGGGCAATTTTGATGTTGTCGAAGTTCGAACTCCGCATCATGAATACCACATCTCACGATTTTACCAACCAAGCTAGTTGACATCAGTGGTTATTTAGATCATAGATTACACCCTAAGAGGTTTGCACTAACATTATGATAAAAAAAGGATTACACATCTGAGGTAGTACCTCAAACCTTGTAGTTTTTGAGCATATACACATTTTTTCCGAACATATTACCATTTATAAATATAGTTTTTGAGCAATATTATATTTTTTTAGTGTAATGTTTTAGTAAATGTGCTCAAAAACTTTATACTAAAGCAGAACTCAAAAAATTTAAAATAAAACTCAGAAAATAAACAATAAGAGGTATTACCTCAGATGTATAGTCTATAAACTGCTAATATTATGCATGTTTTTCTTATATGATCAGCTAAGTGAGCAAGAAGATCTTATTGTATGGATGCGTACGGCTGCCTTACCAAATTTTCGGAAATTATATGGAAAAATTGAAGAAGATTTAAATGTTGGAGATATTATTGTTGTAGATATCATGAACAATTACAACACTTACATATTTGGAGGAGCAAAGAAATTAGTATTATCTACTACAAATTGGTTAGGAGCAAAGAATGACTTCCTTGGTCTTGCCTACCTTTGTGTTGGTTCATTTACCTTGCTTGTTTCTCTCATCCTCATTTTGCTACATGTCCGAAATCCGAGGTAAATATTTCGAACTTGTGATCTATTGTTCAAAGATTCATATTAACTTAATTATATACCGACTTGTTTTTTTTTTTCACGATATATTTTATTAATATAGCACTGAAATTGAATGGAAAAAACTTCAAAATTTCTTTTGACACTAAATTATTATAATATACTTCGTATTTTTTAATTGAAGAGTTGTTCATAATTTAATACCATGATTAAATACTTTCGTGTTGATGATAAATATTGTGTTATATTCAGAAATGAGGAACGCTCCAAAGTGAACACCAAAATCTATTGAATAAAGTGATAAAAATCAAATTTTATTTACATTCAAAAAGAAGGATATACATTATGTTGCAATTTTATTATTTGTTTATTTTATCATCACAAAAATATAGTTTTGACATATGTAAGATCATTTAACTTATTTCGTTACTTCATAATATACATATATATTATGCATAGCTAACAAGCTTAATTAGGTCTCCATAAAGCGGTAAAACCGATAAATTTATGTAAGTGAATAACATATATTTTGTATACAATATTTCAGGCCTTATGGAGACCTAAGTTTGTTATCTTGGAATCTACGAAGTAATTCTACATGAAGGTATTACATACAAGGCTTCAAAGGAAACAAATATTCAAAATACTTGATTAAATTCAAGTTTATGCCGTACTGTAATGGTTAAATTTTACCACAAATTCTTAAGAGAGACGCCTATATTGATTTCAAAATATCACGGAACTCACATATGTGTTACTGTTTTGTAAACAAAGAATTGTTTTGGACTTTTGTCAAATGTATACTAAAGAAGTTTGGAGCACCACAATCTAGTTTCTTATATAAGACGGTTATACAACATAGGCTCTATATACAGGTCATTTTTAATTTTCTGTTTGTGTAATTGTATATACGGGTCATTTATTGCTATCATTAAAAAAATCCATAAAATAGAGTAAATTATCAATTACACCCACGCTTAATCCATTTTTTTAAACTCCCACATCAAATTTTTTTAATAATTCACCCCCAAATTATTTGCTCAGGTTACATTTTGCACCCAATACCATTTTCATATTAGACATTAGATGTCTCCCTTTATTTATTTATTTGTTTTTATTTTTCGTACACAAAGGAGACAAACGGGTTGTGCCTGGAATTGAACTCAAATCATGAATGGCATCCTTCGTAACTTTACCAACACAAAAAGTACCAAATAATACCGTGGCAGATAATGCTATTACTCCGTATTAAATAAGGCTTATAAAATGAATGAATTAATCAAAAATCCCAGAAAAAGATTTGCAATGTCATCAGTAAACATATTGTTGACCCGCTTATTAAACAAACGGGTCGACTTGAATCAACGAAATATATTACCGTAAAAACTTGAATGTTGTAGAAAGAACAGTACAACTCACAAACCCAAAAAAAAAACAATAGAGTCTAGAAGAAACTATGCACAACAAAACGTTGAAATAAAGAGCCAAACCAAACAGTCAAGTGGTAGAAGAACAGCAGTTTCAAGAACAGCTGTGTACCCTCCTCTAGTGCAGATGAACTCGAGTTAGTTCGATACCCGCTTGTTACTTGTGAATGATAAAACGCTAAATGAAGTTACAACTCTGTTGACCCAAATATATCCTCGGAAAAATGGGAATCGTCGAGAAGCGTATTCATGTCTGGTCCTGTTGTCATATCGACAACAGGAACTTGCCAGAAGGAGTCGGATAGCACATAAAATATGTAAAAAGCTACTGCTGAAAGCAAAAACAAAGCCGCTAGGATGGAGTAAATCTGCCAATCTGCAATGAAACAAAAAAAAAAAAAAACAGACGAGTCCGTCAGATCAAGATTGAAACAGAAACTCTCGAGACTTGGCCAATGGTTCATTCCGGTTGGGTCTTTTGGGTTTTAGCGTGTTTCGGGGTGTGCTTTTATAGAATATCGAGTCATTTAGGGGTAAGTGTTTTTAATTTGGGGTCATCCAAATTTGAGTCGGATTAGGTCAACTTTGGCTTTGGCTTTAAGTCATATTCAGATACGGGCCTGATCATGCGGGTTGTGTAACTGTTGCCACCAGATCTATTTACTCATCCATTCTATTAGGTTCTACAGACTTTCCAAATTATGTGAGGAATTCAAAGTGGAAAGAATATGTTGGAATGAAAGAGCAACTTCTTGGAAGGAAGGAATTCATTAACTGAGAAAGACAGAGAAAGAAGACGGACCTTTCCATTCTACAGGAACGGTTAGCTTTGTCACCTTAGCACCCCATTCTTTAGTAGTTGTAAGTACTACCCTGGAGAAGGAATATCAGAAGTTCAACTGTATGTTGCATTATCCAAGTGTAGAATAAGTATCATATCGGGAAAAAAAAAAGTCATACAAAATGTCGAACTTGTCGGTGAGAATTAGCACAAGTCCCCTATGACAAAATAGCATAGGCCCACAAGTCGTACAAAGAGATTTCGACCTAATCCGACTCAAATTTAGGTTAATAAAGATGCCGTGTCGAAACGCGACTTGCAGCGTTAAAGGACGCTCAAAGTGGAGCGTCCGAGTAACGTGTAAGTAACTGAATCATCGTGAAGCATGTAGAAAACTTCATGTGTTTCACATTTATTTATCATGATACAGCATACAGGTCGTGATTTGCGAGACTACCACAATTCCACAAGGGCCTAAATGAGTAAGCTTCTGCAAAGGCATTATCTGATGACATTTTATTTCTTTTCCCAATGAAGCCAAAAACTTTCTGTTCTATGGCATTGGAGTATGATATATCAAGGATCAAAAAGCCCTCTAACTAACCGTAAACAGCGTCTCCTAGGGGTACGGTTGCACATATCTTTTTGACTTACAATCAATTTTGCCACTGTTATGACGAATTTACGATTATGATGTCCGACAGAACATCTAGAACTAACACAAAGCCTACTCATGATTATATACCATACAAATCAATATTCACACAGCTAGAATCCCAAATCCCGTTTTCAATCCACGTATTAGGATAAGACGTGCGACAAGTCCAGTTACTCCCAATGAAGAACATAAAAAAACATATGTTACCTTTCAGTGGGACAGAACTCCAGAGACCCAATGAAGGTACCAGGGTGCAGCCTCTTACTCCAGTGGCCAACAGACATCTTCTTCACATCAACTACACAGAAATCACCATCTCTACTTCCCCTGTCAAGAAAGAAAAAACAGATATTAAATGACAAGAGTGCATGAACCAATCCTAAACTAGCATTCCGACAAATCTATTAAAAAAAAAAAAGCAACAGGAAAATCGTAATTCCAAGTTTCTATTATTCTCCTTTTTGCTTTTGCCACCTTTGTAATTTCTATGTAAAGAGTAAACGAACCACAACGGAATAAGGTTGCTCCACTATTCTTATTTCGATTGAACTTAAAATGCTGTGTATTAACGTAGAAAAGCAGAAGGTCCTTCTTGCTAAAGGGAGGTTGTGCTATTGACACTTAAGAGAATTCAACAACTTTTAATAATCAAAATTAACCTTCTACTATACATAAAAAAGGGTCTACCCTAATTTTCTGTATCTAAAATTAATCAGCAACCATAATTCTATGGCCCTATCACTCCACCCGCACTACAAGCTCCCTTAAAATTGAGATGCACGACAAAAAGAGTGAAAGGGGAAGAAAGAAGACTAATAAATACAGCAATAATGACAAACAAAGTTACGACAGTACTTCAAATGCTCCTGCCAATCGTGTGATAAGGAAGGGTAGGGAGTAGAGAATATTTAGAGCAAAATCTAAGATAGATGAAAATGCCCAGACAACACAGCACAGATAGAGGATCAAAGCAGTATGAATGTGGAAAGTAAGAAGACCACGAAGCAATTATATAAGCGATTATAGGGTTATGGCTTATTGAGTTGCAGAAGCAGATCACCAGCAGCAGTGATTCCAGCTTCTGGTCATGGGAATTTGACGAGGACGAAACACAGTTGCCCATTCCTCCACCTTTCCCCTTCTCTTTCTCCTGCTTATTTAAAATCCATCTCAAAGCCAAAGGGAGAGGTCAATTTCCATTTCTCTACCCATATATTCATCTGTTAAACTCTAAGTATGCATTATCTTGAGGGAAAGTGGGTAACTATTACCCTTATCTTTCCACTACCAGCACAACCTACGCATCTCCTTTTTTCGACCTCTATTAGAAATTAACCTATTCCTGGTTAGGTGATTAACCAGGAATCTCCATTAAAAAAATATATGTCAGGAGTCCTTGACAAATAAAAGCAACTGTGAGTAATATATTGGCCGCAAGAGTGCAAGCAAACTTTCCTCCAAGAAACACACCAAGGTAACATAAATAAAACGAAAGCAACTTCACCTTCCAGAACATTACTCCTTAGAATATACACAAGTACTGTGGACTTAAGTATATACCCAGTGACCAGGAACTCAGCTGAAACTATTAGTCTGGAAAGATGGCAGTAACTTTTGACTGTACAATAATACGTTTTGGGACAAAAGTTACCACATGAAAGACTATAGGAAAGAAAAGACATATTGCATCAAGGCAGATCAACACAAAAATTGATATCAAAAGAAGGGGCAACTTTTTATACCACGTATGCACTATATCACAAGAGGATGCAAGGGAAAGTTGGAAAAAGTCAAGGTATTTACAGGGCAAGATATTTCCCATCTGAACTGGTCGATATTATGGATGCAGGTTTGGTAAGCAGTTGCTTATGCCCAATCTTCTTCCAAGTACTCATGTCCCAAACACCAACAACTGGTTTCGACTTAGCTACATACAAGACATTCAATTAACATTAGAAATACATGAAACAAATGAACTAAAATGTTTCCCAGCAGTAGCAGATTAATTCGCACCTTTCTGCTCAGTGCAAAATAAGAATGGTCTTGTTCCATCCTTTGAGAAACAGCATAATTCAAATTTTTCATCCTGAGAGGAAGATCAATCATCAGATGGCAGAAAAGATTACTACATGTATAAGAAATTGATCAATCAAAATAATTATTACCTGCTTGCGTGGTAGCGTAGCCACAGGAACTCCTTCATTTACATTCCAAACTCTTGCTGAACCACTCGTAGATGTAGATGCTAAGAACTCAGAGTCTAGACTGAAAATATGAAAGTTTACAATTCATTATATATATGCACATTAAACTCCAAATGGGTGGTATTAAAAATCCTTCATAGCACAAAACTCAATGGTCTTCATTTAATGTTATCAGAACATTGTAGTAATCGATCACCAGACTCTCGTAAACATTTTAGACGTAGATAATGTAAACCTCTAAAAAGGTAATTTAGAAATCCGTATTCCAATGGCAGTGCAAGATCCTTGTGAAATCCAACTGGCAAGCCATCTCCAATATGGGTGCATAACTAGTGTGCATCATTGAGATAAAACCTAAGCATCTGGTTGGTTATGAATGACATGGCTGGTCCCCATATGGCCACATGTACAGTGTAACTGTGTAAGCTAGTCGTATTTCCAAAGACCAACTATCTAAGCCTATTATAAATCACATGCAGACAAACTTGATATTAAATAAGGTTGCACAATAACCACATGGTTGAAGATAGTTGCAATATTCTAAAGTTTAAACCAAAATATAACATCCATGAAAATCTTTCACGGATCTTGATGGAGAATCTCAAAGAGGTAACCCTATATGCAACACATTTGCAGGCCCCAAGTTGTATTTCTATGATTCCAGTAGGAACATAGAAAGCATAAGTGCAATAATTGAACAGGAAAAATCAACTAAGAACGATATTGGCCTTCATAGTTCATATTCAATAGGACTAAAGTAAAATAAAACAGTGGTCAACATGAGCTCCTTGCCACTGATATACTTTTCCTCATAGGATGCTTTACGATACATTTCAACAGTGGATCATGTTCGTCACAAAATATTGATCATTTGGAAACGCACGCAGAAACTGACAATGAGAAATAAGGAATATGAGTCTATTCTTTACCTGAAATCCATAAAACTAAAGGATTTGTGAGCTTTTGGTTCATCTATAATAACCCTCATGCTAGGCCACTCAAAGATTCTGAGATGTCCATCCTACATCACAGAAGAATAAATCCAATTATTACATTGGATTAAAAACTGATGTCCTTTTGATTGTTATTTGGGAGGTAACTGATAGGTATCAGAAGAAAAATATTGAAATAAACTTCAACAATATAGGAAATGGTTCCCCTCTCTTTCCCATGTTTGAATGAGAATTCCATAAAAATCTTACATCTCCACCAATGGCAAGTTTTGATCCATCAACGCTAAAAGCAACACAATTTTGCAGTCCAACATCTTGTAGAGCTGGTACTTCCCTGACAGAGAACTTTGTAGATTTTTCTTGAAAGGACAATTCAAATACTCTGTAGTTCCAAAAAGACCAAGTTTAGTATTTTCTTCACACTCAAGGTGACCAAAAAATAGATATGACTGTAAATCTAAACTGTTATGGCAGACTTACAAGGCAGTTCATATGAGAACAATAGAAAAGACGCTTGCTTATAAAGCCAATGATCTAGGTTATATAGTTGAGAGCATTTCACTATATCAACAGCACATTTACAATCTTAGTGATTGTTTGGTTCACCGTTAAAGCTGATATTCCTCACAAATTTCTATTTCACATATATTCCAGATCATTATAAGCTATCAAAGTTGTTGGTTTAATATAGGAAATAGAAATTCCTTCAAGGAACTCTAACTTACTTAGGAGGTTAGGTAAGCAACTTCCCCCATTTTGGTGGAATCGTGAGCTCTAGTAGGAAGTCCAAATCCATAAGGTTTGTACGAAAAATGAAAATCAATACCTCTACAATTCCTAGGAATTTTAAATTCGGCGTTTTAAAGAGTCAATCAAACAACCACAATAACTGTATGGTGCAATTTCTCAAGCCATAATACGGTGGTCCACATAGTGCATTAAGAATGGAAACAATTGAAACAGCATCTTGAAATCCATGATCACCCCAGATTAAAGAAAGACTTACAGTATGAACAAGTTCCACAGAAATCTCTAGACAGATAATAATTGTTTGCTAAACAAAGCACTACATAGTATGTCAAGTTTAAAGTTTAAACCTCCACTTTATCTGAAATTTGGGTTGCTTTTGAAGCACCTAGAGAGTAGAGACCATTGTTGTCAGAATCTAAATCGTGACCTTAGAATCTTACGATCCTACGATACATGAAATTGTGCCTGATTCCGATCCTAGGTAGGATCTTAACTCTTTAAATTTTTAGAATCTTGTGATTTTGATCGCCTAAAAATTTCTCAAAAGTAAAAATTCAATATGATTCTTTGATCCCACGACTTTACGATCCAATACCATAGTACTACAAACATGTGATTTTTTCCTTACTATTGCATTCTAAATTTCACTTCAATGTAAGTTGGTATACAAGAATGTCATTAAGTGAGGTCCTAATCAAACATATTTAATCTAGGTATTTTGCAATCTGATCTGATTCAATCCTAACCTACCCTTCTATACAAAGTGGAATCTCGATTCTTGAAATGTTGACCTAGACTAAAGCTAGAGAGAAACAAATATACTTGTAGCATGATCCAACTTTTTTCATTGTTGCCGGTTTCAAAAGACAGCTCTTGCTAGTTGGACAACAACTCATTTGGGGATTATAGTTTTGTTGTTCTTATTGTCGTATCATACTCATATACACACGCTCTTACACCCAAATGTAATAAGTAATGAATATACTTCAAATGTTTATACATAAAGTTAATAGCCATATCCATATGTAGCCATAATCAAATTATCCCATATGATCGACTAACGGAGTGATTAGTACTCCCTCAATTGTATTGAATTAGCCCCCATTGACTCAATTTTACCCTCACAAAAAATGGGCTGATGGAGCTAATATACCACAAAATAGCAACAATCTAATCAAACCCTAATTAAAACAATAAAAACTGAAATTCCAAATCAACCTACAAACAAAGCGAAAAGGGAGGTATAAAAATTACTTACTTGCAATCACCAGAGGTGGTAGAGCAAATAATTTCTTCACAATTTGGGTGAACAGCCATAGTAACTATAATTCCATCATCAACTTCATGGGTAACCTACCATAACCAAAACTCCAAAGATTAAAATAACTACAACCAACCATTTCAATTTACAAACCCAACAAAAACAACATTACCCCAATGTCAAATTGCGACCGGAGTAAGGGGTCTGATATACGCAGCCTTACCCACCCATAGGTTAGCAACACGGAAAAGCGGTTTACAAATGACCCAAGATGAAAAATGCATAACAATATTACCCCAATGCTTCAAGGGCTCCCGCAAAATTGTGGGTGGGGTAAGGGGGTTTGTCTGATATATGCAGCCTTACCCCTTAACGATATGTTTGCAACACATATACCAGTTTCCGAATGACCCAAAATGAAAATTACATCGAAAATCACCATTACAATTTACAAACCCAACAAAAAACATGTGTTAGCAATACAAAGACTGTTTCCGAATGACCCAGAATGAAAAAATGTGTAATAATATTAAATTGCGGGCGGGTTAAGGGGGTTTCTATGTTAGGGGCACAAATAGGCAATTTCCGAATGACCTAAAATGAAAATTACGCCGAAAATTGACACTATTAGAGAACCTAACAAAAACACATAAACTAAACAAAAAGAGCACAACAACATTTGAGTTAACCATAGATTACCATGGGAGATGAAGATAGAGAAGTAGTGTTGGAATCATATGAGAAAATCTCCAACACCGATTTAGAATCAAGAGTTTTAGACAAAACAACAAGATTAACATTTTCAGGGCGTTTAATCCATTTCCCACAACTCACAACACCTTCCATAGTTTAAATTAAAGATTAACAAACAAAAAAGTGTATGAAATTTGGGTTTTGTGTAATTTATGGATTAAAGGGTCTGTTTGAGGAAAGTTGAGGGTTTGGAAATGCGAAAGTTGAGAGGTAAAAGTGTTTGATAAAGAAGAAGGTGTATAAGTAGAGAGTCAAAAAGTCAACTGTTGATGGGTTGTATAAATGTTAGTTGTGTACTTGTGTGGCGGTACGGGCGGATGGATATTCTCCGTATCATCCTCCTAATTAATAAGTCTCCTCTCTACTTAGTCAAACTCAAGCAACTCACAACAAACCCCTCATACCTTTCCAATTGAGGTAGGGAATAAGAATATCACAAATATTAAGCCCGTGACCAATGTTGTTAGGATCGGGATTCTACTTTGAATCGATGGAGAGGGTAGGATCGAATCGGTAGAATCGGATCGTAGAATTGTAAGATTCTACAAATTCACTAAATATAGTTTTTTATTTGGTAAAAATATATAATTGAAGATCAAAATACTTATTTATACACAAAATATCGATAGTTAACGAGTTTAATATCATTTCATGAACATGTTTCTACAACTTACATGAAATTTAGATTTTACGATGTCATTATATAAAAATATATTTTAATATGTTTACTATGGAATCGAATCGTAGGATCGTAAGATCGTATTATGATTCTACCTCTAGAAAATTTCAAATAGATAGGATCGTAAGATTCTACAAACATGATAGAATCGTAGGATCCGGGATCGATCAAGTATTTTTGGATCGTAAAATCGTAGAATCATAGGATCGAATCGGGATTCTGACAACAATGCCCGTGACTGATCCGACTTTAATGATCTGATTCAAAAATGATCTCGCCCAAATAAAGGGCTTGAATTTGATTGGAATTTGGTTAGTCTGATTTGAACCGAAATATTATTGCCGTGTACTGGCCATTATTTTTACGTAATTTGATGATAATACGATTAAGATTGACCGATCTATGGAATGACATTGCTCGACCTGAATTTTTCTACACAAAAAATCGTGATTCAAACCGGACTAGGTTTTTGTGTGAGTATGATCAAGATAAATTACTTTTCAAATTTCAAATGGATCGCGGGTAAGTACTTAAATGGTCAGAGTGTTTTAGGATGAAACTGCTAATTAAGTGAAACAAAATAATACGAGTAATTTTCTTTGTGATTATTTATATTATGAAATTTATACCATCTTAGAGGAATAAAACCTAACAATATTCACCGATAAGTAAGATGTGTGAGTAGTATTTTAATCAAATGATATAATTTTAGTGAATGAGAGAACGTAGTTTTTAAATTGATGATTTGATTCCGATAGACCTCAGAAAGAACTCTTACCATTGTGAATTTGTGAATCATAATACATCACGTACCAATTAGTCCACTAAATCATTAATTGGTTAAATCCCAATTATTAGAAATCATTATTATTGCCAGATTTATGAAATCACTTTCAGTATCAACGCATCTCTTTTCTTTATACGGAGTAACTTATACGTGCCATTTGCAATGTTTAGCATTGCATCATGCCAAACACATCTTTCGCCTTTACGTATGTATTATGCCGGAACAGACTCAATAGACTCCATTATCTTCGTAATCTTCTCAGCTTTAAATACTACAGCAACCTCAACTCGGTTCCATCACATGATCTCGATCGAGTTTCTAGACAATTGTGAAGTACTTCTCTTCATATTTGTGAAGACTTCTCATCACTATAATACTGAACACTAACAGTTGCAAACAAGAGAAATGTGAAAATTCGGATACTAGCAGCTTTTCAACGGACGAATTAACTGTACAAATTGTTTATTAACCTCGTCATTCCAAGCATTATGTTTACAATGTATTCTCAAGAATTCGTCAGGCAAAATTCTTGTAAAACTAATAGTATAACTATAACGGCAAGGGGTCTTATTAATTATATGGAAAGGAAAGAAAGAAAACCTGTGACGGGTAAGGTAAGCTGCCCTTACACCAAAGCTACAAAGAGAAGCACATATAAGCAATTATCATGGTTGCTAGAGGGACCGATAAGTTATCATCTATCAGTTCTCCGATAGGGAGAGACTCAATAACCGATGCTAGGAATGAAATTACAGCAACACTTTTCACGGTTGATACCCAATTTAACTGGAAGTACCCCAGAGAAGAAAAGTAGTACAGCATCCTGTGGAAGCAATAGTAAGCAACTCATCAAGCGATAAAACACAAATGCATACCTCGTCACCTATGTTATCCGACACGGATGCGTGTGCGTGTCCAAGTGTCGGATTCGGCTATTTTTATGAAAAATATGCATATTTTGGTCTAAAATGAGGTGTCCAAGTGTCATACCCATGTCCGAGTGTCGAGTGTCGGACACGGGTACGCGAGGAAATTAGAAGTGTCAGAGTAACATAGCTCGTCAAAAAAGTTGTACAAATTAGACGGACTCAAAAATGATGTTACTACAATAACCGGGATTCTATACTCTTCCACATTGACTTGATAGATTTGTTTAGTGACAGAAAGCTTACCCAAGAGAAGTTAAGAAACCAAATGCAAACATCGAAATGCTACCAGCCCAGCTCTTTTTCTTGTTATAAGGAATCTTTTCCGTTCCAAACTTTCTCCCCATAATATCCGCAACTCCTGCAAATGTATACATCATCAAGGGATATGGCAAGCAAGAAAGTCTCGATTTACTGCGGAGTTTCTAAAGTTACCATCACCGCCGGACATCATTGACAGTGATATCAACCCAACTGGCGAATCGCGCCAGAAGACAACAGCACATAATGCTAAAATCAGAACGTAGTATAGTGGACCGCGTAGAAGTTCTCTGCAGTTTGATAGATCAGTAAGCTAGAGACAAGCGAAAAATAATTCAGTGATTAACCAAAAGGATTGGAGACTATTACTCTGGTTTTCCTTCTCGGGTGACTGATTTGACAAGCCCTTCATCAGTCACGAGGGAAAGCCCATACACGAGAAGTTTTAAGCCGTTTGCAAGTGGTACAAGAGATGCAAAATAGCGAGAAGTTGACGACGTGCTATTCTAGGAACAGAACATTAGGCTGAAGTTAAGACTAGACCAATTTGAAGTTTAATATTAAATTTGCCGCAGTCACAGAGATTGATCAAGTAATACCTAAATAGAGGCCAGGACACCATGAAAAATAGCCCAGATAAGATATGGACTAGCTTTCTGCTCAACTTCTGCAGAGTAATAAGAGACAAAATATCGCAGGATTATTATACCGAGTATATTAATTTTGTTTTTTTCTCCTCTTTTTCTGAATCAACCTAGATATTGGTTGCTTCTATACATTTACGACGAAACATGTTTACAAAGAGCAAAAACAAGTTCATCTATGTTGACATTATTATCATAGTGACTACAAAGTACAAACTGTGAACATTGATATTAGTAAGTCTTGATCTCTATTTGACAAAAAAAAAGATGTGCCTTTTACGCATCTCAAATTCTTAAATCATAACACGTACTGGATGGAAAGGGATTTCAGATATATTACAGATATCTTTCAGTGCTTACACAAAAATGATGTTCCATAATATGCAATCAAAAGTCACAAGAATTCTCACGCAATTGTCGAGAGTTACAAACAAAAAACTGCAGGCAATCAAAGAGAAAAGGAAGAAGAAGAAAAAAAAAGGATGGATGGAGCTAACTCAGACAAGCAAGTTTGGTTCGGTTATTCAAATTGCAAGAAACAAGTTGCGTGTCCCATGACACTTTTTACTTAAAGAAAAGGCTCCGAACAAGGTAAAGTGCTTGAGTAGAACACAAGTATGGTAAAATCTCAGCACCAATAAGTTAGACATTTTGATACCCATTCAAGTGTTGTCACTTGACGAATTTCTACACACTAGCTTTTGTAAGACATGCTTCCGTTTCTTTCTCCATAAGTAGTAAGATACTACTTCCTCTATTCAAATTCAAATACATCTTTATGTGGTAAGGATCACGAAACCCTAATAGCTCTTGGTGATCCACTAGGTATCTCATACAGTATGAGATTAGTAGGAACAAAGGTGAAGATGCCACAGTAATCAGCTGAAAGACTAATGAAAATTTAGTTAACTAATAATAATACAAAAACAGAGGTCTAACAATACCATAGCTTATCTGAATATCTTCATCAATGCTATCCCCTATCCTAAAATTCACATCTCAGTTGTACATCAGGACTGGAATATCGAATTTATGATCTCAGTCTTTAGGAATCTTCGTCCACTGTCTTAGCGCAAGCCTATTAGTACGGTACTTGACACCAACATTAATTTTCCATGAATAAATGGAAGAAAGAAAGAAATTGAAAATAACATGTCATATATTATCTTTGAACTAGCATGCAAATTAGTCTCTAAAAACTCATGTGTTCAACTGTTCATCTGACATCCTTGATTAATGCTGTCAGGTAAATTCATGATGGTACAATTGGTACAATGGTACCCCTACAGAGTGACAACTCATAGTCAGAGGGCCAACTTCAAAGGTTATAATAATGAAATCATAGCCAGGCCCAACGGGAGACCTTTTGACTTGTATGGAACCCAGCCCATCAAGCACATTCAAAAACCAGGGTTACGAACTTGCGTATGTTCTTCGTTAGTGAACGCGTACCTACCACAGCTAAGACCATACCCTTCACTGGCTTCATTGGTATTTTCAAATATATGTACGCGTATTGAACTAATATTAGGTGATAAAATTTAGTATTTGAAGACTGCAGCACATTTCGGAAGATTTTGAACTATGCAACACATTTCAATTTCTAGTAGATGATTCTTGAATGTTTGTTTTCCCTCCAAACTCAACTTGTTATCCACAGGTTACAGTAATTTGGAACTCAACAACATAATTAGATGAAAGAGTGCAGCTAAAAGAGTCCGCAGGGACCGCAGACTGGACTTGTAACTCAAGTAAAATCACATGACCATTAAATACATAGCTAAAAGCTCTGACATCACTCCAGCATAGACACACACACTACCTGTCCTATAAAGTAAAGGACTATGAAACTTTACAGTAACCGATCAAAAGTTCAACGCACAAGATAATCAAATCATCAAAACAGCAACTATCACGACCTTAAAAACATCGGCCTTGACCCCAAATCACGACCAAGTTATCCCGGTCTCAAATGTTTTAATAAGTAACTAGTATAGATCCCGCGCAAATGTGCGGTTTTTTAGATAGAAATATCAAAGAAAATACGAAATAACAATTATAAAACTTGATATTTAACTCAATTTCATATTTAATTGTAAAATTTATTATTATTAATGTTTTGTATTAATCAGTGGAAAAGGGAAAGTTCAGTATAATCCAATTGTAGATACAGTATAATATAATAAAAGATCAATTACAGATATGATATAATAAAAGCTCAATCACAGATATGATATAATAAAAGCTCAATTATAGCAAAATTCATTTAGGCGGGAAAATTTGGAGATATCTTATTATTTTCACAAATACTATCCTACAACCAGTTGTATAATAGCATTGTACAACCGCCTCAAAGATATTGAGCATTTATACAAAGTTGTTGAGCTATTTTACAAGTTATTGAGCTATTTTACGAAGTTACCTGAGTTTAATAATTATTCTATTAAGCTCAATAACTTTGTATCATAATTCATAACTCGATAATTTTGCTAATAAAGTTCGACAACTTTGTAACAAAGCTCAACTACATTGAACCAGTTGTATATGCAACCAGTTGTATTATACAAGGGGGCTGCGAAACGTCGTCGACGTTTTGTAACAAATCGTCGACGCTTTTTAAAAAAAAGACCATCATACCCTTACTCACTCTCCCTCTCTATTCTATTCTCTCTCAAATCCTTCCAAACAACAAAATTCTTTTTTAAAAAAATTGAAGACTTTGTTAATCTCATCCAATGTCAAACAACGAATCATCAAAATCGGTAAGTTAACTAATTAAATACTTACTAATTTTTATTCTTTTGAATCGGACATTGTTTAGTATGAGTATGAGTCGATTATGAATGTGGTAATTGAAATAACCTAGTATGAATCGAAATGTAACCAAACCGTTCCTAATGGACTTAGACGTTGAATGTACACGTCCAAAATGGACCTAGACCTTGAATATACACGTCCATAATGGACATAGACATTGAGTATGCACGTCCTTCATGGACTGGACAATGAATATGCTAAGGATTTGAGACGTTGACTTTGGCCGTCTGCGATGGACATGGACGTGGGAAATTTTTGTCTACCTTAGGCCTGGACGTGGGATGTCCTCGTCTCACATGGGCCTGGACGTTGGGTTTCAACGTCTGGCCTGGTGCTGGACGTTGATACTCAATGTTCCGTCATGGATTGGATTTCGAAATTTAGTTTTCGTCCTTTTATTTAATTTTTATTGTATATTTAGGTCGTTTTACGTATTTTAGCTCCTAATCATTATTAAATACAAAATTGATGGTCTAAACAAAATTAAAAGTCAAATTATGCAAACTAAATCTATTTTAATTCAAAAGAAAAACCGATTTACTTGAGAATAAGAAGGAAATTAAGAAGAGAATCGAGAAAAGTCGGTGTTGCGGTGGTGTGGCTGCGGTGGTGGTGCAGGTGTTGCGGTGTTGATGCAGCAGTGTGGTGCGTCGGGGGTAAGGGGGAGTTAGAGAGCATATGATTGAAGGAGGGAGTAGTGAGAGAGAGTGAGAAAGGGTATGTTTGTCTTTTTTTTTAAAAACGTCGACGATTCGTTATAAAACGTCGACGACGTTTCGCAACCCGGTTATACAACCAGTTGTATAATACATTAACTGAATAAGGGGGATAACCTCAATATAGCGGTATTGTCATCATTCATGCTAATATGCTATTGACCTCAAAATGAGGCAATGTCAGCATTGACCTCATCAATATAAGGTGATATTCAACGCATTCACCGAAAGAGGCGATATAAATGCTGACCTCAAAATAAAGTGATATGTTGATGCTGACCGCAGAAAGAGGCGATATTAGCATCGACCGATGAAATGAGGTGCTATTAGCCGCATCTATGGCGCTGAGCTCAAAATGAGGTCCTATCGACGGCATCTATGGCGATAACCTAAAAATAAGCCGATATCGGCCGCATTTACTGGTGGCAATTGTTTCGCAACAGAAATTCCAAATGAAAATTACTAAACTACTAATGCATGCATCATTTAAACACACCATAGATTAACATAATCAAACAAAACACCTTCAAATCTTCAATCAAATCAACTAAACTCAAATCCGCTAAAAAAATCAACAAATATACACGATTCAAAATCAAAACACAAATAAACAGAAATAACCTGAGGAATGATGTTATTTTGAGTGAGATACTCAAAAACCGAAACAAAAGCATAACCACCACCGAGAACCAACGCCGTAGCTCCAGCGTCCTGAATAAACGCGCCGTCGCCAGGAACCACCGCATGCGGCGGCGAAACCGCCTTTGTTCGCCGGATTTGAGGATAAAAATAAGTATAACGACGGATTGAGATTTTTCGGCGAAAAATAGGAATTGAGATGTTGTAATTGCGATGAAATTGATGTGAATTAAGGTAGCTTAATCGAGAAGCATCAATGGCGAATCGTGTGTTCAATAATTGGAGATTTGGAGAAGAAGTATTGAGAAAACAGTTCATTGTTTTTCGTGGAATGGTTTCTCTTCTTTTAGTTAAAATCTTGCTGTTTACTGTATAACTGTCGTACTGTTCCTTCACACAAAAAAAAAAAAAGTAAGAAGAAAAAAAAAAAAAAAAAATTATCTGGTACTGACGTACTGTAAAATGTGGACATATCTGACAAATTCAGCCCTCGTGGTAGGTGCTAATAATCATCGGACAAATAACAGTACACAAGTACTCGTAAAAGTTGGTCTAAGTTCATTTTATACATACGGAGTAGTAATTATTGCGTATGAATGAATGTATGATCGACAAAAACAGCGAATCTCTCGTGGTTAAAAACTACTCACTCCTCTATTCTAGATAACCATCTCATTATGAAGATGGCACAAAAATTAAAAAAGTGAGTTTAGACCATACAAAATGGACAATGGGACAATTATGTGAATAGACGGAAATGGAATTGAATTTGGACCACACAACACTTACCAAAAATGGACAATGGGACATTATTGTGAGTAGACGGAAATGGACAATGGGACGGTTATCTGGAATAGGAGGGAGTATTTTTCGTGTTTTTTTGACAAATTGTGACAATCTTTTTTGGTAAATAGTAATCACCTTAAAAAAAATGTATATTTACCCAAAAAATGGTTATTATATACATCAAAAAATGGTCACATATTTTTTTTTTTTTTTTTGAAATTGTCATCTCATTAATAATCAACTAGGCGTAGGTTACAATGAAGATAACAAATAGACAAAAGAAAATCAAGATTGCTAACGTAAAAAATACATTCAAAATAACTATCTAAATACTGGTAATGGCGCTGCCGCTCCAAAATCATAAATTTCTTGAATCTATGAATAATCGATGTCTTTGCATCCTTCTTGATGGAGGGAAACAGTGTAGCCGTCTTGATGTATTCATCCACGAAACAAATCTGATAATCTCCCCGTCGATTAAAACTTATTATATTGATAACAATGCCACGAAAAAATGGAAAAACCCCGAAAGAAGGGACGGAACAACAAATCTCACCAAAAGGGAGACTATTATTGAAAAAAAGATAGATCTGCATAATATTAGTTGTTTAAGAAAGCTTTTGTGGGGCTTACCATCGATGGATGATCGATGGAAGCCCCCGAATAATAGTGGAGGCTAGGTTTTTAGAGAGGGTTTTTTTAGAGAGGGGAAAGCATCGATCTATGGTCACATATTTTTTGGTCGCACGTAAAACTGTGGTATATTTGTACAATAGAATTTGTGTGATAAAAAAACAACCACATTATAATAAATAGTTCTTCTTTCGCCCGGTTATTTATCATTTGCGGAAATTTGATTTTGGTACAAAGACTAAGATAAGAAGAAAGTCAATTGTTGAATGACAAGTGGACCAAATTGGGTGTCAAGGATAAAATTCCTCATCAAAAACATTCTCAAAATGAAAAGGTAAATAATTGTTTGAGACACCGCAAAACGGAATAGGTAAACAAATGACCGGTACAAAGAGAGCAACCATTATGTGCTAAATAGTGACCGTCATTTTATAATAATAAAAAGTGGTTATTTTTCAACTTAAAATATCATTTTTTTACCGTAAAATGGTCACTTTTCACCTGATTGTATTATACGATGATCTTCCGCTATAATTTGTGTTATATAAAACGATTTTCTAAAATATACCATAATGAAACATGATAGCGGTTTTTAAAACAAGTTTGGTTACTAATATTTGAGGTTCTTATAAGAGCATCCGCAACAATGGGGTTCCCCATATTTTATCTCTCTTTTTCTTATTCGTCCACCTCATTTTCGACTAATTTTTCCATCAACTCTCCCCAATTTATAACTACATTTATGCAATAATGAAGTTTCTCATTTACACATAAAATTTTGGAAACCTCCCCAAAGGGAACACAATTTACCTTTACTTTTTGTTGAGAAGCTCCTCTAAAAATGGTGGAGCCTCAAATTATGGGAAGGTTGGTGCATTAGTGAGGTTGCTTATATGAGGAGAGAGGGTACACATAGAGAGTTATTTTTCCACCTTTACGGATGCTCTAAGACCCTATCTCTGTTTTATTTCATACTTCATTCTATTGTTTATGATATTTCACATTATTTATCTAGCGTGATGAGGGTGGTTTGGTGCGAGTTTGACATTAAGTGGATTATACATCCGATGTAACACCACCATTTTTGTAGTTTTTTTAGCCTTATAATAAAGTTTTCAAGTTTTATTTTAAAGTTTATAAGTTTTATTATAATATTTTTGAGTTCATTCACTTAAACATTAAGCTCACAAAATTACAATATAACTCAACAACACTACATTTAAGCTCAGTTAAATTTGAGTTTTAAAGGCAATAAATTAAAATGTAACTTATAAACTTTGAAAAGTTCAAAAAATTACACATAAGCTCAATAACAAATAAGGTCTAAGCTACTACATCCAACGTATATTCCTATTTCTCTGAGTTTAGGAATGCAAATCCACGCATTGTACCGCAGAGTTTCATCTCAAGTGTGAGCCTAGGCGGGCTGGTGTGAAAACATGGACGCGGTGTTTGTCAATTTTGATTTTTATCGAGATCATGCATGTATGCACGAGTTTAGAGAATAATCTTTAGATGTAACAATTTTATAAAAAAGATAAGTCTTGCTCAAAGATGTAATATTCATTTTATGTCTAAAACATATCCAAATATGGATATATATTTGCTCAACTTTAAAGTTTAAGACGAATACCTCCATCTTTAACAAGAATTGGTGTACAAGAAAATGTTTTGGTAAATTCTGAATCAGGTTTAAAGTCTAAGTACCTTTGAGTCGAGTTTCAAAAACTTGAAATGGGTTTTTGTTACACTGACATAAAAAATGTCTATTTTGTAACCCAAGTAATGTATTATCCGAGTTTCGTGGATCGTAGCCTCGTAGGCCTACTTAGTAATACCAAATCATGTTAACGGACGCCCATCTTATCCAATTTGATGCTTATTATCATCCACTTTTTAAAAGATGTTGGCTTTCATCTTCCGTCTTGTCTACTTCTAAGTTTAGCTAGGTCCGTTGGATAGCTAGTAGCTTTGGGGTCTCCAATGCCCCACCGTTTGTATGTTAGCTAATTTATGTAATCGAAAATTATGTACTCTTGTTTTATTTATGTCAATTAATCGTTGTCAAAAAAGAAAAATGTTAACGTTCCATCATAAAAAAATGTCTACAATCAATAACATATACATACATTCCGATGAACTTCTACTTTGATAATTCATAATAGAGGTGAGCATGGGTCAAGTTGAGGATTTAAAGTTCAGCTAGTCTTGCTTGTGACGGGCTAATTTCGTCACAAGTTTGTGACCTCTCACAAAAAAGGAGAGAGGACAAGGTGGGACACCCCTATGTGCTTCTCACTCACCTTTTAATGAGTATTTTGTGAGAGGAAATGTATCCGTCACAAGCTTGTAACGGATATCGCCCGTTTTCAATGAGATTTTGTGTTTAAAGTTAGCCCAAGAATGCGGGTGGGGTCACGCCAAGCGTTTTGTCCTCTTTCTAAAACCTAGTGACGGATCTCTTACTATGTGCGCAGTGGCCAGGCCCCCCGCCATCTATCCCAAACTCTAAATTTCAATGGCAAATGAGCCAATCAAATAAAAGCAATACAGCTGCCCCCCCCCCAAACCTTATGATATTAGCAACTCACAATTTACTATTCTGTTAATATTTTTTTCTCATTTCAAAGCCCTACGCCCCTACATATAAGAATGCAATTGGTCTCCCTTATGACGGGTTACCATTTGTGCCGGATATTTTGTGAGTTAAAATGGTAACAAAATGGGTTAATGGGGAAAGGGGACCACATGAATAGTGTTGCAAAGAGAGAAAAAGTGGGTATTTTGTGAGGTAAAATGGTATCCGTCTCTTGTTTGTAACGGATAGGTGCCGTCACCAACAAGAATTTGTGATATAAGAATGTAAGACTAAATGCATAATTCATTGGTTCATCATAAAATTCCAACCTACTTCGTATTTTTTTCATATAGTCACATACATAACAGTGTGCGGGTAATAAATATGAATACTAAGACAGTTTTACACTATGAAACGGTCTTTTTACGGAAAAAATCATTAATTTATTGCTATTAATATAAGTGATTTTTATACAAATGGACCGTCTTAGTTCTTACCATAAAACCTTCTCCTATAATAATTATTGTTACAAGTTCATTTATTTGGTGCGTTATTATCCTATTAGACTCACTAATTTACATTATACGTAGTAATATTCCGTATATAACTTGTGCAATAATTAAAGAATAAAAATGAGTATTTTTATGCAAAGAGATTGTCTCATAGTACGAGATTGTCTTATACTGTAATATTATGTGATCATTTTCATTAGAGGCATATGTTCTTTAAAAAAAAAAACTCTAAAATTTACATGATTTCGGTGAAAAAGTTCTTTTGACACGATTATCATCTCATTATATTTTCTTTTAATATATATTACTCGTATCATATAAGTATAAAAGATTAAAGTGAATGTCCTGAAACTTGAGAATTACTTGCATTAAAAATATTGGAAATTCACCCCCTTTTTAATTGTAATTTGTTTCCGTTTAATTTTGGAAAAGGTAAGATGAAAAATTAAGAAATATATATCATCATATTCACAATGAGAAATGTATTCCTAAGAATTTAAGGAGCACTTTTTAAGAAATTAGCCTATATTTCCAGAGATAATATAGGGAGAAATAAGCATATAAAAATGAATGATTCTAGTATTCTACTATAAAAACCACGAAATATGTTAACTCGCTTTTACTACTTCATTAAAATCGGCCCCCCTTGAAAATTTGACCAAGATCCGCCACTGCTTGCTATCATCCCACTTGTTGCTTGTCCTATTAGGAATGTAATATTGTATTTGACCCGTCTTTAATTATAGACGATATATACTGTCTATAAAGAGATTTTGTGTTATTTCAAATGAGGAAAATATATTCATTGCCATTATAAAACTTCTTTTTTTCTAATATTGCCATTGTAAAAAAAAAAATTCTATTACTACCACTCTAAAATATACATTCCTTTATTGATTGCCATTTCCTTAATTTCTTTACCTAAGACCGCCGGTTGCTCAGTTGCTCTAAACATTATCTTTTTTACTCAGATCTCTTTTTTTTGGTACAAAATAATTTAGACATTTTAGAAAAATGTTATTTTAGTCCTTCCTTTGCACTATGATGCAAAGAAAACCAGCAAACTATATCAGACAATAGCTCAATGATGCAAATTGTAGGCTAATCACTATACCAACAATTTTCGTATCGATTAGTTAGTGTTTTCTTATCAATTGTATTAGCAACGGAAACCAGCAATTGTATATTCGATACTATAAACACCGTTGTCATCTACTCACCTGTCATGACGAATCCATAAGTAATTGGGTTGTCTCTCTTAAATCGACACGAAAATCACAAAGATTTAATAATGAATATCATAATGAATTTTTTTTCATTACGAATTCGCTCTTTATATTCACCTATCCTCACATATCAACCGCGTGGAGAGAACAAGAGTTAGCTCTCTCTTACCCTAACCAAGAAGTTGGAGGCTCGATTCACACCGCGACATAAATGCCCTCATTTGAACCAAAAAAAAAAAAACATATCAACCGCGTCAATTGGAATCGAAACGATTGACAAATTATACTATCTTTAATCTAAATAATACGAAGTACATTTCATAGTATTTAACAAGAAAAGGTCACATCTAAATATTGATGCGTCGAATGTCTTTAAGGTTCCGTTTGACAAGGCATTTCAGGTACCTGATTTGGTCAAAGTAGCTTATTTGACCAAAATTTCAGGTACCTTATTTTTTTGTAAGAGTTTGACAAGTAACTTATTTGTCCAAATAAAATTTACTGAAATGAAATCTTTCCTGCAGAGTAGCATTTGAGATTTCAGTGCTGATTTGGTTTGATTTTCCGTTTTTACCCTTTAAATCTATACTATTAAATAATTATCATATCTTTTTACGTCATTTCATCAAGATCAGTTACTTTTTCAGTTTGTTGCCAAACATTTTTTTTATATAATCACCGCTTTATCGATTCTTAATTTTCACTTTCCTTTTCGTGTTTTGATTAACTTTTAAGGTTTCAGTTAACTTTTCAGTTTTCAGCTACCTTTTCAGGTTTTAGCTAACTTTTCAGTTAGTTTTACCAAACAGAGCCTAAAGATGTAGGTTAGAGTAGTTTGTTTTTGATATTTCTTAACATTCTTTAATTATCAATTTTAGATTTTGTTTAACGGCTAATCAAGTAAAAGGTAACTTAATGGCAATTAAGTAAGCTAAATACATTATGAAGTGGCAATTATAGAAAATAATTTTTCACAATGGCAATATTAGAAAAAAATAAGTAATTACAATGGCAATAAGAGCTTTTAACTCAGATTCAGATAGAATTATTCAGACTGCTGGACAGTTTTGCGAGGTCTAGTACCAATCGTTGAGATAACATCAGTGAATCAGTGCCACCATTGCAAATTGCAATTTTAACAAAAACAAAAAAGAACCTTATTGGATAAAGTTGGCAACAAATTCCTAAAAAGTAAAAATCAATTAAACAAAATTGTCACCTTGTTCACGTAACACCAAATAATAAACCTCGATCATTGCAAAGGCACGCAAAACTACAATTTCATTCACACTTCAATTTTAATCGAACTAAAAAATTGAAAAAAATCCCCAAATTAATTTGAAAAATCAAGAATTTCAATTTCAATGGCGAGCAGGAGAATTCTGCAGTATGCTGTAAAACGAGTGAAGGGAACGAGGAGTTATGGCGTTCTTCCAGAGGGGAAAACTTCGTCTTCATCTACTTCGTCTCAAGAGCTTATTAATATGGAGTATCAATACAGTGCTCATAAGTTAGTTTTCATCATATGGCTTCTTTTCACTTTCATTTTAGTTAATTAATTACTCGCTCTGTCCCGATCATTTGTTTACTTCTTTTTATTTATTTATCTGAAGCGGTGTTTTAATCAAAGTTAAACAAATGATTGGGACGGAGGAAATGATTTTTATTGGTTTGTTTCTGTTTTTTTTTTTTTGTGTGTGTTTGAATATCCTTGTGAATTGTGATTGTATTGTTTAAGGTGATTGGGTTTTGTTCAAAGTGTTACTCACTCGGTTTCGTTTATTTGTTTACTTTTTTTTATTCTTTACTAGTAGTATTTTAATTAAAGTTCGCAACAAATAATTGGGACGAAGTGAGTAATTCGTAATCCTAAAATTGCAATTGAATTGAAGAAACGCATTTGCCTAGCCAGCTAGCCTATGCATAGTACTCATAATGATATTTTTTTCCTTAGTTTGTTGGACATGGCGTGGTGATGGTACCATATATAGTGACAATCACAAATTATCCAATAAGACGGTTGTATGGTGCAGAACCACCTTGTAATGCCTATGCTCCTCGTTTATGGCCATAATTAAATGAGATGTACTGATGTACAACTGTACAAGGGTATTATGATGGACTTATAGAAGAACAAACCGTCTTGCTTGTGACGGGCTAATCCCGTCACAAGCTGAAGACCTCTCACAAAAAGGGAGAGGGGACAAGGTGAGACACCCCCATGTGCTCCCCCACTCACCTCTCATGGGTAATTTGTGAGAGGAAACGGTATCCGTCACAAACTTGTGACGGATATCGCCGTCTTCAATGAGATTTTGTGATAGAAGAATACATGTAGGGTTAGTACTTGGCAGTTGACACTTGCTTGGTCTTGCTCGAAACTAGTTGTACTTCCTCAATCGTGTTATTTGTTTATCTTTTGTTTTGGCGCATAGGCCCTGGAGAGTGAAGAGTTCCTTTTTTTTAATTTACTATTGTTTTTGGATGACAAGTGGACCAAATCGTATATTTATTGTAGCGGTTGAACAATTTACACATGAAAACATACTCAAATCTAAACAAATGACTAAGACACGCCTTGTTGTCGAAGCTATTTGGAACCTGATACTCCTTATGGAAGTTCTTTGGCAGTAAGTTATCAATTTATGAGTCTGTGTGTGTTTGTATAAGAGTGTATGTAACTTGGTTTTGTTCGAATGTCTTAGCATTTAAGAACTTTTAAATACTGATTAACCCCCTTAGACTAACTCGTCTTATGTTCACACTTGATCCCTACTATTGATTGGAAACTCCACAGTAAGATCTGGAGTTGTTGGAGTCCATCCTTGTTGTAGAATTGTGGTGTTTGGTGTTGTTTGATGATAAACGTTAAGATGGCTCATCGGGTGTACTTAATTTCTAGGTATATTAGCTGATCTGTGTTACTGATCAATGCAGTTACCATCCAATTCCTATGGTATTTTCTCATGCAAAAGGGTCATCTATTTGGGATCCAGAGGGCAACAAATATATAGACTTTCTTTCTGCATACTCTGCAGTTAACCAGGTATGATTGAATATATATACTATGTGTTGCATTTTGTTTACAGAGTAGTCGTTCGGACTTTTCCATGTTTGGTTTCCATGAATAATAGAACGCAATAGTCCTGATGATGTAAAAGTCAAAAGTGTTACTCCGTACTTTGTGAAGAAAGTTCATTCGTAATTTGATGTAATGGCTGCCACAGTATCTAATGTGCAGAGCTAATTGCTTGCTATATTTTCTTATTTAGGGACATTGTCATCCTAAGATTACGAAGGCATTGATCGAGCAGACACAAAAGCTTACCCTTAGCTCTAGAGCCTTCTATAATGATAGATTTCCTCTATTTGCTGAGCGAATAACTAGCATGTTTGGATACGATATGGTGCTACCGATGAATACTGGGGCTGAAGGTGTTGAAACGGCTCTTAAGCTGGCAAGAAAATGGGGTTATGAAAAGAAAAAGATTCCTAAAAATGAGGTGAGTATTATTTTGTCTTTCAAGAGTTCATGTTTCTTAGTTTCATGAGTTTACAAAAGGTTACCGAACCTGGATTGGTGCTCTTCAAACTTGCACTTTACTGATTGGTCTGTTTCCTTTCTCATTGCTGAATCTCTGAATTTTCTTTGCCTTTGTCTTTCTGTAGTAACTTGCAGCAAGCTTGAGAATTTGTATCTTACTGCATGAACTACATCGAATTGTTTTGCTTGATGCTTTTAGGTGGGTTTAGGAATTTTATACTTACATAGCCTTATGAATCAAAGAGGCTGTTGACCTTGAATGCAATTATAATTTTTAATGCTACTTTGCAATGATGTTTTAAATGGAGTTTAAGATTCATTATTTATATGGATTTGGCATAATGGACTAAGTTAAAATAGCTCTTTAGACCCTTTTATTTTCTTCCCCCCGGGAATAGCGGAAAGTTCCCGATTGTCACAAGTGTCAATTTAAAATAACTTTATTACACGCCATTTCCCCAGTGTCTCAAAGGTGGTAAGAGGAAGTAGGTAAGAGATGGGTGATCTATATGACTATATGGTTACTCAATCTTGACCTACCCTTCAAATTTCTATAGGTTCGTCTTTTGTTTGTAAAATTTAATATCCATTACATATACAGGCTATAATTGTTTCATGCTGCGGTTGTTTTCATGGACGTACGCTGGGTGTCATTTCTATGAGTTGTGATAATGAAGCTACTCGGGGTTTTGGTCCATTGTTACCGGGCCATATCAAGGTTGATTTTGGTGATGAACTTTCCCTTGAGAAATTATTCAGAGGTACGAAGTCTGTAATATGAATGTTCTTATACCTGTTACCGGGCCATATCAACTCTCCACTTTTTAGGAAGTACTGAAAGCTTCTTTTTTTGTGATATGAGTTGCTTTGGTAATTAATACTCTGTACCTCGTAGTTTGGTGTTTAGACAGCGTTGTTGTAGGAATTTAACTGGATGTGAACGAATGAATGCATAATTTAACATATGCAAAATTTAACATATGTCACCGTTAAACTCCCAAGCTGAAGGAATAATAATTGATAGCTGAACGTTGTACTTGTAATTGTAATAGGATGAAGTTCTCAACTCGTATTTTTGTAAAAGTATTCTGTGGTTATTGCAGCTTTATCACTTGCATGGGTGGACTGAATTCCACCTGTGACCTCTTTGATTTGTTGCTGCATGCAATACATCTAACCCCTATTTAGTGATCTGAGATGTTTTCAAGCTCTAAAATCGAAATCTATTAATCATGTGTAGTGATCTGACTTTGTTATGTTGTGTGCACCACAGAGAAAGGAGATTGTATAGCTGGATTCTTATTTGAGCCAATACAAGGCGAAGCAGGGGTATGTTCTCAGTTCTGTTCCCAAGATATCTTTTTTTGAGATTGTTCTGCGAATTTGGGTAGTCTTTTCTGTATCACTTATCAGTTATCACCCAAACTATTATGTCACTGTTGATAATGGTGATGATGATAATAATAGTACTAATAATAAGAACAACAATGAGGATGCCGATGACGACGACTATAACAAGTAACAGTAATAATATGTCAGTAACAGCTGTGTTATTTCTTGTCATCACCAAGTTCTTATTTTTACTTTTATCAAATTTCATTTTTATAAAGTATAGAACAGGCGAGCATTCAGGCCTTCAGGGCACCCTTTCTTCTCTTCTAACTTAATGACCCACGAGTGTAGCAACCTGCAACTACGAATTTTAGGGTAATGGTTGTCTTTTCTGGCAGGTTGTTGTTCCTAAAGAAGGCTACTTAAAAGCCGTCAGGGATTTGTGCACAAAATATAATGTCTTGATGATTGCTGATGAGATACAATCTGGCTTGGGAAGATCTGGAAGAATGCTAGCTTGTGACTGGGAGGACGTTCGCCCAGATGTTGTTGTAAGACAATCATGTTCATTACTAGTTTTCTCCGTCGGTGCTTATATTTTTGATTTGTCAGAAGTGATTGGAGAGTTCATTATTAGTTTTCTCAAATTAGCTTTTAAAGCCAAAGTTGCACGTATTTTCGTTAGAGATTAGTTGCGAAAAATGTTAATTCATTTCTTAGTAATCTGTGTTTCACTGTGAATGTACACCACCGCCACCATAGCCTTAACCCAAATTAATTTGGGATTGACTAACATGAACCGTTGGTTGAAGGTAGGTGGTGGGTGGGTTGCGAACCCAATAAAAAGGTAGAAAAAAAGACACAAAAGAAGGGGAGACATCAGACAAGAAAGTAGAGAAGGAAACATGAGGAAAGGTGAAAATAAGAGGAATGAAGATCAATTTAAGTGAAACAAAATGAGGAATCTTGAAGATACTAAATACAGAGAAAATATAAAAAGGGGAGAAAAGAAGATAAACAAAATGGATTGAAGAAAATGAGGATAGAACATACTGTCACATTATGTGCTTGGTGCAAATATTTTAATTTCCCATAGATATTGTTTTGGTACTTTCTGAATTATGCTTTATGCCTTGTCTTAGTTCATGGGAACTTCAGTCCAAATCCGTGGTATAAGATAACATGTGCATCAAAAATCTTATCCATACTTTCCTGTCTTTTAAACCTTCTGCATGTCTATATAATCATAGCAGAAGACTTCTGCTGGTTAAAATCTAACCTTCGTAGTCCCTTCTCTTGGTGCTGAGCTTCTGACAAAGCAATGATGATAAGAGTATGAGACTAATTTAAGACTTTCTGTTCCTTTTATTTTCAGTATTGTACAAATGTATACTGAACCTATAGATTTCCTTTCAGTCATATAAAAAATCGGAACGGAGTCTGAATTTTATAAAAGAAAATATCGCCTCCTAATGGGATTATTTGACTTTGTTTAGATTCTTGGAAAAGCTTTGGGTGGTGGAGTTATACCTGTCAGTGCAGTTCTTGCTGACAAAGATGTAATGCTGTGTATTCAACCTGGAGAGCATGGAAGGTTTGTGCTTGCATGATACTCAATTGGTTGTGCTTATAATGTTTTTTTTCCTTTGATTGTTGTACAAGCTTTATCTGTTTCAACTTCTCTGCACACCAGTGAAGTTTCACTGATTTTATTCTGCCCAAGTTTCACAGTCTTCAATAAGCAAACTTCATGCCCTTCATTTAGTCATGGCTTCTCTCTATTTTCTTTTAAACCTTTTAATGTCATGGTAAGGCTACAAGGATGCCTATTAAGTCTGCCTAAGGATAGTTTGCCGGGCGTCCAAAAGTAACATGCAAAGTGTAACTGCGCTAATAGGGTCACAAGGCTGCTTGTTCTTGACTCACCAGATGCTCATGTTCACTTATGATGTAGAAAGAGTTGAAGATCCATCTTGTTTGTTAGTCCACATAAAATTAGCATCAGTAGCAGAGGGCCAAGTCATCCAATCTGAGAAACACATTGCCTGATGTCCTCCATTTCAGTCTGATTTGGACTTGTAGTAGTACTTAATATGTTCATCCTTTTGAAATTTTGCATAAAAAGCACTCACTACAATTCGGGGAGTAGTTATATTCTGAGCACATAATGTAGTGAATTTCTGCTTGTAAATCTTCAATCTCATCGTTAGATCTGTTTATATAAATGTATCAGAGAACTATATGCTTAAATTAATTGATCAAAGAATATTCTGAGCATGCAAAGAAAGGGTTTGACCATTGGTGGTCACTGGTTAGACGATAACAGACAAAACAGATCCTTTATTGGGAGATCAGATTGACTAGTCACCACTTTGAATCTAATAAAGTTTCATCCTTTAAATAGTTTTAGTCTGATTGATTTTTAGACTAAATAACAACGGCTCACAATATTAAGTCGACGTGATGTTCTGAGGAAGCTGTTAAGCACAGAAAAGTGCCTGCTTTGGAACACACCTAATTTTGGGTCTGCGTCATGTTGGACCAACATTCTGCTGTATTATGTAGTGCTGACTGCTGACATTGTTTACCTCTATTCATTATCATGCTTCTGAATTTCCAGCACTTTCGGCGGAAATCCATTGGCGAGTGCTGTTGCTGTTGCGTCACTTGATGTTCTGAGAGAGGAAGGTCTTGTTGAAAGGTAGTCTGTCTTTAATTTGCAAATTCTTTAAGATATGGAAATAGTAGTGCCTGAATTCGCTTTTAGATACAGGGGCTGAGCTTGTCACTAACTTTACTATATTGTTGTCAAAAAAAAAAAAAAAAAAAAAACTTTACTATATACTGGTACTATATTATATTTATGGTTAATTGATAAACAATATCAATATAAGGACCCTTTTTCATAATCAGTACCAACATAATCAATATTTAATAATCAGTACCAAAATATTAACTTTTTTTCTATGATAGGTACCAAGTCGCATAAAAATCCAATCTTAACCTACTAAAAAAAGTCCAAAAAGTCATCATTCAAATACAAATCTCAACTCACCTACGTTCAAAATCTCTCTCTTTAATGAAAGCACCTTTAAAGTAGGAAAAAAACTAGAATAAAAAGGCGACTTGGTACCTATTATAGAAAAAAGTAAATATTTTGATACTGATTATTTATTATTGATTATGTTGGTACTGATTATGAAAAAGAGGACTAAAGTTGGTAGTGTTTATCAATTTACCCTTATATTTATGTACGTTTAATTATGTACTAGTGTTGATCCCGTACAATTTGTACGGTTTCTTCTAGATAAGGATTTTAGAGAGTTTAGCAATTATGGTTAATATAAGATCGGATTATAAACGTTGACAATCCGCATTAGTGTTGAAAAATACTTTAAGCAGATTAATGATTATAATTATAAAATTTAAGATATGTGTATGTGAAATGTCAAATTTTAATATACTATAAGTAAAAAATGTGGCAACAACTAATTATAGTTAGAATATAATTTGGCATATTTTTTTATTTAAGGTGAAAGATTTTTTATGCTACATAATTTTCCATAGATTATTTCTATATAATAGCTAAATATAGAATGTCTTATTTACTAAAATATTTGAGCGGGAAAAAGTTTAGAACTCCTTATTCTTTTAGTTTAAGGGGGATTGAAATTCTTAGTTTGACAATACAAATGGAACAAGTTGGGTAAGAGGAGTACCTGCTACTATGTTTCTGCATTCTGCCTAGTTCATGTGACCTTATTTGTGTTGAATCTTGGATATCACTATGGTTTGATCTATTTATTGTATCTGTGTTTCATCTAGGTCTGCGAAGTCTGGAGTTGAGCTAAGGCAGTTGCTGTCAGAGGTTAAGAGCCGTTTCCCTGAGTTCATAAAAGAAATACGTGGAAAGGGTCTCTTCAATGCAGTGGAGCTCAACAGCAATGCTCTCTCACCCGTTTCAGCTTATGACATTTGCCTCAAGTTAAAGGAGAGAGGGGTTCTTGCTAAGCCTACCCACAACACAATCATACGGTTAACTCCTCCACTTTCAATAAGGTTAGTTCCATCATTTTTTCTTGTCACGGATATGTTTTATAATTGTCATTCTATATGCGAAGATATTATATGCATTATAATTCTCATTCTAACTATGTCACTTAGGTTGGTAAGGTAAGCATAATCGGCTAAGGTCCGGTTTCTTAATAACGAGAAACAATTTGAAAGAAACGAAGCGACTGAATGTTATAAGTCGTTCCCATTGTATTAAATCTTGTTTTCGGTCTTGATCTCACTAACAGCTACCACAGCCCGCCCTTTGTCATTTTGGCATATATGTGAATTATACCGTCTCAAATTCAGCAATATTGCCTCTTCTAGTTTTTGCTGCTTCCTATTATATATTGCTGGAGATCAACAATTTTCCAGAATTCCAAATAGAACAACATCATTCATTTATGATGGATAATACGTGCAGACGTTCAGTCGTGCAGTCTAGTAATGATCAACAGATTTACAATGTTCTTACTGTGCATAATTAATTAGTTGCTTTTCTGTAGAAGGGTGCCGAACAGGAGTTGTTTACTCTAAACTTGTACTCAAGAAATCTGTTATATTTTCAATCATTGCAGTTCAGAAGAGCTTAAACACGGAGCAGAGGCACTAGCTGAAGTCTTTGAGTATGATCTGTCGAAGCTGCAAAAAGAGAAACCTAAACAGTCAGCTTCAACTGAGACTACTGCATGTGACCGTTGTGGCAGAAATTTGTAAGCATGACAATGATATAGTATGTCATGAAATGAATTCTTATATTACTAGAAGTCTAGAACCACATTACCCTTTAGGGCATCAACAATAGAGGTTTGTCAACAAAGGTTTGTGTACTTTTTAGAGGTTTGTTGACAAACCTCTCTATTGTTGGAGATGGGGTTTGAGGTTCATCCATAGGAATGGTTACACATTTGTATACGGGTTTGTTGATTGACATGACAAGTGGTCCCCTAAAAGTTAGTGTATTTTTATTCTCCAACAACATATATATGAGGGGAAAAAAATGGGTAATTTTATGTGGGTCCTATGATATGAACCTTGAAAAGGTTTGTCTATTGTTGTATATGGGTTTGTTATTTAAGAGGTTTGTTAAATTGATGATGTGTCATGTGACAAACCTCTTTAGAGGTTCATCTATTGTGGATGCCCTTATATACTTGCCAAATTTAGAAATTTGTATACCAGCTAGAAATTGCTGGAAATTATTTATCTTCTTTCAGTTTCGTATATCATGGACTTCATGATTTTCGAATGTACGATGTCAACCATGGGAAAACCTGACCTGATATCGTAACTGGTGATAGAGTTTAGAGAAAATATAAGAGAACGGTTTTATCATTGAGAATTGCATGATTACATAATAGATCAAGATACATATTTATAATGCTATACATGTTTACAATAAGGAAAGAATCAACTTATGATAATACAAAAAGATATGCAAATATTACGTGCTAAAATATGAAGATTATGTGCTAAGATATACGGAGTAATATATATGAAATTATTTACGTAATATTCCTAATAACTGGAATGCATAGAATGCACATTGTTAAATTTGTGCATTCCTATTTCCGCGTCTCTTCCATATGCTGTAAGTAAAGGTGATCATAGGCCTGACCGACGTGTTGAAAACAGCCTAAAACATGAAGAGTGACCAAGTAACTGGCACTATTGGTCAGGTGAAACCGGACTCTCGAAGGCTAGAATAAACCATACCGGTTCAAATGGACTTTTCGGCCCATATGCCTCATATAACATTTGAACACGAAAGATGCACCAGCACAACCTGTTCATTTGATCAAAACTAGTTTAGACCCGTGCAATATATGCACGGTACTTCAAATTTAATATTTTCATAAAATTACTTATAAAATATTGATAACTTATAATTGTCTATATTTCTTATTATTATATTCTGCTTTGATAAATAAAAACTGAAACTGAAAATTAGTTAAGAGAATTGAGTGTTGAGTTGAAATATATTTTAATGAAAATATTTTTATAGCATAAAGCTAAAAGTTTCAATTTATATTTTTTTTTTCAATTTGTTATTCGTCACGAAACTAATAACGACGGCTTAGAGTTTTGTTTTTATATAAAGTATAGATCAACTCATCATCTAATAATAGCATCAAGTTTTAGCATTTTACAGTTTTATATCAATTTTATTTTAATTTAAATAGTATAGTTAAAAATTAGTGAAAATAAAATATAATTTGATGAAAAGATTAATTTTAATGAAAATATAATAAATGAATTAAATTGTAATTATTAGTTTTCTTATTTAGTAAATGAACATTATTGCCATTAGTTTCCTTTTTTGAGAACATACATTTTGGCGGAAAAATGATAAAAATCACCTATTCTTTTAGTAGATAGGGGATCTGACTGCATTTTAAGCCTCATAGTACTATAGCAGCCATATTAAGCTGCATCGCATCTTTCGGAGTAGCAGCAATTGCAACCTGTTCATTTGATCAAAATTTGGCTAGAATAAAGGTTGTGTGTTGGAAGACTTGAAACTCCATAAACACAAGGCCTCGAGAGTGCAACATTTGATCAGTCACCTAAGAAGGGCACTCCAGCTATCTGATTTTTTTGTACTTTAAAAAGCTAAACAATGTATAGAAACTGCATTGTTGTTTCAGTCAACATTCGATTAGTCACCACAATAAGTACTATAATTTCCGCATAAACTACCTACCACCAGTGGCGCCATCTCATTTTCCTTTAATTAATAGCCAGAACTACCCAGGAAGCTTCAATTGCAGTCTTGCAGGAACAAAGATCAGATAAATAGTACTCGGAAGACAAGCACAGAGCATTGATGTTAAATCCCAAAAATCATAATCAACATAAAATTAGAATATAGACAATAATAGAAAAATATAGTTTCGGATCAGATCGGATATCCAAATGTTTTAATTCTAATATCCATATCCGTTCCAAAATTTGACAGCCCAAGTTTTAATTGATCCCATAATCAACATAGAATTAGAACATACTAGTCAATAATTGGTGCAGGGTGGATGAGATTCCTATTAGAAACAAAATTATGTGATCAAAGAACTATTACGTGTAGAAGACTAGAAGAAAAGAGGGAGTTAGGACAAAAACACATTCATTCGAGAGTAATCATTTTTCCGTTTTCATTTTGGGAGGACAAGCACATAGCCATGGTAGAACTTGAAGGTAAACTTATATGGGAACTAACTAGCTGTGATTAAGATAAACTAAAACCACGAATCAATTGCACAACAAAGATATAAACAATACGGAGTATAAGACATGTTACCCAGGTTACCAATAATCCAAATTAATCAGAAACTGCAGTAATTACAAAGCAGAAAATCACTTACGTTCAATGACAAATACGGGAAACAAGTATAGTAATTCTGATATTTAGCTAGACTGATAACCCCATTATAAAGAGCAAACTTTGCTGATTCCTGATGATTGAAACAACAAGCATTATTGGTGCAGAAACGAGAACATGCTCGAAAAGAGCAAACTTTGCTGACTCAATCTTCAAAGTTGGTGCCATTCTGCCAGTTCATTCCTCAACCGCTGTTCAGACAGCGGCTTTCTTTTTTATGATGAAAATCTGAAAGCCGCTGTCCCAGCGGCTTTTGAAAAAAACAAAAAAAATAAAAACAGCCATCTTGGACCCATTTGGTGTAATAAGTTTCAAAGGAACATTATTTCATTAATAATACCAAAACGAAAAAAAAAAATCCGTTATATAATACTCCGGAGTAGCAATAATAGGGCTTATTGATTGAAATTTGAAATACAGCATACATGAATTAAAGCTGGGTTTGAGATGAACATATGGGTGCGGGTTGAAAGTACTAGAAACTGTGAACGAAGTATGTGACTCCTAATTGATTTGTTAAGCACAGTGACCAACAAGTCAGGCATGCTTAATAAGAATATTACAGTTACATACCATGACACCAATTAGAGAACAGGGATACCCAAGAGAACAACTACAGTATCGCACCCAAACAAGCAAAACTAACGTATTTGAATAGCGAGTTTCAACTTACACTAACTAAGCTCAGAGACGTCCTAAATCCGTTATAGATACTGCTTGATGGCTGAATACAATCCGCCCTGGTTCTAAGTTCCCATAAACGTTTCTGAATACAATCCACAAAATCAACCCTCATCTTTACCCACCTCAGCCATAACAATGCAGACAAGCTACAAATGCCTAAAATACATTTCGCTGCAAGCGGGCTTGGCGTCAACAGTAGAACAACTTTTGCTTTTTTGATAAAGTTGAAGAAGACCAGGTACGTCTTCCTTAAAAGGTTCAATAAGTATCTTTAGGAACCGAGTCTCAGTTTGACTAATGGCGGTATAAAAGTTGTAATCCAACAAACCCTTCTCCTTCAAAACCATCAACACACGACGTCTAGGTTCCATTCGCTTCTCGAGACTATAAGTAAACAAGGCAGAATGCTTAGCTAAGTAATCAGGCTTGAAATCAAGCTCAGTCATCAAAAAACCCAACTTTTTTCTAATATTTTCTTCAGATATTACCAAAGCCTGAGGATTTCTCCTCGTTAATTCAGAAACATCATATTCAGTCCATCCAAAGCTTTTATACAGCTCACATTTCGAGTCGATTATCTTCTTACTAAACTTACACAGCAAATACACGCCATACAAAAACATCCCAGAATTACGAGGAATCCCTAATTCCTCTTCAACCCTAATCAATATATCTCGAAAAAACTGGGAATTTCTCAAATAGGATGAGGGATAATAAAGAATGCTATTCCGAATAATTTGAATATCAAAACCATACTCATTATTCAACAATGCAATATTTAATTTAAGATTTACCATACCAGATGTTGAGACGGAAAAAACGGATTTTCGAAAAAACTTGATTAGGTTTTCATTACTGCCCAGAATTTCCTTGAGATCATGGATAATTGTATCCATATTGGTTGATACAAATGCAGGAGACGATGAAATAATACGAATTAAATTAGACCCAGAAAAACCCAAATCTTGGAGAAGTTTAAATTTGGGAATTAGGGTTTTGTCAACATTAGAAGTTAAGATTTGAGGGTAAGAAGATACAAGTTTGATAATGTGGGTATCATGAAAACCATGTTGTTTTAAGAAATTAACAACGGAATCAGCATTATCAGATGATTTGAAGTCATTAGTATTCTTGGAACGAAGCTTGGTGGAAGTTGATAGAGCTTGTTCATCAGAGAAACCCAGATTATTAATTAAATAATTGGTGCAAGATTGATTTGGGGATTTTGGGGATTTGATTGATTGATTTGGGGAATTAGTTGAAAAGAGAATAAGATGTTGGAGATTATAGAGACTTTGAATGTTGTATTTGCAACGGATAATTGCAGTCGCCATTATGAATTGATTCAACTCCAAATCAAACTTTGATGAATTGAGGAACTAAATTAATCGGGGATCCAAATGAAGTGAAGTTTGATGGCAAGCTGACCCGATCCGAGATTCGAGAGTTGGATCTGAATTTGACCTGATAGATCTAAACTGGTCCGAACCCAGAGTGACTTGACTTAGAGAGTTAGAGTGACCCGAAATGACCTGAAGTGATGTTTGATTGGCAAGCTGACCCGATTCGAGATTCGAAAGTTGACCTGAATTTGATCCGATTGACCTGAACTAGTCGACCCCAAAGTGACTTGACTTAGAGTGACCTGAAATGACCTGAATGGGCTTGTTTTAGCCAAAATCCCGACCCGAAATCACTCAAACCACCCGACCCAGAGTAAACCAACCCAAAAATGACATGGCCTGATAATTATCACGGAAAATAACTTGTCCCGAATGTGTTCGAAATGACTTATTTGTTAGGTCTTAAGTTGTGAGGTTGGAATTTATAACAAGAAAATGAAATATCTTGCGGACGAAAATTTTAATTGAACTTAATATTTTAAACTAATGAAGATTACAACATCTATGATCTATCATTATAGAGTTTATCTTATATCTTATATATATATATATATATATATATATATATATATATATATATATATATATATATATATAAAAACTGGTTGGGAAAATGTGGATCTGACACGTGTCATGAAATAAAACTTAAAAAAAAACTATATATTAAATTTGTTCATACGTCCATTATGTATCATTGTTAGCAACAAACAAAATGGCCATATGAGGGGTACATGATACGGATGTATAAAAACTTTAGAAACAAAAATAAATATTCCATATTTACTAACCATCTAGCACAGTCAACGAAAAATTAAAAGAGGACCAGACTACACATAATAAATGAATGATCATCCTTCTACCTTTCATCGGTGCACTTCTCCTCTCCTCTTTTTCAATTTTTTTTTTCCTCTCACTTATTCATATCAAGCCTACATGCAAATATGTCAAGCAAGTGTTGGACTGCATAAAATAGCTTCAAGTCTTCAACAATGAAGAATATGCAAGACACTATTGCTGGTAAAATCAAAGATAATGACCAAGCCTGGTTGACCGCTTTGATTGAAATTTGAAGGAGATTGAGTGTTTGAGTGGGGAAGATGAAGAGAAGGAGATTATTTGAGATGTAAATGTGATTTTGTTTTTCATCTGATTTTGATGAACCCAGATTTTTATTTGGGGGTTTGGCTTAGACTGCCTTTTTTGGGCGTCTGTCTTGGTAGAGATACCTTCCTTATACGTGTCCGTTTTGTAACTCGGTTTCCGTTCCTTTAATATATTCTTACATTTCATCTAAAAAACAATTATTTTACCATCATCTTTTATTCTACCATCATCTTTTAAGAAATGGAGGTCCATTACTTACTTATTAATAGCTTGGATTAAATCTAGGCTTGATTGAATGGTTGTAGATTTATTTCGGAATTAAAAGATAAATTAATGATTTAGAAATACATAATATAATAATGTATGTGAGAGGTAATAGATACAAAAGTAATGGAGATGACCCATTTGCAAGTTGAATCAATCCATGATACACAACTATATCAAGATTATGTAATGTATAACAAGTGAATAAGTGATTATTACAAAAACGAATGTTGGCAGAACATTGGTGTGAATCGTCTTCAAAACCTTAATTACAATATTAGTATACATTTTGGTATTGTTCACTTATTATTGCAGTACCTTTTTTTTTTTTTTAAAAAAAAAAGTGTAATGCATTTTCATTATGAAATATGGAGCAGGAGTTGGCCAATCTCGATGAAGGTTCATATTGAGTTGAGATGTTCATTTGCAATGCTTTACGTTTAAATAATAAAACATTTTTACAAAGTTATAAAATTAGGTTCATCAAGAAAAATATATTTGTTAAGAGTTATTGTATTTATTATAACATATTAAAGATAATTATTAAAAGATAAGTTGATACAATGTAGGAACGGGCAAACTACAAATTAAAAACATATAAGAACTTGAGAGGGTTTAAATAGTGTCATAAAGAGTATGTATGTATATAGTGATAGCGAGTATGTATACACACAATAATAGCAAGTAATGTATGTACATAATGATGGTGAGTAATGTGCACAGTGATATCGAGTATGTACGTACACAGTGATACCGAGTATGTATACACACAATAATAGCAAGTAATGTAATGATGGTGAATATGTATGTGCACAACGATAGCGAGTATGTATATACACAACGATAACGAGTATACCTCATTTATAAAATATTGATCATGCATAACTATTACCTATTCCCTCCGTCCGGGTCAATTGTTGTCGTTTCGTTTTGGCACAAAGACCAAGGAAAGAGGAAATGACCAATTTAATTACTAAATGGCAAGTGGACCAAATTGAGTGTAAATGATCAAATTGGTTATAAAGTTTATTCTTAAAATAGAAAGAACAACAATTGACTGAAACACCCAAAAAAAGTAATATGTTAACAAATGCCTGAGACAGGGGGAGTATTATTTATAATTAAAACAATATGTTTTTTATTTGCAAAGACTTTGAAGATAAATCTAAAAAGTGAAAATTTGAGAAAGGTTAATCTATTTTATTTATTAGCAAACCTTAATTGTAATATATCGAGTACAACATATATAAACATGCCGCGCGAAGCGCGGGATACTACCTAGTGAAATAATAAATTTGAAACTTTCTACAGTAACTATTGTCTCCAAATACAAAAATATACGCATATATTGTCTTATATGGAATTAATTAATACAGTCCCATAATTTTTAAGCGACAAACTTATGTATCCAAACTTATGAAATAATTCTGTATTGCTATTAACAGTTCCATTAAAATAGTTTGGCAAGATTCTGGAGTACAATTAAGACATGAATAACGGCCAAATAACCAAATTGGTAAAAAAAGTGGAGGGTAGTCGCCGGATTGGTAAAAAAACTATGGTTTATGACGAATTGGTAAAAACAATGTGGAATTGTGACAAATTGGCCAAAAAAGTAATAACCATGTTTTGTTTACTATTCTTATAACTAAACTTGACCAAACTACCCTTGCCCAAATTAATGACCCAATGAAAACCACTAATCGAAATCTTGGCAAATATGGCAATTTGAGACATCTCAGTTCCGATATAATACAAACTACCCTTGCCAAATTAATGACCCAACTAAGGACGAGTCACTTCGAGTCGGGTCGATTTCGGGTTTGCAAGAATTCAGGTCTTGTCATTTGAATTCGGGTCATTTTCGATCGATCATTATCAAGTTATTTATGAATAATAATCGATTTATAACAATAAGATCTCAAGTTGATTATATTGGGTCGGACAACTCGGGTTTTGGATCATTTTTACCGGGTCTAAGTACGACTCATTTCTGTCAAAATCAATTATTTGGCTATGCGTCAATTGAATAAAGGCCATTTTGGATTTCATCATTTTTGTGGTCAATTTATAACTTAAAAGGATGGGAGAATGGAGAAGTATCTGATTTCGATCGAGTTTAAATAAGGTTGGATTATTTCAAATTTGGGATCATAATTGAGTTGTTAAGGACGAGTCTCGGATCATTTTTTTTTGAATCGGACTACTTGTGTAAGGGTAGTTTTGTCAAATCTATTTGGAATAATGAAAAATTAAGCAAAATGTAACTTTTTTGGCCAATTCATCACAATTCTTCATTTTTTTTACCAATTCGTCACAAGTCATAGTTTTTTTACCAATTTGGCGAATACCCTTCACTTTTTTTACCAATTTGGTTGTTTGGCCCATGAATAACTTAAACTTAAACAAGCTTATCCTTGTCGTAAATATCATAGAAATAGTCAACTACTCCATTTTGTGTCTATAGATATGGATGATGCGATTTACTGTACAAACTTTGAAGTTATCAAATGCCTTTCTCCTCACGGCAATGCACAAAATGATAAGGCCTCTAAAATATTACTCAGTATATAGATATCTTATTATTCACTCTCTCACAATTTAAGTGACATTAGTAAAAACGGTAATCAATTTACCATTACGGCATCACCCCTCCACATTTGGAAAAATGTCTTGACCAAGCAATCAAATAAAATCGTTAATAATAAATTAATAATTACACTCTTTGTTATAAATAATAATTTTACGTAATTTATTTTCGCAGTAGACATTTTACTCATCATAGTACTTTTTGCATAAATTTTTCCATTTCTCTACCCCTACTCAAAAAAACACTAAATCTATTTCTCTCTCCACTGCGACCCAAATAACTCCCAAAACCAACAAGAATTCTTTAATTATCGATAATAATTTGAGTTTAGAACATTTATTTTGTTAGTTAATTTCATTATTATTAATCGAATTAATGCTTTTTTCTTTCAATTTGTATAGTTTAGTTAAATTTTAAGGTTTGTATTTGTAATTACTATGTTAATGGTATGAAATGGTGTTGTATTGCGGCATGGTGGTGGCTGCTCGCCGGCGAAGAATAGATGCGTGTGGGGCAGCCTATGGCCGTCGACAGTGCTGGATCACGAGAGGGAAGCAGTTGAGTGGGTTTAATTAGGAAAGGGAGAGAGATGGTGTTTGAAGGTTGTCGTGGCCGGAGAGATGCGCCTCATGGTGGAGAACCGGTGACATGATCGGTGTCTGGCGGCGACCAGGGTGGTGGCCACCGCCGTCAGCCTGATTGTAGAGAGAATGGTGGTTGATTAGTTGTTGGGTTGGTGAAGTACCGCCATTACGTTGTTCTTCATTTTTTTTCTTTTTATTGCACATTAAATTGTAAATATATTTACGTAGTACATGCTTTAACGGTGGTTGACGGTTGACGACGACGGTTATTGATGGTGGTGAACAGTGTTAATGGATGAGAGAGGAAGTTAGAGGTAAAAGAAGTAGAAGGGGATGGAGAAAATGAGAGGGGTATAATTGTCAATAACGTACTGCAAAGAGTAAAATGCGTACTGCGAAAATCAGCATCCTAATTTTAACACCCTTGTATGTTCTAAATAATGCTAGGGCGTCACTGATTATACAAATTGAGTCTTAGTAGTTGGTACTATCCTCTCACATTCCTAGATGTCTATCGGGTCGTTACAAATTGAGTCTTTTTTGGTTGAGTCATTTCAGATTTGTTATATATTTGGGTCAGATCAGTCTATCAGATTATTCGGGTTTAGGGCATGTCTGACCTGTTGTCTATGATGTGTTGTTAACTTGTTACGAGTATATTTTGGGCTTTGGTATTGAGGTGTGCATTTTGAGTATGGCTTGCTTAAGATCGGGTTATTTTCAAATTTGTGATTCAAATTTGTGATTAAGAATAATTTTACAAATAAATTATATCGAGAAAATTTAATTACATATAGTATATAATAAAGTATTTTACAATTGATTTTTTTTAATATAAATAATATTAAACGTGATTCTAAATAAGCTATTTCGAATCCTTTTTTGATCGGCCATTTTCAGATTAGGTTTACTCGAGTCAATTACGTGTCTAACACAGTTCGTGTCGATTTGGTATTTCAAAGTCTACAATCTACACACATCCATATAAAACCCACCGTTTATATAGAACTATCTCAATAACACGTGAGAAAGTGATATCAAAACTCGTGATACCAAAACTTAGTACCACCAAATACAACAAAGTTATCTAATTTCCCCTCATTTAAATTTGTAAGAATCTTTATAACCAAAACCACTCCCTAGTCCCTACCCATATAACATATCTCCTCCTCCACACTCCACATCCTCCAATCAATCATCATACATATACACAACACATTAACACCACCAATCCTTATCTTTCCACACACCCATTCCACCATTTCCCCCTTCTTCACTAATCATCATCTCCCCAAATTTCCCCCAATTACCTCACTCTTTTCTTCAATTTCCTCAATTAGGGTTTCCCCCACCCAATCCCCAAATCTCAATCAATGTCTTCCTTACTCTCACCAGATCCAGCTCCCACCCGAATCCACCCTGACCCGAATCCGAACTCGGAATCGGACTCAGACTCGGACTTGGATCTCGACCACTTCGACGCGATCCCAGACTCACTGCTCATGCTCATCTTCAACAAGATCGGCGACGTCAAGGCATTAGGCCGATGCGGCGTCGTTTCGAGGAGGTTTCACTCACTTGTACCACAAGTCGAAAACGTCGTCGTTCGTGTCGATTGCGTTATCTCCGACGACGATTCCACGTCATCATCGTCATCCTCTTCCACGTCATCCGATAAACCTCGGTCTCACTTCGCTAACCTCGTACGCGTCGTTTTCGGTAACTTCTTCTTCAAGCCGATTCTGGCGCTAGGTCAATTAATTGGAAACAAACGGCTATGTCCGCCGTCTGCGGTGGTCAATGCTGGTGTTGACGGAATTGACGGCGGCGGTGACGGCGGCGTTACGCATCATTCGCCGACGCAGGTGTTGAAGAACTTTAATGAAATCAAGTTTCTACGAATCGAGCTTCCTAGTGGTGAATTAGGGATTGACGATGGTGTCTTATTGAAATGGAGGGCGGATTTCGGGTCTACGCTTGATAATTGTGTGATTCTCGGCGCTTCGGAGGTAATTAGGGCGGTTTCGAGATCGAGCGAGGTCGAAAACTTGCAAGTTGATGATAATGGCGGTAATAATAATAGTAATAATGATAACGGGAGTATACCGGAGTCGTTTTACACGAATGGAGGATTGAAATTGAGGGTAGTTTGGACAATTAGCTCGTTAATCGCGGCATCAGCGAGGCATTACTTGTTACAACCGATAATTTCGGAGCATAAGACGCTTGATAGTTTGATGTTGACGGATGTGAATGGTCAGGGAGTGTTGTGTATGAATAGAGAGCAGTTGGAGGAACTGAGAGTGAAACCGTTGTCAGCTTCGTCTGCTTCGAAGAGGACGTTGGTCCCGGCATTGAATATGAGGTTGTGGTATGCGCCGCATTTGGAGCTGCCTGATGGTGTTGTCCTTAAGGGAGCTACATTGGTTGCGATTCGGCCTAGTGATCAGTCAGGTGGTAGCGCTGGTGGTGGGAAGAAGGAGGGTTCGGATATGTCCTGGGTTTCAAGTGCGTTTGAGGAGCCGTATGGGACTGCTGCTAAGATGTTGGTTAAGAGACGGACTTATTGTCTTGAGATGAACTCCTTTTGATTCGATTCTAGCTCTGGTAAATGAGGTAATGATAGATTCAACTAAAATGGTTCATTAAACTGATTGCGCGTATTTTGAAAGTAGTAGTAATTTGATGCCCCAAATCATTTTGGGATTAAGGCTCTGATGTTGTTGTTGTTGTAGTAGTAATTTGATGCAATTCACAATGCAATTTTAATTGCGGGTCATGGAAAAGAAACTCTGGCGTACCTGAGAGATAAGACCTCTTTACATCGTCATTCACGGGATCCCGCGGTCATTGTTGTTGTGTTGTTGGTTTCTGGATGTGTGTTTAGCCAATTGGTTAATCCGGATATGCATTTTCTATAGCTAATTGTACTGCAAAATCTGATGTGAAGTCTTAGCCCTGTTAGTTTTACTTAAACTCGGTTCAGTTTAGCTCAGGGTAGGTCCATTACGTTAAATTAAGTTCAGTTTAGTCGGTTTCAGGGCCTTGGCTGCTTGGAAATGTTGATAGACATCTTAATCTTGATAGAAATAAATCTAGGTAGTAGTGTAGTACAGCTTAGAAATTTCTTCTGGTCAATGTTGTGGCGCTCCGACAAATTTATTCATGGTATAAATAAGTTGCTTTATAAAGTCTTGGACTTGTATGCATATTGATGAAAGCTTGTTGGCATTATTGCTAGCCACAAATGATTAGGCCCACAATTCCTGGTTGCTGAAATGCCAGCGTGATTGATATAGTTGTTGATTCTGTGTGGGCTATGCTTGAGTGACTTGATCACTTTCAGATTTGAGGGAAACATAACCACTTCTTTGGTTATTCCTTGCTTGGCCGAATTCTAATCTATTATTCCTTCCATTCTCGAGTATTTATGTTTGTCCGTTCTCTTTTGGTCAATCCCAAAATAGTCGCCACATTTATATCTATAATCTGTGGTAAAATAAAAATGCGCCTAATCTGTAGAAAGTAAAAATTTGAACTTATACTATTCGTAGTTAATTACTCTCTTAAGTTTTTTGTTTTTCTTACTTTCCTTTTTAGAATATTTTTATCTTCCCACTTCTCATTCTTTCCTTATTAGGTAACTACTTATATTATGTTTACTAAATTACCCTCTTAGATATTCATTAATTACAAGAAGTACCTCTCCTAATAACAATACCCCAAGTCCCAAGTTCCCAACTCACTTCACCCAACACTCACCTCCTACCCACAACCCGAACAAGCCCTCCACTCCCAACAAACAAAATTCGAATAACCACCACCCGAACACCAATCATCAGTCGACCACTGTGCCTCTATGACACGCCCCACACCACCTCAATCCATGGTTGCCTTCGCTCCTATCATGACCTTCATGCCAGGTCTACCACCACAACCCCCACGTATCTGTTACTCTGCCACGTGACCCATCTCATAACCTGTTAGCGGATCTGAGAAGAAGTCCGTTGATGATAAGGATGGTTTTCGTGGGTTGTGAGTGGTGTTCTCGTCTGGTAGGTGGTGGATGAGTGGTTGGCTGGGCTAGTGGGTGAGCCGGTGAATATGTGGCGTTTGCGGTGGGTGGGTGGTGTTAGGACGAAATCAATGATATGGGATGGTGGTGGTTGGTGATGATGTCTGCTGTCTGGTGGTGTTGAGTGGTGGTAGTGGGTGTTTGGTGGTGTCACTGGTTGTGGTTGGGTTTGATGATGTTGTGTGGTGGTGTTTTGGTGTAAGAGGGTGAGAACTTGGGAAGTGGGGTTGGCGTGGGAGGTGAGTGAGAAATGTAAGATGGTGAGAAGGGTAATATGGTTATTAGGCCCTGTCAATTCAGAGTATTGTATTTCAACCTGTCAATTCTTTGAAGTCGAGGTGTAATAATGATTTTTTTTGTCACAACACCCTAAGTATGACCTTTAGTATCTGGATAATATAAATGCCATGGGATGGAGTACGTCAAAGCAAATTATGAACAGTAATTTGTTAGTGTACTTGGACACTTTTACCCCTCCTTTGGTCTTGCACCATTCTGATTTTGCACCAATATTAAGAACAGTAACGTTAGTGGTATTTGGACACTTTTACCCTCTTATTTCACTTCTCACGTCACATCCCCACCATCCCCCACTTCTTCCCCTCCACAACACATCCCTATCAACACCCCCCACAAACCTCACATCCGACCACTTTCGACAATTCTCCACCGACTTCTCCAAGCCACCCCACCCCCAAAAACCCTTTCCCACCCACCAAACCCTTTCCCCCACTCTCGAAAACCCTAGATCTATGGCGGTGGAATGCTGGAAGTTGCTTATTAGTGGTGTTTCCAGGGTGTAGGAGTTGTGGTGGAGAGTATTTGGTGATGGTTGCTTATGGAAGATCTAAGATGAGGTGGTGTTAGAAGTGACGGTCGTGAGGTTTGTGAGTTTGTGGAGGTGGTAGTCGCGAGGAGGTGGTGTTGGATGGTGGTAATGCTGGGGTTTGAGGAGGAAATATGTGAGCAATAGGGGGCAGGAGAAATTATGATGGGGGTAAGTTTGTGAGGCTATATGGGTCTTTTAGTATGTTTCTTCTTGCAATTTAAGGAAATGGTATGAAAATGAGTCAAAAAAGAAAAGTGGTATAAATCCAAAGAATGGGAGGACTGGAGGAGTATTTAAACTTTTGTTCAAGGGTAAACCTTGGTCAGTCCAGCTAGGTATTACAGATTGCTTTTTTATTGTGAAGCGTTGTCATATTATGTGGATCGATTGCTCGTTTTGCTGCTGTTCACTTGACACCCAAGTTGCCTTCTTCTATAACTAGCTTGTTGAGATGGTAGAGAGTTGCTTCAGCTGTAATTTTTGAAGTGTTGTCATATTATTTGGGCAGTTTTTAATCATGTTTCTACTAGCTTTGAACTTTCCCATTTTGAATGAAGCCAAAAACTCATTACTGCTTATTCGTAGATTATGATGGAAAGCGTTTTTCTTATAGCGAAGTACTCCCTTCATTCTAGTTAATTGTATACATTCTTCAAAATATGCAAGGGAGATTTTTAGAAAAATTTATACAATTGACTGAACGGGAGGAAGTAATAGTCATTCGATGTAATTCTAGACACAATTTTCATTTAGATTCATCTTGAGAATGTCTCTTGGTTGTGTACATCTTACCCCCCTGGCAATTTGCGGGAACTCTTGAGGTAGTTGGGTAATGTAGCTGTTGGCGGTCTACTAGGTTCGCCTATTCCTAACAAACGTTTTCTCGTTTCGTTTCAGAGAGAGAAGACGATATCTCGAAGCAAAAAGGGAAACTGGGAGGGTTGTGAAAGCAGCAGAAAACAATTTTGGTTGCACATAACTTGTAAGAAAGTGCAGACCTGCAACTTGCTTAAAGTTTATTAAAGCTTCCGAGTCTGTGAACGAACGCTTGCTTAATAATTAATTGTCCATCTATCTTATATTGTGAATATATTGTAGGTATGAATGAATGAGCAATGTTGTTATTCTTCATATGAAATTATGAATGTAACCTTTTAATGTCATCAAATGCTGTTCCTTTTTGCACTCTTTATTTACGGATGAACGTTGTAACATCCAAGTATCTAACTAGCTGAAATTTCACCTGCCTTTTAAATCTCAATTGGTCTCCCCTAAAGACGCGTCATTTTGGTCTTTTCCAAAAAGACGGGATTTTAAGATCATATTACCGTCAATGCAATTTTGGAAAACAAGTTGCCATAAGTTGTAAAATTAGCTGTGGACCATTGTCTGTTTGAATAGATGAAAATGGTCTGTTTGAAGCAAGAATTTGTATTTAAACCTAGCATTTTTCTCTTGACTAAACGCTTAAATGACTAAAATGAGATTATCCACTTTACGTATTAGGAATTTAGGAATTAGGATCCTCTCCATTTAATATATTGTTTTGACTCTCGCTTCCCCCTCACTTCAGTCCTAAAATTATAATCATTACTCATTAGATCGTTTCCAGATAAGATGTGGATCACTAAGAAGAAATGAAAAGAAGTGGAGAGGAGAAAACGTAGAGGATCCAAACTTGCATTTTGTATGCTTTCTTTCATAATCGGCTCCGTTGTTTAGATGCACAAAGAGAAGAAAAGAGGAGAGAAATTCCGTCTAAATTTTTGCCACATTGAAATAATTTTAGAAGAAACATGGAGAGAGAGCTATACTCTCCATTCTATTTCTCCCCAACTCGATTTTGCTAACAAACTAGGGAAAATATTTTCCTGTCATCCGTTCCCTTATCTTCCTTCCAAATTACGACTTGATAGTCCCATCCAAATAAATTGTTTACGACCAATACACAAATTTGTGTTTCTCCGACATAGTAGACCAAAAAATTGACATGTTACCGTGGTATCTGACACTTCAGCCGAGTCAAAGTAACATAGACTCGTACTGATGCTTGAAGATATAGCTGAACCTTGAGAGATAACCCTTGAATTGCCTCATTTTTAGTCTTGTACAGCCAATTTAATAATTCTAACCTGTTACAGACTTTCATTTGCTTAGCAAAAGGCATAAATCAACAAATTGAATTTGTCTGTCAGCCTAATACACATCAACTTTCGAATCGGAAAACAGCAATCCGTACAAAATTAAAATCAACTCATAAATGAAGCACAAATTGAGGTGCTGCCATATATATGCATTCATCTGCAGGAATTCAAGGCTTGCATTCCTGTTTCTCCGTCACTGTAAACCTGCAATTAAGCTTCACCAACAACTCGGGTTAGATTTTGCATTATTCGAATCAAATCTCGTATGATTTTGAAAACAAAATAGCAGGATAATGTCGATTGTCAAAATCAAAAGGGACAACGTGAATGAGATTCGATTAACTTGAATCAGTAATTGGACTGACTAACGACTTAAAAACTGCAGTAGCGCCAGTAAGTACTCCACCATAAGAAGTTTATATGACCGTAATAATCCCACAAGATTGCTCGTGGAGGGGTTCGCACTTGACCCCTGGAATTTTCACCCAAATATTACTTACAGGCGCAGGCGCGCAGCACCTCATATTATCAGCACCTTAAAGGGCTTGTTTTGTAGGAGGATACACATGCAGGAAAGATCATCAACATATACAAGATTCACTCATCTTCTCTTCCTAGTTTATGCCATCATTTTCGTCTAGTATGTTAAATCGCGGTATGGGCATAGACTCCGTCCCAAAAAAAAAAAGTTTAATCCTAAAATCAATTGACAATAAGAGGAGATCAATGGATCAACCCTACTTTTTCTTCAACAACAATTGTGTATAATAATTTTTATAATTTGTTGTTCTTATTTTAATAGTTACTCCCCTATGTTCAGTCGAATTTATTACAATTGTTATATGCCGCTTCACATATTTACTCCCTATGTTCGGCGATATTGGTTTTGGGATGAAACCAATTGGACATGTGAAGTGAACTATCTTATAAGATAAATGGTGTTCCGTATAGGGAAAAATATTATTGCTCTCAAGTACGCATATGCTTTGATGGTTTTGTTGTCATACAAAGAAGATTGATTGAGTTAAAAATAAGGTTGATTTAGAAGAAGGTAAAAGTTGCATTTAATAAAGGTAGTATAGTTCATCTATATTATAATTAAGAATACCAACAATTACACAAATACTATCCTACAACCAATTGTATGGTAGCATTGTACAACCGCCTCAAAGTTGTTGAGCTTTTACACAAAGTTGTTGAGCTATTTTACAAGTTATTGAGCTATTTTACAAAGTTATTGAGCTTAATAATTATTCTGTTAAACTCGATAACTTTGTATCTTAACTCGATAATTTTTTGAGTAGGGCTCGATAACTTTATAACAAAGCTCAACTACATTGAATAAGTTGTACTTCCTCCATTCAACTCCACTCTACCACTTTCTTTTTTCACGTTTGCCAACGCGTGTTTTACGCGCTAAATATCGTTAGCTACGTATTTGCAAAAATTATAAAAGTTAGATATTTTTAATGTACTCGTAAAGACGAATCAAACAAGATCGCACATGAATATATTTCCACTTACGTATCGAGAGAAAATCGAAATTGAATACACAATCGTGAATAGTGCACAAAAATGAAATAGGTAGGGTGGAGTGGAATGGAGGAAGTATATACAACTAGTTGTATAATACATTAACATGTACCAAAAAAAAAAGAATACCAACAATTAATCAATATGTGGAGCATTTTAAAACAAAATAGTTATTTATTTTATATAATACGAGTAGTCAGATAACCAATTTTCGGAAATAATTTGGTCATCGTGGCGGTATAGTCCATTTGGTTTGATCCAAGATCGGACTTGTTCAATCAACATCTACTACTAAACTGTAGACCGAGTCAAATAAAGTATGGTCCGATCCTAATAATTGAGTGCAAAACCCTATCAATATCTCAAAAAGCAGTATATACTATATAGTATGATTTCCTAGCAATACGCAAATAAACAGTTGAAATGAGCAGACATTTGAAGGTAACTTGTTCAAAGTGTAACCACTAACCAATGCCAAACAAAATAGGCTTCTGTAGTGGTTGGTATTTGTTTGCGGAAGATTAAGTGGACTTTCTAACCAATCACAATACTAGAGCTGTTTGTCAATTTAATTGCTGACAAATGTGACTTCAATACCCATTCAAAACACTGTCGTCAAATAAAATTTAACTATTCCAAAAATAAGTTGCACTATTTTGAAGTTATTTGAGACAAGATCTTTTTTGACAATAATTGGGAGCAAAGGGTTGTGTTGCAAAGATTATTGATGATACACTCTCAACATAAATTCTCGTTTAGACGGTAATATCCGTCTTAAACTTCAAACGGGTTATAGATAATACAGAAATAAAATGCCTAGGGACTAACAAAAGGTTTGTCCTATGTATGCACGTCTTAAGAAAGAACTATTGCACTCTCGATAAGATACTAGAAATGTACTTATGGTATGTTTGTAAACCTTACATTGGAATTGAATTCCATAATTTAGACATTTCAAGCAACAATAATTTAACTATTCCAAAAATAAGTTGCACTATTTTGAAGTTATTTGAGACAAGATCTTTAGATAGGGAGCAAAGGGTTTATTGGGTTTCTAAATCCCAAGCGTTTTGTAAAGGTTATTGGTGGTACACTCTCAACATAAATTCTCGTATAGACGGTAATATCCGTTTTAAACTTCAAACAGGTCATAGGTAATATAGAAATAAAATGCCTAGGGACTAACAAAAGGTTTATCCTATATATACACGTCTTAAGAAAGAACTATTGCACTCTCGATAAGATACTAGAAATGTACTTCTGATATGTTTGTGAAGCATGAATTGGAATTGAATTCTATAATTGAGACATTTTAAGTGTTTGGTAACCTTTGAAATTTAGTATTGGAAGCTGATTAAAATTTGGGGCTCTCAAATACCTACCACACAAGTAGTCATTTCAATTCCATCACTTCTTGCATTTTATTTTTGTGACGCAAATTTTTGCCCAATATTTTTATTTATGATATTTTTTCTGATCGCAAATATTTTCCATGACAATATTTATTTTTTTCAAATATAAAACATCCGATGTACTCGACCCGTATTTCCAATTCCAATTCCATAGATTTCCCAAATGCTATTTTGGAATTGGATTTAGAATTGAATTCAAACATTTGAATTTCTACAATTAAAATCATGAAAATGAAATAAATTCCGCATTTCCAAACACTACCTAAATTTAATTGAAAAAATTGGGGAATTTGTTTATCACATGGATGCAGCATGCTTTAGATTTCAAAAATGTTTTTCCATGTAGTTATGAGACAAATAATAGAAAATGACTGTCTTATGACGAAAAACGATTTTTTCAATACGTGGATTATACATCTGATGCATTACCAATTTACCACCAATTCTATAGTTTCTTAACATTATAATAAAAATTTTAAGGTTTGTCTTAAAAATTATGAGTTTGCTAGAAAGTTTATGAGTTTATTCAGTTAAACATTACAACATAGCCTTAATCCCAAAATGATTCAGTTAAACATTAAACTCCTAAAAATTACAATAAAACTCAAAAACATTACATATAAGTTCAAAAAAAATATATAAATATGCTCAAAAATAAATAAAGTTTAAGGTAATAAGCTCAAAAACAAAATTGGAGGTAATACATGTATGTTCCTTTTTCTCTGATTTTTTTGATTAGATACACACTCATTTATCATTATTAATAAATGAGACATTTCACATAAGAATTCGCAATTATTTGTTTGTGCTATTATTTGTGTAATTATAGTGGATTATCAACACTTGCTCTACTCCTCATGAGACATAAAATCCCAGACAACCAGCCGATTACCTATTCTTATTCACCAAAATCCATGCACCAAATCACTAAACACAATGCCATTGGGTAAAAGTGAAAAACCTACTAATTTTATATCATTAATTTCTCTTAATAGTGTGTATTTTGAGTACACCAAGAAACCCAAGCATTTCTCTCTTTTCACAGTACCATACAATCAAAATAAGGTCTTCAATTAGTCTTGCTTAAAACCGTCTTTATAAAACTTTTCACAACCAATTCTTATAGCTACCTTTATTTAATCGGGGTGTGAAAGACATTTTAACTTAAGACGGTCATCAAAGCCTAGTAATTAAGAACCATTTCGAAGCATTAGCTTCAAATTATGATGTGAGTTAAAAACACCACCAACAATGACAAAAGCAGAATTTATATTAAAAGGACGGAAATTTTTAAGAGATGACTAATTCGACTACTTTAATGAAACAATGTAAACTCGAAAAAATAGCTAGAGTTTCAAAATTGTTATTATTTCGGAGGGGCAAGTCCAATAAAACAGTAACATGAAAAAGAGTATAACAGGATAAGAAGACATACTTTAGTTCTTTCCTTTACCCTTATTGTCACCATAACAAAGGTGTAACCCAACCGGGTTAAACTGCTGGTGGTTGTCGTGGTGGTGATGCTGCTGATTATCGACAACAGGAGAAATAGGTGCACCTCCAAGGAAGAAAGGAACACTTGAACCATCTGAAAACCTCTGAAGGTACGATAACATAGACGGTGTAGAAGACGAATTGGACTGAAGGGTCCCCCTATTGAAACCAGACACAGTAGTTGTTGCACCTGTTTGTCCGAGCCGGTGGTGATCGTGTTGGTGTTGGTCAATCAAGAACGGGAATTGCTGTTGACTGTGGTTCTGGTTCTGGTTCTGGTGGTGTTGGTCAATCAAGAACGGGAATTGCTGTCCATTCCCAAAATACTCAGTTGACATCCCCCTAGAAGCCGCAGAACTCGCAACCGCTGTGCTGTTGCTGCTAATGCCAGCTGTCAGTAGCTGAGTGAACGACGAGTTCTGCTGTTGTTGTTGCGGTGGTTGTTGTTGTTCCTGCCAGCTGTCAGTCGGACCCAGCTGTTCACTCTCTCTAGCAGTCCTCTCCCTCGCTTTAACCCGGGACCCACTCCTGGAAAGCGACAACCCGGACCCCTTACTCGTCTCCGAATTATTACTACTACTACTACCACCCGGCTTCGACACCGAACCCAAGCCAACCTGATCCTTAGGGGTATTTTGGGGAAAATTGGCAACATCTAAAGACGGAAGGTCATTAATAGCATCAGAAGCTTGATTAATTAACCACTCAACCGCTTTACTCGGTTGGTCAAACCCAAGTCTATCCTGCAAATCATAAAACTGAATCGCTGTGGTGACCGACAACCGAACCCTCCGGTCTCTAGGACCTTTAGCAGTCCACACCTTACTATGTCTATCCTTCCCACCCGAAGCCCGCGAAACCCTAATGATTCTAGATGAATCCCCCCATTGTCTCCCCCACCGCCCGCCTCCGCCACCGCTATTTATAGCGGTGGTGGGGTCCACTGCATTTGCAGGGGACCCGTCTCCGCCCACGCCGCCGCCATTTGAACTAATTTTAGAGTACTTGGTAGCTGGTTGTTTTGGTGACTGAATCTCCTCTACTTCCATACCATACCACTCTCATTAATCAAACAATTATTCCAATTTTAAATTGAAATAAATATTATAAAAAAAAAAAATAGTAAATTTAATATTTTTATTTTGTTGGATTGTGAGAGGTATGATGAAGATGTATGAGAGATTATTATGGCTTTTATCAGAAATTTGTAGTATGAAAGAGTACAGTAAACAGTAAATAGTGCTGAAACACTGTTATAGTTACTGTTACAGTATAATTATTGTTTTTTTGTGTGTTTTAATTTGTGTGCAGTGATAATCAAATAAAAAGCAAAACTGAATCACAAAATACTTCTGCAGCTACCACAACCACAACCACCTGCTTAATTATAAACTTGCTCCTTTAATTAACACTACTACTCCTGCCAACAAATTAAAATCAAGTTTATTAAAACATTTAGAAACATTACAAAATGTACAGCAGTTGACAGATGTTGTAATAGTTACAATGCATAAGACTTGTACAATATATAGGGGACGGGAACTCTATCGAACCTGCCACTTATTGTCCATAAGAATGAAATGAAATTTATTGTTTACAACTTTTGTACTTACTATTTAAAGTAACGGGAAATTTAAACCTGTGATCTAATATCGATTAAACAAGCATGTGACGTCTCACAAGTCACAACCCCCCTTTTTTACATTATTTAAATAGGGTATGACTATGTGAGCTGTTATAGGCTAGTGACCGTCACAAGAAAGAATTTGTGTTATCGATAAGACCTTCGTCGCAACTTGTTAGGGTAATACAATTAAAAATGTGCTTGAACTTACTAAATTTGACAACATGAAGTACTCAAGTAGATAAGCAAGTTTAGGGTTAGAGTGTAATACAATAGTACAAGTACACAAACATAAATACTCAACTATTGGGTGTTAGTGAGTTCAAGATGAGATCTAACTTATTACTTTATTATTATTAAATTAAATTAATAATATTAATATTATTGACATACCCAAAAAAACAAGAGTTTTTAAGATTTCTAAAAAGTTGTACTTACAAGCAAAAGCCTATTTTTACTCTCTATTGTTTGTTTACCTGCTTAAGTTTCAGGTTGAGGATGAACAGTACAGCTTTTCTGCATCATCAGTACCTTTGAGCTGTAAATAATAATGAAAGTAAATAATAAACAACATAATGCATCATTAGTTTAGAAATTAGAGGATAAATTACACATGAATCAATGCAATTAATGCATATATTAAGTGTTTATTTCCTTTTTTAGTTTCTTAAATACAACCCATTGGGTTGTATTTATCATAACCCTAATTAATATCTATAATTAATTATTGGTACTAAATTTAAGACCAATTAAAAGCATAATAATAAATAGGGAGTAGTACAACTACATAAAATTTTGAATGTAATTTCATTTAACATATATACCAGCTTAATTAATTAGAGTGGGTCTCTCTCTTGGATCTACAAATAATTAAGCAAATAATAATCAAAATATTAAAAAACCAAGATTTATAAAAAAAAAAATGAAGAGAAATTAAGAGAGGTTATTTTGTAAGAGAAAGGGATGAGTAGGAAAGTGTGATATTTGTTGAAGAAGGAGATGGGGAAAATGGGGGTTGTAGTCTCGAGGATTAATTAATTAATAATTGTAATTATATTATTAATATTAATTAATATTAATATTAATATTAATATGCCCTAATTAAGCTTGAGATTTGATTACCCGTTTTAAGCAACCACCGTGCTTGTTGGGATGCAAGTATACAACCTCACTCACTCCTCCCTTGTCTCCCTTTTCATGTGCCTTTGTTTCCTCTTTTGTCGAGTTCGGATTCGCTATCCCATTTTTATGTTTTTTTTAAATCTCTTGACATGTTTAATGTGATTTGCATAATACTTTGTTTTATGATTAGGACTTGAGAGTACTGTAATACGTTATAGAGACATAAAATGAGATACAAAAATGAGATAAAGTTCTTAAATAATTTAGATATTGTGAGATCATCAGTCTAAATACTCTTTTTTTGTACTTAAAAAGTGTGTGATACTATAATGGTAATTGCCAATTGGGACCATAATGAGAGTTCTATATATATAACTAATGTACTATTCTGAATATACTTTAATAAACAAATTTCAATATACAATCATAAAATATGTAATGGATAATCGAACAAGTTTTTATATAGGTTTGATGTCTAATTGTGATGGTTTTTTAAGTGTAACTAGTTTTGGAGCCCGTGAAAATCACGGGATCGTTAATAATTGATTGTGTTTAAGTGTTTAATTTGTGAATAACTTATATGGAGTAGTCCCCCTCTCAATCATTTGTTTAATTTTAATTAAAAAACCACTCACAAATAATTAAAAAAAAAGTAAATAAATAAACACGACTGGGGGAACGGTATTTTAAAACAAAAGTTTAATACACCAAATTTTTGATTCTGGATGGTACGCAAACCAAAATGTGAATAGGTTGGTTGTTTTGAAGTGAGGACACAATCCTTCAAATTGAATTTTCGGGTACTTCTGGTCTTATGGACAATCTTGACGCCATAGAAGTATTGGAACATGAAATTGCGCTCCATTGTCGTCCCTTGTTTTCAAAAGACGGGTAATGTTGGTTTCGACAACCTGGTATCAAATAAGACAATATGAATTGGTATTTTGATGAGATTTTATAGAAATAAAATCAATGACTCTCAATTTTCTCGTTTTAGTTGCTAATGATTCTTCAATTGCCTGTTCAATTAATGGTTCTTCAATTGTCTCTTTAATTAACGATTCTTCAATTGTCTCTTTATTATTTAACCATTGATTTGACCGGCTTAAAGATTATAGAATATGAATGGTTTTTTTCACCAACAAACATTGCATTTTGCCTCTTTATTGCTTGAATGAAGATACTGTTTTTATTGTCGTTTTGGTGCATTTTAAAGTACTTGGCCCTATGTTTATCTTGCAAAGAAACGGTCGTGAACTTTTATGTGAGCAACTTTAACAACTATTCCAAATAATTCCAAGGAAAGATTACATATATTTAAAATATCACATTTTGTGTTATAATAATATACTCCGTAGTATATATAAGATTAGATATGGGACAAAAAGTAAGAGAGTAAAGTAAGGATCAAAACTTTATAGGTGAACTCTAATAATTATTATTATTAGTATAAGATGAGCAAAACTAATTACACATTGGAATTGAAACAATGAATTGGAGAATAAGAATCGTTTTCTAACTTATTACTATTTATGCATATTATAACATTATGATAAGATCAAATTGACATGTGTATCGTAATTTGGCTAAACAATTTGATTTGTAACCTGTTTGACAAAGTAAAAATAAAACCTAAGTGTTACAAAGGAGACTAAAGTGTATGAAAGAGTGAAGGACAATAATGCAACAACATGTCAACAACTTATTAAAGATTTTTGCTACCATTCGATATTTCTAATACACCATTGTAGAAAAATGAAAAACTGACAAAAATGAAAGAGTCATCCAAACCAAGAAAAAAAATCTGTAAAGAAGATCCATAGCCATTATTTCGAATCTCGTGCATTGTTATTGATATGTGAGTATGTCATCCTCTTATAATATTAATACAAACACACATAAAAAAATACCTAATAAAATTCTAATTAATTCAAAACATAATAAAAATAAAAAGTGCAACAATTAATTTAGTTCTCATTGTATAGTTTACCTACCAATTTTTTGAATAAAGTTGAAAATTCATTCTCCTGCAATATTAATATAAACACAAAAAGTAACTAATAAGATTCTAATTAATTCAAAACATAATAAAAATAAAAAGCGAAATAATTAATTTAGTTCTTTAGCTATACCTTACCTACCAAATTTTTGAATAAAGTTGGAAATTCATTCTCCTGCAATATTAATACAAACACAAAAAATAATAACAAATTAATACAAAACATAAGAAAAATGAAAAATGAAACAATTAGTTTACTTTTCTGTGTATACTTTAGGTGCTATTTTTTGAATAAAATTGAAAATTAGGGTGAATATAATAGTTATATATATGAAAAATTCTATTACAAATTCTCTCAAAATATTATGAATAAAAGAAAAATAAAAAAATATGGTACATAAATAGGAGTATATATAGTAATGATGAAAGGAAAGTTAAAAGGTCATTTCATTAAATAAAGGAAATAATGGTTATTAAATAAATAAGGTAAATAAATAAATAAATAAATAAATTATGAGAGGAGATCAATGGTTTACAATTTTTTTTTTTGTGTGTGTTTATCCCTTATATTTTTTTAACTTTTTTACCTTATATTTTTTAATTTTCTTAAATTGGTAATCCATATCACTTTTTTTTACCATGTCACATTAAAAGTTGTCACATCACAATTAAACTTGCAATGTCACATTTTTTTGTTAGCCTTTTAATAAGATTTTATAGATAGAAACTATTATAGGTTTTATAGCCATTATACAACCATAAAATCCAATATATTAATTTTATTTTTAATTTATTTTGTGGTATTATTTAATTAGATAATTGATTGCCGAGAAACTCAAGAGGTGAATTAAATAGGAAAAAATATTAATGAAAATTATTGGTGTTAACTGTTAAGTAATATAAAGAGTTTTAGTCAATTTATTAACATATTATATTATAAAAATTGATTAAATAGAAAAAAAATTTAATTAATTTGGTGGGTGTTAAATATTATGAAGAGTTTTAATCAATTTATTTCCGTGTTTAATTAAAAAAAATGAATTAAATAGGAAAAAATGTTAATAAAAATGGTGGGTGGTAAGTAATATGAAGAGTTTTAATTAATAAGTTTTAATTAATTTATTAACATATTTTATTATAAAAATTTCAATTTTAATTATAAATTATAAATTTTATTAACATGTTTTATCACAAAAATTTCAATTAAAATGTCAATATTAACTATAAATTATGAAAATTTGATGTAATTTCTAAGGTTACATAAATTTGGGAAAACAATATATTTAATATACAAAAATCATTTAAGAATATAGATAATATCTTTTAATATTATAGATAAGTGAACTAAATTAATTTATAGATAAATGAATTAAATTAATGCCATGTAATAATAAATTAATGCCGGTTAACAAAATGAGCGGAAAAAGGGGGATTGTCGTTGTCGGTAGGAACAGTGATGATAAGAGACGGGGTAATTGGGTATGAATGTGTATGTGGCATTTGGGTTATGGGGCTGAGGTGGGCTTCAAATGTCTGCGTGGCTTTTTTTATCCTACATGGCATTGTCTACGTGGACTTAATTGAACATTTTAGGTTAGCCTTTTAATAGTATTTATAAATATATGAAGTAATAAAGTTAGATTATATAGGTAGTATCAAGTGTACCTACAGAATCACGAGCTATATATTCTTTCTTATAATATAATAAAAAGTGACTTGTGACATCTCATATCTACCCCCTCTTTATAACATTATTTTAGGTGATTATTAAACGTCTTAGGCTTATGACACGGTATAAATAATGATTTATGCAAGACCATGTTGTTGATGAACGAGTTGTCACTTTATTTCACTCGTCCAATTTCTAAGATATGCTTGGTGGCTTGGTTCTATGCTGCTTTAACTTTTACTCCGTTATAAGTTTATAATCAGGTTTTTGGCATTTTAACTATATTTTACAAGGATTTTTAGATATAATCATATAATTGTTTCAGTAGAATTTTAAAAGTATTAGTAGAATTTTAAAAGTGGAAGTTTTGAAGTGTAAGCTCTGAACCGGGACAAGTGGAGGTATACCAATATTCACTAGTTCTTACAATCTTAATGCACTAGGTTTGATGTCGGGCTACGCTCGGGCTATCTTTATTCACTCAAACTTAGGAGAGACGGTCTTTCACTAAGTTATTGAGAGATGAATCTTTCGTACCCTTTTATTTGTATTTCGTACCCTTTTTATTGTTGATCGTGACATAGTAATTTCGTACCTATTTACATAATAAATGTACCCATTTTATCATTAATCATGATTTGTACCTATTTTATTGCCTTTAGTACTACATTTTCTTAAAATGATACAATGGTCTCTCAATAAAGCTTATTAAGAGACCGTCTCTCAGGAGACCTACTCTTTATATCTTGAAATTATGATGAGATGTAAAATTAATCAATGAGACACGTTTACCACTCTCCCTGTTAATATTATTACTTTCACTACATCCTCTGTTAATACTATTATGTTCACTACTTCTTCGGTTACTATTGTGGTTATTCACCCGTTAGTTTTGTCAAACTCATATATTTAAATTAATTAATATTTTCCTGAAATCGAATTGTTAGTTAATTTTTCATACTCTCATCCTTGTTTCTATTGTTACTTTTATTACATGTGTTGTGACTACTATTACTTTAATTTCTCCCGCCGTCATTATTTTTTCTTTCACTACTCCCGCATTTATTATTGTTAATTTCACTATTTTTGTTGTTGCTAGTATGACTTTCACTATTCCCGCTACTATTATTGTTGCGTTTACTACTCACATGGGTGACTACTATCATATTAGTTGATTATATAGTTGTATTAGAGTTATATACGGAGTATTTAAATAAATCTGAAATATTAGTTTAAAATATTATTTAAGAGCAATCATTATTATTTAGTAATTAAATTACAAATCTAATGAATGGAATAATATATTTTTCAGAAATTTAGATTGATTTATTTACCTTTTAATAATTTTCAAAATATAAAATACTTATATTATAATTGTGTATGTTAAATAATTAACATCTTTATACTAATTAATACCATAAGTGGACCTTTTTATTTTAAGAAAACTAACCATATTCTGGTATTCTCTAAATTTATACTCCAACCAAAACTATATACGGAGTAATATTTACATTGAAGTCCCTTGTTCAGGTCCATCACACAACGCTATCGGTTAATAACTATATAGTACTTCCTCCATTCTCATATGAAGTACCCATTTTATTAAAATACTTCACTCATATATTCAACAAATGGGTACATCATATAAAAACGGAGGAAGTATAATTAATTTGTATAAATTTATTTAAATTATATAGAAGTCTCTTGGTTCCAGGAATATATATATACTATTGATTGATTGATAACATTTAATCTTGTTTATAACTTACTCCGTATAACGGTTGTAAATTATAACGAAGGGGTGTATCACCCTATCAACCTAAAAAAGGTGTTAGTTGGGGTGAATTTATACCTCCATTGTAAACTAGTCTTGTTTACAACGATTATAAACAAGAATTTGTAAATGTATAAATATATCTTTTGCTCAAGTCCAATGACAAATTTAATCCGCACATTTGCTACATAAGACGATGTTACACTTCGGAAAAAAAATATTTTATAAATATCTGAATTAGTAACCAAGTGAACACCTGATAAGAGTAACTTGAATAGTACTCGAAGTCCGATTCAAGTCGAATCAAATCGACATTGAACCGGTTAAATATAGCGCCGAATGATACTTAAACCTGATTACATTTGAATCGATAATAACTTAATCGATTGAACTTAAAAATATTTATTTTCTCATAAAAACACTTCCATTTTAAAATATTTTTCACTCATTCTTTATTTATTAATGGTACTTTGGATTATTAAATTCAAATTGAAAAGTATTAGGAACATTAAGCCAATTTCTTGACCGTCGCCTCAAAGAAAATATTGACTTTAAACCCATCTAAGCCGATATTGACCCGCTCGAACCACACTCGACTCGAAACAGTGAAAAACGATTAAAGCGGTTAACTGAAATGAATTTGATTGCAATCGAACTGAAACCGAAACTAAGATCAAACCGATTAAAATCGAACCGATTTAACCAGATCCAAAATCTATCCAAGTGACCCGTTTGCCAATTCATCAAAAAGATTACTTTATTAATATAATTATTTATTTGGAGTTGAATATTGTGAGAAAAAAATTACTTATTTAGTAAAATTAAAAAAAGGAACCATATAAATAACACATTCTTGTTTGTGATGAGCATATCCATTACAAATTTATGACGAGTCAAATATCACCCACATTGTGGATAAAGATAACTCATTTAATTTTTTTATTTTTTTTTTGACAGAGATAACTCATTTAATTTGTTACTCCCTAAATATTCTGGTTTTATCTACCCGTATGCGTGATATTTAACCCATTAAAATTTATAAAATTTATGACGGATATATAAAGTAATTGTATTATCACAAAATCTTGTTTGTGACGGCACCTATCCGTCATTCTTGAGTGACGGATACCATTTTACCTCACAAAGTACCTACTTTTTCTCTCTCTGCAACACTATTCATGTGGTCCCCTTTCTCCACTAACCCATTTTGTTACCATTTTATCTTACAAAATATCCGCCATAAATGATAACCCGTCACAAGTGAGACCAATTGTTGTATTATTACTAGAGGAGCTGAACTTGGATCCTACAATGTTCAAGTGCCAAAAGAGTCAACGTTCAAAATCAATTGGCCCATGTGTATACTGTCTTAATCAAGAACCTATAAAAATGCGCACACCTAGGAATTGGCTTTAAATAAGTCTTCGGGTATATCCGTCACAAGTTTGTGACGGGTCAAATATCACCCATATAGGTAGATAAGACAAAAATTAAAGTGCCTAGGGAGTCACAAATGATTTGTCTTATCCACCATATGAGTTTTACTTGACTCGTCGCAAGTTTGTGATGAATATCGGCCGTCACAAATGAGAATTTGTGATTGGCTTTTTAGCTGCTCAGAATGCTATACTACAAATCATCAAATACAAACTTTTTTTTTCTATTTTTTTTTTTTGATTAGGTAAGAAAACTAGGTTGATCCTCTAGGGTAGGACCAACCTATCTCATCCTTTCGAATGAGGGAGATAAGTTGAAGCCACCGGCTATCAAACCATCTCGAAAGAGTTGGATATGAATGGATATGAATGTCCAACTGAAACCATGAAGTCAGCAACCTTGTTGGCTACACGAAAGCAATGTTTAATTATCACTTCATCGAAAAAATGAAGGTCTAATTTCACATCCTTGATAATATTAGAAATTTCCCACGAAATTTGCCAAGTACCTCGAATCGAGTTAATAACACATAAGTTATCACCCTCCACAATTAACTTTGAGATTTCTAAGTATTTAGCTGCTAAAATACCTTCTTTTAAAGCAAGTGCTTCCGCAACAAGGATACTATTGGATCCACACTTTTTTGCTCCCAACAAAACGATTTTACCATTGTAATCTCTTAAAGAATATCCTAAAGCAGCTTTATTACCTTCTATTCTCGATCCGTCAAAATTTAGCTTTAGGAAACCGTTTGTAGGTTTTTTCCACCAAATCTCTTCCTTACTATAATTGTTTCTAGCTGACTCTTCTACCTCGGAATTGTTGAGATCCTTAAATCTAGTCACATTCCATGTCTTAGTGTTATTATTACATAAAGTAATAAGTTTGCTAATACTTAAATTAACATTATTAAAGATAATATCATTTCTATGGAACCATGCATTCCACCAAATAAAGATAATCTTTATAAAGTCATCTTTTTGAAATTAAATCCTTGAGATAATTAAGTTTCGTTAGAAAACTTTGACTTATAATAGTATCATAATTTGACAAAAACTCGTTGAAACTAATAATGTTCAGGTCTTGGATGACAAACTCAATCAAGGGACATTCGTAAAAGAAATGATCTTTGTTTTCAATAGGGTTTTTGCACAGAACACAATGAGGTGGGACATCAATATGACTCTTGAGAATTCTACTTTTCGTTGGAAGGCCGTCAACACAGGCTTTCCAAAGAAAAAATTTCAATTTAGGAGGAATATTCAATTTCCAAATCCACTGAAATTCACATTTGTCAAGAACTTGATCGAACAAACCTTGCGCTAACCAAGTTGCTGTTTTGGTAGAGAAATTTCCATCTACGGACAACCCCCAAATTAGGGTATCTGAAATATCATTATGTGGCACTGGAATGTTAGTAATCTGATTAACAATATCGTTATTCACTAAACTGGATAATTTAGAAACATCCCATTGCTTGTCTGAGGTTATGAAATTTTTAACCAAAAGATTAAAATTACGGTTACTATCATCATCAACCATACTGCTTATAAGTGGGTGTGAAAAAACTCAATTATCAGACCAAAACTTAATATTGCTACCATTACCTACCTGCCATCTCAGTCCGAAGACTCATTAGTTTACGCCATTTCCAAGAGGAGGCTGAATTAGGCTTATTATCAAATAGTGAACAATTTCTCAAGTATTTTTTAGATACCACTTTAAACCATATACTTTCCTTATCCATAAGAATTTTCCATAAAAATTTCATTTGAAGAGCTTTATTAGCTGGTTCAGAAGATTAAATTCCTAAACCACCAACCAACTTTGGTAAACAAACTTTATGTCAACCAACCAAATTAGGAGAACGCTGAGAAGGATTCCTATTCCAGAGAAAGTCTCTATTAATCTTATCTAATCTATTATGGATCGATGAAGGGAGGAGGAAGTTTTGCATCTGAAAAGTTCCCTTCGCGGCTAAATTAGCATTGACAAGAACTAGTCTACCTGCTTGAGATAGAGAATTCGCTTTCCATTTCGATAATTGAGTGCAAGAAGATTGAATAATGTTCTCGAAAGTATTTTTAGTCACTCTACTATCAATTATAGGACATCCTAAATACTTACCCAAATGAGCTTCTTCGTTCATATGAAGAATGTCTCTAAAGGATTCACGAAGAGAACGCTCAATATTTCTAGTGCATTGAAAAGTGGATTTGTCAAAATTAACAAATTGTCCGAAAATCGTGCAAAATTTATCTAAAATAAACTTAATAGTTCTACAACTCTGGTTAGAGGCTTTAGCGAAAATGATAGTGTCATCCGTAAAAGTGAGAAAAGGAATTTTCTCCACCCCAGACCCAATTCTAATACCAATGTCACTAGAGCTAACATCACTATTTTTTTGTAGAGATCTTGCTAAAATCTCAGCGTACATAATAATTATATATGGCGAAAGTGGGTCTCCTTGTCGAATACCTCAAGTGGGTTTAAAGACGTCTCCCGGTGTTCCATTTACTAACACTGAGTAAGAAACAGTGTTTATACATGCCATAATCCAAAATCCACTTAGCATTAAAACCCATATGCTTAAAAGTTTCCTCGATAAAATTTCATTCTAGTCTGTCGTATGCTTTCTCCATATCAAGTTTGATTGCAATCCAACCTCCTTTGCCCTTTTTACGTTTAAAAGAGTTAAAAATCTCGCGTGCTAAAAGAATATTATCTTGAATAAAGCGATTAGGTGTAAAAGCACCTTGAAACGGGTGAATAATTTTATGCAAGACACTTCGAAGACGATTAGTCAAGTTTTTTGCTATAATTTTATAAATTGTTGAACAAAGACTAATCGGGCGAGAATGGTTTTCTGTTTGAGGATTTTCAATTTTAGGATCAATGCTATGAAAGTATGATTCATTTCTTTTAGTAATTTTTCAGAATGAAAAAATGCTAAAACTGCTTTGGTGACAGAATTTCCTACAATATCCCAGTATTTTTGAAAAAAACTCTGCAGGAAATTCATCGGGACTTGGGCATTTATCTGCGGCTAAACTAAACACGCTTTGTTTAACCTCTTCCCTACTAATATTAGTTTGTAAGAAATCATTATCTTCATCTGTAATTAAGCCACTAATAGACTTAAAATCCTCATTCTTGTCAAAATTACAAAGTTGATTTTTTGTAAACCTAAGTTTAAACTCGTCAGAAATTTCTTGTTTAATAAGTTCTTGGTCAGTAATACAAGCACCATTCTTATTAATAAACTGCTTAATACCATTTCTACTACGTCTAATCGTGACATAACTTTGAAAAAACTTGGTATTGTTATCTCCAAAATTTGCTTTGGTTATACGAGATTTTTCTTGCCAATAGACACGTTTATAGTCAAGAAGCGCATCACGCTTTTTCAGCCATCTCACTTGTGCGTTTTCTAAAATGGTATTATGAGAAGAGCCTAGTTGTTTTTGAATATTTTCCAACTTTTTTTCAGCAATTGTATAGATCTCCCTTTTTCCGGTAATTTTTTTACTTAGAGAAAAAAGAAAATTGGTCCTGAAAATGTCTTTGAAATTCTTGATAGAGCTTTAGCCTCTCCTGGTTGGATTAGTTGTTATCCAAACATGCAGTTTGTGCATCATGCTTTTACTAGCTCCGATCATTGTCTTATCTCTGTGAATTTTCAGGACCAAATTCATAAGAAAGCCCCTCCTTTTCGTTTTGAACTCATGTGGACTCTCCGAAATAATTTCAGTAAAATGGTCAAAAGTTGTTGGTAATATCAGTTTCGAGGATCGTATATGTTTTGCCTTTCTCAAAAATGCAAATTTTTAAAACAAAAGGCTAAAAAGTGGAATCAGTCTACATTTGGTAATATTTTTAGACAACTTTCTTTTCAATAGTAGTGCCAATGTGCCATTAATGATTTAATTCATTATTCCAATCCATAAATAAATACAACGGGAAACTGCATTTATCTCGTACTCCCTTCTTTTCAATAATTTCTTTACATTTTCAGAATCCAAAGTTTCGTCCTTCAGTCACTCAGTATCGCGACATACAACTGGATTTTCGAGCCAAGGGCTGTAAATATTGGCTCAATAAGAAAAGCAATTGCAAGATTGAGCTCATTTAGTCTCGTGATATCGATTAACGGGTTCTGCCTTTCTCCCAGAAACCGTCAGCAAAATGCAAACAGTATAACTCAAAGGCCAGACATCATCATTCTCAAAAACAAGTTTCAGCTATAGACTACCAATACGATAGTCACAGACTTTTTTTGGTTAAATAATACTCCGGATATTTAAATCACCGGAGAAATAGAACGCAACAGCAGATTTACAGCAAGGGAACTCATCAAAAGTAAACATCAGCAGTATTGAAAAAACTCCGCAAAAGTACAACAGAAACCAGTCAAATATCGATTTATAGGTTTTACAACAAAAAAATCTTTTGAAACATCCAACCGCACCCAGCAATCCTTTTTATGCATTTATATTACATGAAATCAAGAATCGGCAGCTGAAACCATTCATAAAATAAGTGGAATGTAAGAAAAAAACATTCCAACATCATATAAAGATAATTACAACATTCACAGTTACTCACTAGTTGCTGGACATATATTGAATTAACGGACACAAATGGAGCTCGAAAAAACCAAAGATATAGATAGTATGACAACATATCAACCTTTCCGTTCCAAATATAGGAAAATTGGGTATTTATTTCTTTTCTGTAGTGACACCAACGACGACATTACTGACCTGCAAAATATATTATACATAATAATCAGTGACTGCTTGAGAGTTGAGAGGACTTGCACATATATACCGTGTTGAACTTACAGGAGCAAAGAAACTTACCAATTTGCCACTTCCATCAAAAGACATAGGGTTCTCCACGACCACAGTTTGACTGTGTGTATCTGAGCTCACCTGCATAAGAGAAATAATTTATCAAGCAACCACCAAACACAGAGAAAAGTTGTCTACCTCATAAACAATGTAAATACAACTACAACACCTACAGTAGGGTGCTGAACTTTTGATCTCAACAATTTGGGGTCGCTAGAATAATCATTGTTTGAATTCACAAAATAAGATAGCAATTTGATTACCCCGTGTCTAAAATACTCCTGCCGAAGGCGGAGTAAAGGGGTCGAATGTACGAAGCTTTGATTTGTCGAAATTTGCATCAAACAACTGCTACTTTAACAACAAAAAAGAAGCACAAACAATCAAAGAAGTAACGATAAAGAAAAGTCAGCCTTCTGAAAATATTCCCATCACAGTGCCTCATCACCAACTTGCCAGATAGAAAATATGGACAAAAGTTGAAGATTAAACAGTGACAAAGCTTTTAGTCACCCTGTCAGGCTGTCACGGCATTTTTCCACTCAACGAAGACTACATCTCTCTTTAAGCAGCTCGCTGTTAGAAGTGATGACTGTACCATTTACATAGACTAAAGAATAATATACACTACCCAGTTGTGCTCCTATTACTTACTGTTGAGGTTGATGAGGTAGCTACACCATTTGATCCGTCAGTCAGATTAAGTATACTCCCGTTGCCACTCTGAAGGGATATCAGGAAAAGGGAATGAATATGAAAAATTAGAACAGTCGTACAAATCTCAGAAGATGAAAAAGGTTTTAAAAGTTAGAGCTAGATGTTGGTATTAACATATCATTTTGGAACAATTTAACGCTAAACCTATAGAAAGCGGCTGTGACACAGAGATCAATGCCAAGAAAGTAGTATGTCGATGACCCGAAGCTCAAGTCTTTCATGTTTGAAAATGAGAAGATTTTAAAAAAATTGAACATTTATACTGCTTAAATCGTCCACTAAGGGAAGGTATGTCAATGATAAAGACTCAGGAGTATCATTTCGTCATCACAAACCTTTCCTGTGTCCAACACTTTTAGTTACTAGTATCCTAAGGGATAGCCTTTTTAAGTTAGTTGTGGTTTCATGGTTTCATATCAATCGATGATATCATTATGTATAAGGAAATAAGAACGATTACACCGGCTTGAAAAGTTACAACACTTCTATGAGTTAGTCGAAGCATTGACATATAAATCAACAGAGCAGTTAATGAGAAGAAAAACAGTATGATGATTGTCCCCAGCTTAGACTTCCATGTTCTTCACAAAATATGTACTTCCTCCATTCAACTCCACTCTACCATATTACCATTTTCATCCATTCAACTCCACTCTACCACTTTCCAAAAAAAGCATGAAAAATTACCTTTTTATCCTTATTACAATCTCTTATTTACATACTTTGCCACTACTTAGCCCACTAAAATCAACACTCATTTGTACTTCTATTATTTAATAAAGCATCTTTCACACACCCATTTGTACTTCTATTACTTGTTTAATTTTCTCCTTAATATGTGTGCATTTTACAATATGGTAGAGTGGAGTTGAATGGAGGAAGTAGTTGATAAAAAGTTTATAATGCATGAACTATCCACAAAGTCTAGCATGCAACACGTCAACAAATCGTTCTCAAAGCTATACCTGCTCATGCTCTAGAATTGCTCCTTCATACCATATGGTACATGAGGATCATTAAGACAAAAGTTTAAGACGTAGAAGCCGCTTACGGGCTTAGGGCACAAACAAGAGGAATCTGGAACCTCTAACATGAATGAGCCAAAGTCATTAAAAAAACAAATTTCAAAATAGTATGGGAGGAACATGTATTCGATGTAATTCTCAATGCAATTTCAGTTTGGTCATCTGGAAATACTCTCCCTGTGTTGCTAACACGGGAGATAGGCTGCGTCCATCTGAAACTCCCTTACCTTGCAATTTGCGGAAGTCTAGAAACAGTAGGGTAATGTTGTTGTAGTAGTAGTACAGGAAGAACAATGAACTTACCCCAACATTAGTGATATACTGACAAACAGCACATTTGACTGATGGAGCTCCAAATGGATACATAAGGGTCATTTGGCAGCCTCCACAACGAACTGTCGCAACCTGGTTGGGGGCTATTGACAATCACAGAATGAAGAGATTATAAGCGAGGATCATTAAGGTATAACAAAGAGAATAGTATAATACCATGTAATACTAAAATACCTTGCCAAATCATACCTCACGAAAAAAAAGGGAAAAGAAATATTTCTAACAAAAAAATTTTTTTTACTTGATTGCGTGCTAAATTGTAAGATGTTACAAACTTACAGGCAGTTATATTTAGCCTATAAAAACAATATTATAAGGTATCATAAATTTATGAATCACTAACTCCTTTCTAGAACTCTCTAACACAAGTACACAGTCATAACTCGTTTAAATAGACACAATGCTCATTACAACCAAACAGTAATAAAAGGTCCGGGCCATCTAGCATAGGGCAACATTCGGCATAAACTACTCACTAATTGTGAAATCAAGTGTGCACATGTGCAATCATGTATTATAGCATATGACTAGATCATCTTTAAGGGAAAAAAAAAAGTAGAACGCAGAAGACAGAGGACAGATCTGCTCACAGCAGTAGCACGGGGGAGGGGAAAAAGAAACAAATATGGAGACAAGTAAATTTTTTCATGCAGAGTATCTGGAGATTTAAAGGCCTTATGGGGTAACTTACGAAGTGTATGAGGGCTATAACCTCACAAATCATTTCTCTCTCTTTAAAAATTGCTTAATGCTCTAATTAAGGAGACAAAACAGCCATTTAATTGTCTATAGCATGAAACGTATTTCATGTGGTTAAAATGTTCTTGATTTAGAAAAAAAAAAACCTTCCTCCAAATTATAAACAACCATTCTGTGAATCAATTACTGAACAAGTCTTACAAAATCTACTTTCTTATTCCCATAAAAACTACATGAAAGCAATAGCTTTTCAAATAAGGAGCAGTTAACTTCATAACCCTGCCATTTTAAACAATGGTCTTGTTCAATTTTGCAAAAGTTTTTGATGTCCCACAATCCTACCAATAAAAAGGAAATCTACTATGACTTGCATTTATAGTTTTATACCATTGTGGAAACCTCGAATATGAAAAGCTATAATAGGGCTTGGAGCCAAATAAATAACAAGCTATATAATAAAACAGGGAAGACAAGTTAGTACCTGGGGAAGGATTCATATTTGTTAGATTCACTGTGTGACAGCACAGGCACCTAACACTAGTTGCCCCACGTGTATACATTAGTAAAGTATGACAGCGCCCACATATGATCTGGTCCATTTCCACTCCTGTGATTATGAAATCATTGAAAAAGACGTTCAGGATGAAACCATAAACCAAAAGGACCATAAAACTGACGTCACCTCTGCCATGTCATACTAAGCACATAATGCATTACTATGTTAATCAGACTCTCATAAGTGTCAGATACTATGTTATGGAGTATCAGACATGACAACTTACCACAGTGCCACAACGACTCCCGCAAATTGAAGGGTAAGAGGGGGTCGTATATACACAAGCATAACTATTATGTGAAACAAATCACATTTTTAGCTCAAAATGAAATGTCGTGCCATGTCGGATCCTAAGGCCTTGTTTGGATAGGAAAAAAGGAGGGAAATGGAGGGGAGGGGGAAGGAAGGGGAGGGAGAATGGAGGAGGTGATTTTCCCTCCAAATCTTGCCTATGTTGGTGGGGAAATAATTTGCCTTGTAGGAGGGAAATGGAGGGATCTATTTTCCCTCCCCCTCCAAATCCCTCTACCTTCATTTTGCTATCCAAACAATGGATTTTTCATCCTTTCAATTCCCTCCCCTCCATTTCCCTCCAAATCCCTCAATCCATACACACCCTAATAGTTGACACGTGAAGTACATGGCATCTAGAACTGCCAACAATGAAGCAATAAGAAATACCAAAAGCAGGAAGCTTAAAGCTTCATCCCCTGCCTTGACCTTTCTAATAACTTTTTTTGTAAAATGTTGCAAATATATCATCACGCCGCAGTAAAATCACGACAGGGATAAGCAATGGGAAAAACAAGAAAATTAAAATACAGAAAAAACATATACCAGAAGGTTGGACAGGAGTAATGGTATTACAGACGGCACAACGAACATTTGGGGCTCCTCTCGGATACAAAAGGATTGTTCTGCAACCATTGCAAACCACCTGGCTCTGCATATTTTTAGCTACTGCATCGTTTCGAGATCACAGTATGTGAGAAACATTGTTTAAAACCCTAAATTAAATCTTACAACAGCAATATTAAATTATCATTGCTCAATTCAAACACAATTAATCACCTATAAATCTTCCTAGTCAACAAAAATCTATCTTTTATCAAAATACATATACAATGAATCTTACAAAAGCAATATATACCTCTAATTGCTCAATTCAAACATAAATTAGTTACCCTATCTTAACATAGAACATTATACTTCAGAAATAGTACGCGAATTCAACTTCATTCATCGTTTTTCCTATCAAATTCAATCTTTGATTAACTAATCGCCGTAAGACAAAATCATACACCAATAATTATGTAAAATAATACTCTATCATACAAAATCAATCTTTACATCTCACAGCAGGTGAGTAACATTTTTTAAACCCTAAATTAAATATTATAAACAACAATTTGCATATCTCATTGCTCAATTCAAGCACAATTAATTCAATTTTTGATTAATTAATCATATAAAATAATTAATTCAATCTTAATTAATCATGTAAAATCAATCTTTACCTCTCAATTTGAATCTTCCTAATCAACTAAAACTTATCTCATATCAAAATACATAAATTAATCAAATTTCGTTCATCGATTATCCGATTAAATTAAACCGTTAATCAATTAATCACGTAAAATAACAACAAATAGTTGAGTAAGGAATGTAATTACCGCGTAATCTAGCTCTTTGACGGATGATCAATAATCTCCACAAAATAATTGAATTGAATTAATTTCCTGGAGATCAGATGACCTCCAAGAACAACGATTAATTAAAGGATTATGGAGATGAAGAAGGATTAGTAAAAGTAAATAATTAGAGAATTAATTCAAAGATGTTGAATCAAAATCAACGGTTAAAGCGAAAGAGGAATTGCAATTTTTCGGAAAAGGGGGAAGATAGGGTTCCTGGTTTTTGAATATTCGTTGAAATTTGTTGTCAATCTCGGTTCGGTAAATTCGAGATCATAATACTTACCTCGGCTTTTATACGTTTGATTAAAATATACGATAACTTGAAATTTGCTGTACTGTTTGATTTATCGATAATTCAATAGAATTTTCGGGTTTTCCCTCAAAAAAAAAAATATACGATAACTTGAAAAAAAGTAGATAAATTAAAATAAAGATTGTTAATCCGCAAATGGTACGGTATATTAGGATTAATCGATCATTTTAAATGAAGTGACATTTTGATTCAGTTTAATGATGGTAGTTAAGCCGAGTTATATAATTAGCTAAGAAGGGTTGATTAGTTTGAAATGGTCTAGAATTGTAAAATGTAGATAGATTCATAATTTCATGTGCACGAAAAGAAAATGACCAACAAATAAGTTGAAATTAACATTTCATAAAAAAAATGAGATGGAATTTGTGCTTTTTGGGACACCAATAGGTCCTTGGGCTTATCAAGGTAAGTTAAAATTAACCGGTAATAGTGGATGAAATTTGTCGCCCACAATTTGGTTTATTAGGATCACAAAAAGTACGTGTATAAGTTTGGGCGAGGAATATACTATTTTGGTGTGATTTGGAAAAAATCAATTTCACTATTATAGGTTAACACTAGTACAATCTCGGTAAATACTACTTCCTCCATTTTTCTATGTTTGCCCCATAAAATAATGAAATGTGAGGTATATTTTAATGAAATGGGGCAAACTTAGAAAAATGGAGGAAGTAATTTCTTTCAAGATGCTGAAATGCAAAATTGTAGGTCTCTTGAGAGACGGTCTCTTAATAAGCTTTATTGGGAAACCATTGTACAATTTTAAGAAAAAGTGGTACTAAAGGTAATAAAATAGGTACAAATCATGATTAATGATAAAATGGGTACATTTATTATGTAAATAAGTACGAAATTACCATGTCACCATCAACAATAAAAGGGTACAAAATACAAATAAAAGGGTGCGAAAGATTGGTCTCTCAATAACTTAGTGAGAGACCGTCTCCTAAGTTTTAGTGTTCTTTATAACCATTGAAAACTCGTATAAAAATTAAATTCACTTGAAATAATTTCCTTCGTCTACATTCAAGAGTCAGGACAATCGTACGAATTCATTTGGTTTACTATGTAGGTATCCATAAGAATTTTTAATAACCAATCATGTCAGTTTTCATTTTAGTGCGACCAAACAACCAACACTATTCACAATTCATGGATTTTCCAGTTCAAATGACTTTAGTGCGACAGAACTTACACTATGCAAAGGTTTTTTTTGCAAGAAACTATTCATTCAACGCTTATAAATGAGTTGTTTTTTTTTTTACACAACAAAACCGCCGTATAGTGTAAAACTGTCTCACACAATAACTACTCTAAATCTTCTATCGCAAATTCTTGTTTCAAACAGGCATGTGACCATTTTATAATTAAATCAACCATAATGGTGCAGCCAGCATTGCCGCTTATGATAACTTGTTTTTCAATAGTGGACACATTTGGCTATAAAATAGTTACAAAATCTCATCTTATTGCTTAAGACCAAAATGACCCGTCTGAAGCAAGACCAACTGATCTTCTACAAATACCTTTCATGTAATTGCTTCCTACTAGTAATGTACTAATTAGTTTAGGAAAACCGAAGCTAGTTCTAGTCGTTTTGGATCGTATCCTCAATTGTGCAACAATACTTGTACAGTTACAAGGTAGAAAATACAGTAATAAATCATATCAAATAAAGAAACATAATATTCCAAATACATGGAGAAAAGGATACTACAACTTTGTTGGGTAGAAAAGTGTAAGGATGAGGAAAGGAGATGAAGGGGAAAACAAGAGAAGAGCCTTGGGATTTTCATTCCATGTCTTTTCGACGGTAATGTGGCCAATTTACTAAACAAACAAAGAAAACTATTTCTCTCGAGTCTCCCTCTCTCCCCTCCCGTCCCTTCCCCTACCGATCATTTCATCCAAACATAAATCTACATAATTAAAGAAAACTAAGAATATAAATTGAGGTTGCTGTACAACAACGAACATGGAAACGATATGTCACCGGCGTTTAACTGGCAGCAACAAACATATTTGCCGGTGTAATCTATAAGGTATAACTTCTAGGCCAGGTAATTGTATATTTGAGGGTTGTTCTTGTCTCTCTCCAAGTATTCTCGGTCTATTAGGCTCTCAATTCTCTTCTTCAAATCAGCAGGTTTTACTGGAAACTTGAGCTGTTCCATCAAACAGAGCAAGCGATTTAATTTTAAAGGCGTTGACCGTACACGTCTATCCAACAAAATGTCCATGAAACAAATATCCCTTTTAGTTGACGAGAATGAAACTTTTTTACCTGTTGAAAGAGTTCTGTTATAAGAAGGGTATGACTGAGCACCTTTCTTGTCTTCATAATACGAACAATAGCAGCATCAACCTACGGTTTCAAGAGATGGTTAAGGTTCCATAGGCGGGGTCCATACAAGGGAAATTTATAGGAGAAAAGGGGGAATGAATAGGATACCTGATATTGACGGTCTTGGAATACCCTTTCTGTAGTACTGGTGTTCTCCTCCACCGTTTCCTTCATTTGGATTGCATTCACCTGCAAATTCAGCCAACACAAGGCTCATGAAATATGAACTCAGGAAAACAAGAGACGGTCATATTGATTCAACAAGAGAGGAAAACAAGACGGTCATTATTTGATAAAGGAAGTGTACAACTATAAGAGGCATCAAACATCAAATATATAAGACGACAACAACAACAACAACAGAGCCTTAATCCCAAAATTATTTGGGGTCGGCTGACATGAATCATCCTTTAGAACAGTCCATGGTGAACGCACACCTCAAAATGCGAACAAAATAGCAAAGGAAAAGTGAAAAACAAAAGGGGAGTGAAACATAATACTGAAGCCAAGACAAGACAAAATAAATATGTAGTTTTCAATTGTTTCCCGATAAATAGAGAACTAAGATTAAAATATTAATTTGCGTGAGAAAGGAAGGCAATTCAAGACAGTCCTTTACGAACATAGATAGCATCCACCTATAGAAGACGCCAAATCTCCTGGAAGAAGACAAAAGATACCTTTATACGATAAAGAGGTGCAGTAAATCCTTCATGGAACACAAAGGAGTCATGATCCTCCACGTCTCTTCCTTTAGGTTCCTACTCACAAATTCACTTCCAAGTGTTAAAAAACATGCAGTCATAGTTACTGGACAAAAAAGAGACTCGAAGATGACAACGATAGTTGACTAATACCTTCAAAAGTACACGAACTTTCCCACATGCAAGGGATTGGAGAGTCCTTCGGAGCTCTTTATCCTCAATACCAGTGGCATCCTTGATGTCTTGGAAGCTTAGTGTTTCAGCATCATTAAATAACATCAATACCACAGCCTGGGGTACACAACCATAAAAATGAACGTCACGATGCATAAATAACTGTTTTCATTTTTAGATTAAATAGTTAGAAGAAAGAATGAAGGTGCTTCAGAAATGTGTCTTTATTGTATTTTGATGTAGCTGGTTTGAACAATATTCACATTTTTTTTTAAATGTAGCCACTGTTGGGATTATATGGTGCAGGGTTGTTATTTAGCTTCGATTTGGCTAAGCGGTATGTAGTTTAGAGTAATCCCAATAGCTTTCCTATAAATGAATTGTGAAGACTCATAATAATTAGTAACGTAATTTACAGAAATTATTGTCCTCTTAAATCTTCACATTCAGTTTAATGAAAGAACTACAACACTAGGCCCATGCAAAGTAGAAAGCGGTAAGAAAATACCAACCTGAAAGAGTGAAACTGCAAGCTCCTTTTTACCTTTAGGGAAGTCGACTTTCAGAACACAGTGGCCCAATGAATTTTGCCACATTAACCGTCTTCCATTGTATTTACTAAGGTAGAACTCTTTAAATATCTCCTGCACATCGTGTACTAATCAGAACACATCTATAACATTGACCACACATAAGTTATGTTGCTTCCTTATGTCTAACCTGGTACACATTTAACTCACGTGGAAGCCGAACATTCATTGGGAGGTATGTTGGCCAATACCTGCAACCAGCCAAAGACAATTCTTACAGCTGAAACACACAAGGATGCGGGAAAAAAACTCTTATATAAGTTCCGCACTCCCTTTTTTTTTCTTCCCATTTCCTTTTTGAGGGTCAAAGTAGACAAACTTTGACCAAAAATAACTCCATGAATAAAAATTGTTACTAAATAAAATTAATATATTTGCATTTATCATCAAATAAGGTTTCACAAAATATTATTTTCATCAAAACAAAGTTATGTATACATGTTGAAATTTACAGTCTAAGTACCGTCTTGGAGACCACGTAAAAACAAATGGGAAGGAATAAAAAAATGGGAGGGAGTATATTCCTTTGCTCAAATAAAGACCAGAAATAAACCCTACCCAGTGGTTAAGACATGAACACTCATCTCAATTCCTGAGGGGAGCTTAGTCCTCGCCTGGGAAGACTGTCTGAAGGACTCATTTATTTCTTTCGATAGTTCAATATCCTGCAAAGCGGGCATAAAAAGAGACAAACAGACAATCTAAGACATAACAACAATGAATGTGCATAGGATGCTCATTTAAGAGCAGTTGCATCAGGAGAGTACAAGTAGTTCAGGAAATCAGGGAGGGAGAGGGGGCCATGTGTAAATGTGTGATACTACCTGCATCCCAAATTTATTATCCTCATTTAACTTTGGTGCTCAGCAAATGTCAAACTTTGACCATTAAGTTCTTTAAATAAATATCCATACTATCATCTTTATCAAGTTGCCGCTATTGTACATAATGAGAAAATATAGGTTACTTTTGAAAACGGTTGACCACCGAGGTCAAATGTAGACAATAAAATTGGATACAGGGAGTATTTAATTTGGTCAACAATCTTTCAAGGGATGCCCTATGTTGCTTGACTTTTTAGGATCAACCTACCCTACAACGACCAGCAGTTAAAAAGGAAAGGGGATGGTACGTTAACTCTTCAACATAAGAGAACACATGGATTGTTATGACAGATGCAGAAATCAATGGGAAAGCAGCACATCAAGAGACTAGATATGAGCCGGAAAGCTCAAGGTTTCAGTATATAGTTGATCGAAATATAGGCACTTGACCCCAAGGTTATTTCATACAACAGTACGTCAATACCCCAATGCCTCAGTGGCACCCACAAAATGTGAGGTAACCAACAACATTACCCCAAGGTTTTTTTTATGAAAATACAAATTCAGAAGTACCATAAATCACCGCTCAAGAAAAACCAAGGACATATTACATACAAGTATACAATATGACAGGACCCCAAACAGGATAAAAAGACTCATACCGTGCAATATCAAAAGCTGCAGGGTTAAGCGATATATGTGGAATGCACATGGCACTCAATATCACATATCAAGCAATTACCATAGATCACTTGGTAGGTGAACTGTGACAGGAACGCATGACAATCTCTAGCATGAACAAGACACGTTCAATATGCAAGGACACAAAAAGGGGGAAGGGGATATCAGATTATCGGTAAAATAGCTCTTATGAGGGACAGAAGCACGCGATATATAGAGGGTTAAATGTGGGGAATTATATATTGATCTTTGAATTCTAGTCAGAGATAAGGAGATGAAAAAATGGATGGAGATTGTACAATGCCATGTACGGCGGATTATATACATTAGAAGAACCGCATTGCCCAAGAAGATTACAACTACACCAAGCTAAATCAGTGACATGTTCAAAACGAACAATATGCACTATGCAGTAACTCCTGAGATCACTCTAACATACACAGCTAAAAGAAACTCAAAAAATAGTGGTTTCATACAGTGAAGGTACATACCTTGAACATTCCTTCAAGTTTATTGGTAAATTGACTACCGCATTCAGTTTTCAACTGCACAATGTACAAAGCATCTTGCTTAATAAACAAAACGACTATAAAAATGCAACCAAGGATTGAACTAAATTTTACCTTTGAGATCATAGACTTCTCAGCATCTATTGAAGCACTCTTTCCCAGCAGAAGTCTCTTAGCAAGATCCTTTTTATAGAAGGCTTCAAACACATCCTTGCCCTAAATTACAACAGGAATTTGGATGATTGACATGTTAAGACGATAACTTATTGCAAGACATATCAACAACAACAACATAACCCCAGTGCCTCAATGGCTCCCGCAAATCGCGGGGTAAGGGGGGGTCGGATGTACACAGCCTTACCCTTGTGTTAGCAACACAAAGAGGCTATTTCCGAATGACCCAAGATGAAAATTGCGTCGAGAACTGCATCGAAGGACCACTACTTCACAAGAGAAAGAAGCGTGGCCACTTTAGTGAGCCATTTTGCTTTATTCCATCATAATCCAGAACCAAAGAGTAATGAATCTTTGGCTCCATTGGAAATATGGAAATTATTGCAAGACATACCAAAAAAAAAAAAAAAAAAAGAATTAGAAAAAAAAAAAAATAGATAAATAAATAAATAATAAAATAGAAAACCACCACAGATTACAGAATGACAAAAAGGAAAACCACATAGCAGGCATATACTTTTATAGAAAAGAAAACTCTCTAGACATTAGTCACTAGAAGTCTAAAAACAGCAAGCTACCTGTATAAATCGAAATAAGACCAAGACTTTGTCAAGGGTGCCTTCCAATTCCTCTTCAGATGTTCCTTTATTGCCAGCACGGAGCTTCTCATCCAGAAACTTTGCAATCAGCTCGGCGGGACGGTTCTAGTCACATGAGCACAGTCCATCATTTAGGTGCGTACGCAAAACCAAGAGTGGGATACAGAATAAAAATAACCTGACGCCAAAGATATCCAGCTCACGAAAGAAAAATATCTATATCTATCAACAGTATAAGCACACACTAGTTCCAGAATCTAGCATATTACTAGTTAATTGCTAGACCCTAAAACAGTTTAAACAGGCACTAGTTTCAGAATCCAGCATACTACTAAGTACTAACAAACTTATAGGACATAAAACACTTGTTTTTTATTTGCATGAATGTTCTATAAAGCACTTCCCCACTTAACAGTAGGAATGAAAAGGAATTTTGTAGTCTACGTATGATAAGCAGTACTGGGGTGTCTCGGTTTCTTTTTAGTGTGTGGTGTATATTGGCTTGTAAAGAGGGTTACGGGAAACTAGGGACACTGAAAGAAAATTGAATTGTTAGTATCGAATACCACGTGTAGTTGTCGTGTACCTTCTCAGACATCATTTTTCCTACAGCGAACACCAAGTTCAATAATCCATAATATTTTTTTAAAAAAAATCTAAAAGATAATGATCCCACCTACGCGCTCCTAGAAACTAATCACTATCAACTCATTTTTCCAGGAACAGTACTATCATGTTAATGACATTTAATTAACATATTCCTCTACAGATAAAGTCCAGTCAACTAGAAAACAAAAATTTAGATGCTCACTTGACGTAGATTAATGAGGTATTCAAATGAATCCTTGATAGTATTACTGAACGAATCATTCATCGAAAAACTTTCTTCCCATATTTTATCAAGAGCTGCCTTGAACTCCAGAAGGCAAGAAACCATATTACTATCTTTTTCTTCATCCATAACAATTGCCTGACCACTTTTACGGATGTAAGAACTTAATCCTTGCCTCAATGATTCTAGGGAGTTAACCCTAGAAAACAAATTGTACATCCTGTGGAGGTCTTTGATACGGCTCCCATCCATCAGCATCATAAAGCCCTGCCCCAAAAGAAGAAAGTGATTTCAGTAAATTGGAAGTACAGAAAAGATACTGCATGTCCAAAACAACCCACACCTTATCAAGTACTGCAGAAATATGGCGTTCAAGAAGTTGCTTTTCAGCAGTTGAAATGAGTGGTTTTCGAGTACTTGCATCCAAGTAAAGTAAGGATCTCTCTTGTTCTTCATGCAACCTTGTCTGTGACAAAACAACAGTGTTTAAATCTTTCATAGGAAAGCAATGCTACAAGGTAGAGGTGATCGCGAGTCGCCGAAAGTCGGGCCAGAGCCTGGAAACCGTACATTGGAGCAAGCCACAAATGAACAAGGCATGTTCACAACATGATCATTTTTATAGCATTAATTTTTTTTGGGCAGGTCCAGGCCTAAAGGGAATATCAAATATATTCACACTGGCTCATGCCACTCATGAGTCTGATATAGACAGGTTTGAGTAGGCCAGTAATATTCACTTACAAACCAGTCTGCATCAAGGTAGGCTAGCATGAATCACAGTCCAATTCAGTGTAGAAGCTGCCAAGTGGCCAACTCTACTACTAGGGATAGTTTTATCATGTACGGAGTACAATCTTAGACATGGTATTATCTGGAATATAACGTTCAGAGTTTATAGAAAAAAGACATTTTACTAAATGAAGGACTGTAAGAGAATGCATGGATGTGATACTGCTTCATAAACATACTTCTACATGCTTCAAGTAATCTGGAACATCAGACTGCTGCATGTATTTAACACCTTCAGCGGCATAGAACTCCTCAGTGCAAGCAAGAAATGGCTTTTCAAAGCTCTCTTGGTAAATTCCAAGAGCAGTAAACATCTTCAAAAGATGGTTAAGAAGTGTTCTATCCACACCTTCCCCTAATCTGAAATATCAATGACAAATAGAAGACACTCCAGTTAAAACAATAAGAGGATGTGCGTCAGCTAACATAAAATACAAATAATACACAGCATACAAAGCTGCAAAATGTAACGTTTTCTAGATCGGAAACTGGTTAACCGGTTCGCTCAACCCTCCAGCCAACTGTCAATCGATTCCAAGATATTCTATTATGGTGCTTGCCTTAAAATGTATATACGAAAGTCGAAACACTCTATTAAGGGTGTATTTCATATGGAATCAGGTGCCCTGTACCCATGATCTGAAACTGAAACTATATACACGCGCCTCAAGAGCACCAACAACATCTAAGCCTTACTCACAAAAATGATTTTCCATGTAGAAAATTCACACCGCAATTTGAAAACAGATTACACTGTGCAATTCTCGAGATGGAGATAGAAGTGCAAATAAGCTCCGATGTGAGCAGATAAAGTCAAATAGCAATGGTCCTAAACCTCATTTATTCTTCGTTAGGAGTTTCAAGCAAAATGCCAAGTATGTGATTCAATTGCTTTATACACGAAAATAATAGACTCGTAGCATAACAATCGCCAGCTAATATCAGACATTGTAAAACTCTGTATCTCAGCACTGATCTCTCTCATAGGATAGTTAGCTAAGTTGCAAAGAAAAACTGGAGATAGTTAGAGCACATCACTCTCCACAACAGACAAACTTGTAGCCCAACAAGTTTTTACATGTGAATGGCTCAGAAAAATATCTTATATCATAATTGAAAAATATATACTGACATGATCAACTGAGGCCAATAACACTCATCTTCTTAAATTGAGAAACTTGAATTGTCCTGGAGCTTCCTACTTTCTCCTATGGTGAACGCCTGAAATAGGTATTATCCATAAATACCATAATAGGAGTTCTAACCCTATAATTGCGATTTTTCCAAATGGATTATATATCCTGGAAGATATTATATTATATAAAAGCACAACACAGGTCCAAAGGTCCATCTAGAAGTAAACTTGCAATCCCCTATATAGTGATGCAACATGTAACAACCCAAGTCAAAAAGTGAAGCATTAGATTACAAAAATCGATACAACAGTATAACATTACCAAGCGGCTCAATGCTCCCACCAATAGTACGGTAGGAGGTCGAATCTATGCTAAGATCACCTCTGTCTTAAGAACATAAAATGTTTCCAAATAACTCATAATTGAAAAAGCCGATTGCATACTCATAAGTTTTAGCTATGAGTTGCATTGATACTTCACTACAACAACCACAAGCACAACATGATTTGGGATCGGCTAGGAGCATAAAATACGTCAAATTAGAAAAATCAATAGACCGATAAAAAGGGAAAAGGTAATGAGAAAAGATAGAAATAGCACAATGAATCACATGCCGATTTGACAGTAACAAGAGCAGGTTAGGTCAATACTGCACATAAAAATCCTAAATAAGATAGAAACAACTAATCCATAACAATACAAGCATGCCAGTTTACCTTTCCTTTTCAATCATTCTCAGGAGACCAGTGACAGTTTTGTGCTCAACTTCAGGACATAAACAAAGATGCTTGCGATAAAGTTGTAGTCCCATGTCCCACAATGACTTCACATGTGGGGTCTGTTTCACATATGTTCTATCAAGATACAAAGCAATGCCACGAATCATAAGCATTTGTTCACAAAGGTCCTGCCAACATTTCTCAACAAGTGATAGAAACACAACTAGATCAGGACTTTGTCCAACCAATGAGTGAAGCACGGCAGATATATTTGCTTCAAATTCCTTTTCAATTCGTGTATACAGACTTCCCCCCATCTTGTGCAGACAAAGATCGTTAACAGCCTGAAAAGATTAACAATGTATGCAACTGTCAATAAATATATACTCACATGCCGACCTCTCCTCCTCCTGATTAAAGAAATTGTCTTTTTTACCTGATAAAGTTTCTCCAAGTCACACGAATCAGGTTGCTTTAAGAATATAGCGTTTATGGCAGACTTTAATGCTGCCCAGGTATCTTCCTCAAAATTAGGGGGTAATGTGGGTTTAGCTGTTTCATAGTAAAAGGATAACTAATTAGAGTTTTGTATAAAGAAACGTAGAATTATGATTGACAATCCACCCCATCAGAGTGTTAGTTCAAAAAAAAAAATGACTTACCAGTCTTAATAGAGGCAACGTAAAAACTTCAACTATATATGCTTTATCAATTAGTTCTACTAGAAAATGTCTTGTGTGATTAATGAAATGCACCAAACTGATTTAAAATAACATGGTAAAGCTGTCAAGGTCATTGTTCGACCTACTTAGGATATATAGCTAGCAAATGGTGCTACACTTGCGGGTTACGAAATTCGTACGGCCAAGCTATGTTACTTTCACTTTCCGATTTTGGGTCACACAAGTGTGAGACAAGACACTGATGGGTATGGCCATATGGATATGGAATCTTTACCAGACACTTAAGCCAGCACAGACAGAATTAGAGGAGGGAGGGGTTTATGAAGCATATAATCTAATTTTCTACGGAATACTATATTAACGCAATATATATTTTGTCTCAAATATATATCCTTTCACTTTATAAATAAATGTTTCATATTTTTAATTAATTTTTTGTTCCGAAGACGTGTCCGCGTACCTGTATCCTCATATTAATCAATGGAGAGTTCAGCACTTGGATATGGCTGAGCAACACGTGAGCCAAGTGTACGCCAAATGATCTGAATCATGCCAATACCACATCCACAGCAACACAAGTGCCTCAAAGGCTCGTGCATAGGAATTTATGGGATTGGATGTGTGAAACCTTACCCCCACTGCCCGTTGAGAACAAAGAGAACTTGTTTTCAGATGATCTCTGATCTTAGTTTAAAAAAGCATGCCTAAGCACAATAGCACTGAGGCGTCACCTTGGGGTGCCTATGACGCACGAAGCGCCAATAGTGAGGCGCACTTGAGGAACATTACTATGTAATTCCATATATTTTTCAGCATTCTTTTATTATACCCTTCTTTTCTCCCACTTATCCTTAGTTTTCACTCATTTACATATTAGCCTCTTTAAAGACCAAAAAAAGACCATTGTTAAAAAAACAAAAAAAACTTAAATAGACATGTTAATTTGAAATTTTGCGTGCCTCGTGTCCATAAGTCGCGTGCCTCTGCCTGGCATCTTCTCAAACTAATCCCGTGATGAACATTGTGCAATTGCATCAATGCAATACCAACGATAACTCATGTTGGTTACTTAAGCAGGAAAAATATAAGAAGTTTCCATTTTTTACTTTACTTCATCTGTTTCAGAAAAAATTTCCACATTCGTATTCATACAATAGTTAATAGTCAAAATTAGAAATATTGATTCTTATGTTTTTGTTATTTTTGTACACGGAAGTGTCCCACGTTGACAAAATGAGGAGATAATGTACTACTTAAGAGTTACTACTCCTATTACTAATTGGTTTTAGGATAGAAGTTCTTGAGCTAACTAACTGAACTCTCTTAGATCCTTGTGCATGTGGCTTAGTCCTTTTTCGTGAATATAATGGAACTAATATAGTACTCCCTCCATCCCGGTCATTTGTTTACCTTTGGTTTTCGCAGAAAGACAAGGAAAGAGGAGGGGGCCGATTATTGGATGACAAGTGGACCAAATTAAGTGTGAACAATCAAATTGTCCATCAAAGGCATTCCTAAAATAGAAAGGTAAACAATTGACGAACACATCCCAAAGTGGAATAGGTAAACAAATGACTGGGACGGAGAGAGTATATTCTTCTCTTAACAAGTATACCTAGTTCTAACAGGATTTATAAACATGTACCTCCTTTGTCCCGGTTATTTGTTTACATATTCCATTTTAGGGGGTCGCATTCATTTGTTTACCTTTCTATTTTGGGAGTGTTTTTTTATGGTTAATTTGATCATCCACATGCATTTTGGTCCTTGTCATTCTGTTACAGTATCTACAAATGGTCCCGTCCACTGCCATTTAGGTACACAAATGACGGGAACAAAGGGAGTATCAAATACAAAAGGTATTTCTGAAACAAAGATATAAATGGAATGGATTGGTACGAAACGGCTAGCAAACGTAAACAAATGAATCACAATTCACAACATATAAACAAGCAATTAATAAACATAATCAATCAAATTCCTCCAAAAACCCTAAAATAAAACTCGAATATCGAAAATGAATTAGGGCAAAACCTTTAACAAGCTTAATTACGAGCTTCTTAGAAGGATTAGGAAGGCTAGCCTTTTTCCGAGATAAATTAGCAGCAACACCATCAGTGATCCGTCCACGAGAATTCGGAGTCGAAGCGAGAACATCGTTGGTATCGAGATCCTCCCCGAAGATCATCGAACCGGGTTCGTTGGAGTTAAATAGGTTGTGCAGGCCGTTCTTGGCGTCCAGAGGAGAGGATGGGGATGGCGACTTGGTTTTCTTCATCGCCGGCTGCGCGGCGGAGGATACGGCGGCGGTGGTGGCGGCGGAGGGGAGGTTGGGGTTAGTGGTGGGTGGGCGCTTGTTGGTGTTGGGGAGAGACATGAAATGAAGGGGTGAAGTGAGACTTGGGCATGGTAGGGGAAGGGAGAAGGGAAGGGGGATATTGAGGAAGGAATTGGGTTTGTGGGTTTGATGTTTTTGCTACGAGCCTACAAATGTTCTAGGGAGTAAACGAGCCTACAAATGTTCAAGGGAGTAGAAACTAGGGGCGTAAATTAAGGCTCTAAACAAGTCGATCTGAGCTCGAACTTGGACTAGGCTTGAAACTTGTCGAGCTTAAAAAAAAATTGAAATTTGAGTTTAAATTAAGCTTGTTTTGTCTTTATATTATTTTCACTTTCTTACTTTTTGAATTTAAATAAATATAAATATTTTTAAATAACAAATAAGATTATAAAATACTAAAGATATACGGAGTACTACTTATTAATGGCTAAATAAAATATAATTTAAAATAAATTAATATAATATTAAAGTATAAAAAATTTATAAACGAGCTTCCGAGCCGAGCTTTGCTGAGCTCATGTTGGGCTCGTATTTAGCCAAACTCGACTCGAGCTCGTTTTGACCGAGCACGAGCCGAGCTTTGACAGAGACAATTCTGAGGGCTCGTTTTTTTGGTAAAATTTTAGCTTTTTTTGTGATTTTAATTAATTTATTTCCATCAACCACTGGAAAACAAGTTAGAAGCGATGCTTTAAATGATAATCAATATTGGAATTGAATATATCAGAAAAAGTTGTGAGAAAAATAAAACCACATAGGAAATAGTAAAACGTCAAGTATAAGGAAAGTTTTTTCACTCTCTCAAACGACATATAATATAATAAAGAAGGGAGGGAGTAATTCAAACGTTCACAACTACTATAGGTCAGATTGATTGGGGTGAGTGACAATCCACCAAATGGAATATTATAAAGTCTTGGGGGTAAGGACTAAGGAGTACGGTTCTCCGATCCCGAAGGACACGAGAACTTTTCTTTTATGTACGAGGATACAAATTTGGTACAAGTGTACAAGCCAAGTTTGTTTTGAGTATCTCAAATGAAATTATCGCAAGTAGTGTATACACTGATCAACATTGAAAAAGTAGGGGTGCGACATGCACCATAATACCATGTTCTACCCAATCCATCGTAAAAGTTGCTGATGGGGCATATTCTGCACCTGCTGACCGGGTCAACATATTGAGCAAGGTCAAAGCTAAAAGACATCAAGTCAACACATTAACAGCCTAACCGACGCAGCCTGTCGGCCTGTCACTTGGGTCTCGGTCTCGGCAACTAGCCGGCCGAGAAGCATATCCGCGTACTCACATCCAGTCCCCTCGGCATGGAGTCAACCAGGCCTGCCGGCCTGCCATGGGTCCTTCGGCCGAGGGTAAGACAGTCTTTCCACCTGCTCTGCCACTTGGCCACTACGTGACAAAAGGTGAAAGTCTATAAATACTCCACTTCTCTCATTGAGAAAAGGATCCAAAAACTATCGAAATATCATCTAAACATCTCTTAATCTGGTATAAACTCCCTTATCTCTCTACAATATACTTTGCCAAGTTAACACACAACTTATCTCTTTTAAGTTTACTGACTTGAGCGTCGGAGTGAGTACGCTCGGTACCAAGCCGAGCCCTCAGTTTGTTCATCTTAAACAGGAAAGAGTAAAAGGAAGAGACAAGCAACGACATCATTCTACAAGCTTACGTGGTCACAAATCTGCTCCGAAATTACACCCGGAACAATTGGCGCCGTCTGTGGGGAGTGATACCAAAAGCTAGTCACCTCCCTTACAAAAAAAACAACCAAAAAACCATTCAAAGAGCTAAGAAGATGTCAAAACAGCCAGAAATTGTGAGTGTAGAAACTGAATTCTACCAGGACGACGCGTTCCCTAATTCTGAGATCGGGCAGTCCCCCACCGTCCGAGTCATTGAGCCGGTGAAGTACGGGATGCCAAGAGAGCCAGAAACACCGCTGCCGACCGGCCAAGTCACCGTCATGGGACATGTGGTCGATGCGGCCAAATTGAAGCTATTCCTGGACCTGATGGGTGGTACGCCGGTCACCCCTGTCACGACGACGGTGACGGCAGCGCCTCCACAGATGACCAGGGCCCATAAAGTGACTCCGAACAACTTGACCGGAGTAATACAAAGAGCTGGGCATGCAAGGACGTCGGTGGAGCCCGTGGTGTCAGTGGCAGACCAAAGTCCTTCCCCCACTCGCGGGAGGACAGCGTCGCCGCGGCAACAACGAGGCCACCCCCGAAGAAATGAAGAAAGAAGTCCGACTCTCCAAAGTCGGACAACAAGAAGCCCTTCCCGCCACGGGGAGAGAAGCCGGACTAAGGTTGCGAGGAGCCGATCGCCGCGTGTCATTCGACACGTGGTCGACACCCCTCGGTGCCTATGTCCTCGAAGTCCCGGTCTTGCGATCAAACCGAAGCCGCCGCCCCTATCATACAAAGGGGATAGCGACCCAACCGACCATGCCGAGGCTTTCGAGTCGTACATGTCGGTATGGGAGCGACGATGAGGTGTGGTGCGAGTCTTCCCAACGACCCTCCATGGCATGGCTCGAGTTGGTACAAGGGCTACCTAATGGCTCGGTGTCTTGTTATGCCGACCTAAGGGACAATTTCTTAGCCCGATGACGCTTGAAACAAGCGAAGGGCCGTGGAGACATCGGATCTCCCGACTATCCGACGGGGGAGGGACGAGTCCCTCCGGAGCTACGTCAAGAGATTCGACGCTAAGGTTCAAAAATTCGTGAGTGAATACCGAATCGCGGCCTTCGCGGCGATAAAAGGCCTCCCGAAAGGCGAGTTCAAAAACGAGCTCATCAAATGCGAAGACCTCAACCTAGACTCCGCCAGAAAGATGGTCGACCGAGCCGTCAAGGTGGAGGACTATCACAAGACCTGGGTAGGCCACAGCGAAGCTGGGCACCCAGAGAGGAGGAGCCGCCGGGATAACGTAGACGAAGGACGCCGTGACATGAATAGGTCACGACACGAGAGATTTAATAGGAAATGAGAACTCGGCGGGCGCCGGGGAGTTCGGACCATACACCCCGAAGCGGTCATGTCTAGCTCACCCCCGGTTAAATCACCGGCCGAGTTCTTTGCCCTAAGCAAGAATGAAGGCGAGAAATGGGCAAGGCCCCCAAGGCGAGGGGGGGCGACCTTAGCGATTTTGCGAGTACCACGCCAAACCGGCCATAAGACCGACAACCATGTCGGCATCGAGAAACGCCATCGAGGAGCGATCCGAAATGGGGCCCTCGGCAAGTATGTAGCCGGAGGCCCGAAACAAGCTCCGACGGGCGAATAGAAAATCGGTATTCCGTAGTATGGGAGTGATCCGGTTGTCATCGAAGGAAACGAGAACGGTGGGTCAGCTAATGGGCACAAACGGCACCTAAATGAGCTTTATCAAGCCATCAACTTTGTGCCCACCACAGCGATCCCCGCTTCCACCGTCCCCGATATAACCATCGGAAAGAAGGACTACGAAGGAGTCGTTGCCCCGCACAGCGACCCGCTGCTAGTCCACCTGGACATAGCCAACCACTTGGTCAAGAGGTGCTTAATTGACACAGGCGCCTACACGAACATCATGTTCAGGGAATGCTTTCTCAATCTCGGTCTGAAGATTGAAGACCTGAGCCCCTGCACTAACCCGCCGTACGACTTCTCTGGGGCCGGCCTGGTACCCACAGGGTCAATCAGATCTATAGGTGATGTTCGGCCAAGCCGATGCGGCTAAAAATGTTCTATCTGAGTTCGTGGTGATCGACGGTTCGTCTGCCTACAATGTTCTTATAGGCCGGGTCACTTTGAGCGAGGCCGATGCTGTGATGTCTATCCGGGCCCTGACATTGATGTACGTCTCGGACCGGGGGGAATCACAAAAGCTCGTCTCAAAGGACGAGAGAGATGAAATCGTCAACATCCAAGTATCTGTCAGAGGGTGCAACATGCAATCCCTCAAAGTGGCGAAGAAGTCAGAGAAAGGGAAGAGCCCATCCTTACAGCATGAGGGCGACCCGATGAATACCAACGTTGGCATGGTCGAAGGAGCCGAGACCGAGGAAGTGGAAATTGACCCAGAGTGCACCGTAACTATCGGTGCCGACCTGGAGCTAAAATTCAGAGCCGATCTCCTGGACCTGCTAAGGAAGAACAAAGATGTCTTCGCATACTCAGCAGCCGAGATGCCAGGCGTGAGCCGGGAGGTGATCGTTCACAAGCTGAACGTACTCTCCACCGCTCGCCCTGTCAAGCAGAAGATGAGGAACTCCTCGGCCGAGAAGGATGAGGCCATCAAAGCCGAAGTAGATAAACTATTAGAGGTGGGCTTTATCATGCCTTGTACTTACCCTGAGTGGCTAGCAAATGTTGTAATGGTGAGGAAGTCATCAGGGGCGTGAAAGATGTGTGTTGATTTTACAAGTCTTAATAAAGCGTGCCCTAAAGATTGCTATCCCTTGCCTCGAATAGATAGTTTAATTGACGCAACGGCAGGCTACACTATCTTGAGCACGCTAGACGCCTTCTCGGGGGTACCATCGGTATTCATGGCCGAGGAAGACATGCCTAAATGCGCATTCATCACCATACACGGCACATACATGTATAAAATGATGCCGTTCGGTTTGAAGAACGCTGGCGCAACATACACTAGGCTGGTGGACAAAGTGTTCCAAAATAAAAAAGGGCGAAACATCGAGGCTTACGTCGACGATGCTATTGTAAATAGCAAGTCCGACAAATGAGCACTTGGCCGATTTAAGCGAGACATTTTGTTCACTAAGGAAATATAGAATGAAGCTCAACCCAAAGAAATGCAAATTCGGTGTCCGGGCCGGCAAGTTCCTCGGCGTACTTGTCAGTGTCAGGGGAATTGATACCAATCCGGAGAAAGTCCAATCAATACTGGACCTACCGGAGCCGAGTAATCGAAAAGAGGTTATGACGCTGACCGGGAGAATGGCGGCTCTTGCCCGCTTCATCTCTCGGTCGGCCGACAAGAGCACACCGTTCTTTAAAGTGCTGAAAGGGAATAAAAACTTCAGCTGGGGGGAGGAACAGAGCACAGCTTTCAGGCAACTGAAAGCTCACCTTCTGACACTACCGACCCTGTCCAGGCCGACGCTGGGGGAGACGATATATCTATACTTAGCAGTTACCTCGGCCACGGTCAGTGCCGTAATCGTCAGGGAAGAAAATAAGCAGCAATGCCCAATTTACTTTATCAGCCACACACTGCTGGACGCCGAAAGGAATTACCCACTAATCGAAAAAGCAGCCCTCGCCGTCGTCATTGCCGCAAGGAAGTTAAAACCCTACTTCGATGCACATCCCGTGACGGTCTTAACCGACCAGCCATTGGAGAAAGCCTTATAAGAAAAATTTGAAAAATCAGGCAGGCTTATCAAATGGGCAGTGGAGCTCTCCGGCTTCGGCATTCAGTACAAACCGAGGCCTTCGATAAAGGGGCAAGCGCTTGCAGACTTCCTGACCGAGTGCACATATCAAGAAGAATCAAATCCCGGTGTGTGGGAAGTGTATACCGACGGGTCCTCCACGGCGAACAGCTCAGGAGCCGGCATCCTTATCATCAGCCCTAACGGGGACGAGTTTGAGTACGCCATGAAGTTTACCTTCTCGGCCTCAAATAACGAATCCGAATATGAGTCGGTGATAACTGGAGTCGAGCTAGCTAGAGCTACCGGGGCGGAGCATGTTGTGTTGAAAACAGATTCACTCTTAGTGGCTAATCAAATCACAGGAGAGTATGAGACTCGAGACGATAGGATGATAAGGTATCTGGAGAGGGTAAAAGCTGACACCTCAAAATTGAAATCTTTCCGATACGAGTGCATTCCCGTGTCGACAACAACCGAGCCGACGCTCTCAAAAACTTGCCGATTCAAGCATCAAGAATGTCGGTCGAACCGTCTTTGGTAGATATCGAAATGCTAAAAGCATCACTGAGACCGTCGGCATGGTGGGCGACATCGAGACGACGTGGATGACTCCGATAATGAAATACAAACCGACAAATGAGTTCTGGAGGACCGCGCCTCTCGAGAAGATAAAAAGGATCGCCGCAAGGTACTTGGTGTTCGAAGGAGAATTATACAGAAGGTCCGTGATAAGGCCACTCTTGAAGTGTGTCGGCCCAGCCGACGCGGAGCTAATACTGACAGAGATTCACGAAGGCATCTGTGGACATCACATGGGGGCAAGAACGCTAGCCCACAAAGCTCTCCGAGCCGGCTACTTCTGGCCTACCATGTTGAAAGATTCCAGAGCAAAGACCAAGAAGTGCAAGAATTGTCAGATGCATGCTCCGGTAATACATGCACCTTCCCGAGACCTGCAACCGGTGCTTAGTCCCCTTCCATTTGCACAGTGGGGGATGGATCTACTAGGATCATTTCCGACGGCCTCCGGAGGAAGAAAGTACCTGATTGTCGCCGTTGACTACTTCACCAAATGGGTCGAGGCTGTCGCGGTACCTGCCAAGACCACGGCGGCCGTAAGAAAGATGATTTGGGAGAACGTCATAACTCGATTTGGGTTGCCCCAAGTCATTGTATTTGACCACGGCCGAGAGTTTTGGAGCGACATGGTGATGAATTGGTTGGAGGAGCTTGGTATCAAATTTGCATACTCCTCTGTCTGCCACCCTCAGAGCAACGGACAGGCGGAGGCGGCTAATAAAACAATCCTGAACGGGCTAAAAAAGAAGGTTGAAGATCTAAAGGGAAGATGGGCTGATGAACTACCCGGCGTCCTGTGGTCCCTTCGAACCACGGAGAAAGAAGTAACAGGGTACAGTCCATTCCACCTGTCTATGGGTCCGAGGCCGTCCCGCTAATTGAAGCGGCGGTGCCAACATTCAGAACGCAAACTTTTGACCCAGTCGAAAATGAGGAAGGCCTAAGAGCCTCCCTAGACCTGGACGAAGAAAGTCGAGACACGGCACGGCTCAACTTGGCAGTTTATCAGAACCGAATGAGAAGAGCATACAACCGTAGGGTCCACAAAAGGGACTTAAGAGTAGGAGATCTAGTCCTGAGAAAGTCGGCCGCAACAAACAAAGGAAACATCCATGGTAAAATGACGACCAACTGGGAGGGACTCTACAAAATGGTTGAAGAAATGAGGCCGGGGACATACCGGCTGACAGACATGGAGGGTGTTCCTCTAATGAGCCATTGGAACACGGACAACCTTAGGAAATATTTTGTATAGCGGTGGAGGTGTCCGAGACCGTTGTGGACACCCCAGCGCGTGATTATACCTTATGAAGAATGATCCGAATTTTCCATCAAGATGCTTGTCCCCTCCGTAGTCGTACCAAGGTAGACGCCACGGCCAAAGCCGGGCCGTCACCGCAATGGCAGTTGATACTCGCGAAAGCGACCAACATGCTTAGTAGACGCCGCGACAGTCACTACAAATGCAGTTGATACTTGCGAAAGCGACCAACATGCTTAGGAACGTATAAGTACAGTTGAGACGCAATTCTAGTCGCCTCGGCCAATCCGAGGGGGCAGAGGAAGCGATCAATATGTCTACAGATAGGAACGCTGTCGAGCCGTAACCTCGATTGCCTCGGCCAAAGCTGGGAGCGACGGGGACACAACGACCGATACGCTAACATGTTCACAACGGCAGTTGGGAAGCGCAAATCTGACCGCCTCATCTAAGACCGGGAGTGGAGGAGGAAGCGACCGACATGCCAACATGTAAAAAAACGTTTAAGTACAATTGAGATGCGCATTCTAACTGCCTCGGCCAAGCCGAAAGTAAAAACGAAAAAGCGCTCAATATGTTGAAACGTAAGAAGACAACTGAATGGAGGCAAAATAAACAAACTTTATTGAAAAATGTTTACAGGTGAGGCAAAACAAAGTCGACGACCGTCCCCATAGGGATAGCCTAAACACAACCTACCAAAGTTTAACAAAAACAAAAGGTACAACAAAAGATTACAGACATAAGACTTGAAGCGCCAAAAGGATGGCAGGGAGGAAAGGCTCAATAGTTGGCCCCGAACAGTGGGCATGTCGAAGGGCCGGGTGAATCCGGTGACGACCGCCCGTCTCCCTATGCCTCGTTTACGCTGCCACCGGCAGCAGAGGCATCACCAACAGTGGGCGGCCCGAGCCGACTTGGCAGCTTCACCTGCCTTTGCCCTCTCAGCCTCCTCCCTAGCCTCCTTCACCTTTTCAGCATGGGCCGCCTTGGCCTCAGCTTCCTGAGCAGCCTTCGCCGCCTTCGCCTCATCCGCAGCCTTGGCCTCCGCAACAGCCGCCTTCTCATCAAGAAGCCGGTCAAAATCTTGCCACGGGAAGTTACCTTCAGGAAGGAGCTCTTTGATTGCATCCCTGGTAGCATCCTCAGCTTGGTCCCGGTACCGGGCACACATCTCAGGGATGATGACGGTTTTAAGCATCTCAATATCCTTCTCCCTCTGAGCAAGGATAGCCTTGGTGCTCTTGTGCTCCTTTGCCTCAGTCGAATGCAGAGACTTCCATCTATCCCTCTACTCAACCATGGTATTATAACCGCCCTGAAATCTGGTCTTCTCCTCCCGCTGCTTAGCGGCATCAGCCAACGCAGCCTCAACCTTGGCCCTCTCGGCCAGGACCAACTTCTCAGCTTCCTCCTTAAGCTTTCGCTCAGCGAGGAAGTCATTCATTGTAACACCCCCATACTCCGAGTGCCTTACCAGGACCACTCAGGTATGAAGACATCACCATCTCGGTTGCCCGAGGCATGATAATCAAATAGACAAAACAGAAACAACATTTATTATAAATACTTTAATGAATGAATACAATCCTTGAAACCCCAAACTGAAAGTACAATACATTATTCCAAACTAACTGTTCTCAACTGAAATAGAAATAAAAGCTAAACTACAGCGGAAGACTCTATCGTCATGTCGTGGCCATCCCAGCTATCCCCGTATCATCTCTATACCGCCAATATCCGCTCACCATCCCCGAATGGATCACCGCAGGTTTTACAAAACAACACCGGGTCGGTACTAATCACACAATCAAAATAAATAACAACAATAAGACAAACAGACAATTTCACACACACACACAACCACATCCAACCAACCGTCTCAATCATCGACCGTCCACCGGACCACCACGCAGCTGGGGACCGCAGCCGTTCCCACCTAAGCCCCGCTCATCGTACGAGCGATAACCCTGTCCATTAATGTGCACATCCCCTTTCGTGGCGGGTTCCACGAAGGGCGAAACTAGGGCGTGAGATCACTCCCGCAAGTGACCCCACTCAGCCGAGAACGCATCTCGAGAACCATCACAACACAACCACAATCACAATCACAATTACAACTACAATCATCATATCAATCAACTAACTACAGCACATCACCAATATCCCATTATGGGACTAATACGAGTAGGAAATCCTGCACTGAAAGCACAACACGCAGACGGTATCTACAGCTGTCTCAAAACGCCTCTTCTATGAATTCTCCTCCTAACATATAACACATAAAGACTACTATTCAAATACTACTCATAACAATCCCCAAATCCCAAATTAGGGTTTCATCAATCTTAACAAAACGGTATATAAATTATATTAAAAGCTTACCCTCGACGCAAGGAATCCAACGACACAAACTACGATGCAATCCGACCGTCTGAACTCCGGGAATTGTCAAGAACGCGATTGGGAAGAAGACAAGTTGCTTTCTCTCTTAAACAGGTTTTAGGTTTTGTAAAAAGTGATTTAGAATAAAGACGAATTGATTTAAATACCTTAATCGCGTAATTAACAAAACCCGAGAAAATTCCCCCGATAAACCGGACACTCGATCGAGTACCCAAGGTACTCGATCGAGTACCCCCCTACTCGATCGAGTGCCCCAGCTACTCGATCGAGTGCCCCAGCTACTCGATCGAGTGCCCAACAGGTCAGAAACTATTTTATTCTGCAACATACCCTTACTCGACAGAGTAAGGGCTACTCGATAGAGTACCCCCAAGACCATAAATACGGAGTATTACATTCATGGCGGCCTGGAAGTCCTTCTTCGTCTTCTCGGCCTCCTTCTTAGCAGTGGCAAGCTCAAGCCTAAGCCGTTCGAGCGCAAGAGCTGCTTGAGCCATGAGCTTTTCTTGCTCAATCATATGAGTGTCGGCTAGTTCAGCCCACTTTCCCAGCCTCTTGGACAACCTTATGCCTTCCGCCCTAAGCTGAGCGAGGGAAACCTTCTGGGATGAGGAGTCGACGGTGACATTTTGATCGCCCGTCTGCACAGGCCGCTTCTCCAATTGCCGTTCGAGGGACCGACCGACACTGCGTGACGGTTGATCTACAAAAAATTCAGACAAAGCATCCATGTCAACATTCATTGACATGTCAGAGAGCCTGTCATCAGGGATGCCTAAAGAACCTGCTAAATCCAAGCCATGGGTTAGATCCGTACCGGTCCTGGCCTTCTTAGACAGAGGGCCGACTGACCCCTTTTCTTTCACGGCCTCGGTAACAGCAGCAGCGGTAGGCGTTGCCTCTTTTCTCTTATTTGAAGGAGGAGCCTCCACAACGGTGACCTCCTCTTCAACATCGACGACCACCGTCTCCTTTTGGACTACGGGGATTGAAGATTGAGCAGGAGTTGACGTCGTAGCCCCCGAAGACATTGCTTTTGGTTTTCGGCGCGGCACAAAACCGCCAATCTCTGCCTGAGTCGCCGCCACATCCATTGCCTTAATCGCCTGCTCCATAAGCTCGTGCGGGGCCGGTCTGCGATCATGTGGCGCGGCCTTAGGATGCAACTCAATAACTCTCCCGCCCTGATCAAGTCCCAACTTGTTTAAAATAGAGACGGAGAGATCCCGGCCAAATCGATCTGCAAGAAACAAAGTCAACAGTTAAGCAAAAGAAGTAAAACAAAGCTCAAATATAGAAGCATAAAAGCAAAGGTGGGCCTCATACCGACCCCACTCACCCAGGCCGAGGGCCGGTATGAGGCCGACATGGCAAAGCGGCTCGTCCTGAAGAATGATCTGCGTCGGGGGCATCCATCCCTTCGGCGTGCCATCCTTCTCAGCCTCAAACAGCCTCATTGCCCGCATTTCGTCCTCTTTAAGATAGACCCTCTGGGCGTCCATCTTAAGTTTATTACGGGAGACATATTTATCATGCTCCCCCTGATTCTCACACCGCAAATTGACGCGGCTCTGGAAGGACCGGGGCAGTGGATAATCCTCCGGAACCTCGACGTACACCCACCGCCCCTTCCAGTCCTTGCAAGATGTCAACTTGGAAACGGTAACGTAACCCGGCTCCGTCTGCACGCTGTACCACCCCGTGCCACCTAGGGTAGTCTGCCGAAGATGATGAAGCCGGCGGAACAGGTTAACCGTTGGGGCCTCCCCCTTAAAAAGACAAAGCCACACAAAACCAATAATCGTCCTGATGGCCAACGGATGCAGTTGTGCCACGACGTCGTTCATGGCTTTAATTATGGCAGCAACGTGTGCATTCAGAGGAAACCGGAGCCCATACTCCAGGTGTCTGATGTACACGCCGATACAACCCTCGGGAGGGCAACAGACTACCTGATCACCCTTAGGGACAATAATTCTATACTCCCTGCCGAAGGAGTAATGGTCTTCAAAAAGTTCAGGACCGGAACAACTAGCGAACTTGTTCGTCCAAACACGATCGGGATGGATCAAACAGGCTTCACCGTGCCACAAGAACTGCGGCCTCTCTACATCAGAATGGGTCGCCTCATCATCCTCATCATCAAAACCCTCCAAAAATTTTGGATCAATTTCAGGAGAAGGCGACTTGGGACCCCCAAACCCTATCGGGGTGACAACCAGTGGCTCCTGTTCATCAGGATGCGACGGTTCGCCCCCGGCGAGGTCTTGGGTTGAGCATCGCGAAGACATGGTGACAATAAATAAAAAATAAAAGTTGAAAAATTTGTTTGTTTACCTTGGAAGAAAGTGTTACGCCGAGTAACGCTTCGAAAGTTAGAGAGAAAACGCTTCAGAAAAACTAGAGAGAAGAAATTTTTTAAGAAAATGAAGTTTGATGGTCAAAAAAAGGGGCACACTGCTCTATTTATAGAGCAAAGCCCATTCAATTGACCAATCAGAGCAAGGCCCATGAAGCGTCAACCAATCAGCACCAAGCCACGTGTCAAGCATGCAGCCACGGAATGTCAATCGACATACAGTACCAATCTTATTCGACACGCTCCTTGGTATCTACTTGCCAACGGCCAGCTGATCAACCAAGCTTGACAGCACCGGCCTGGGGCAATCAAAAGCACACGACACTCAACCTTGGTCTCGGCCAGCGCCATTTTCTTTTCCACATTCGATGTCCATTACACATCCATGTGGAGGGGGGATATGGTACGGCCTGAACAGAACCAAGCCGAGGAAGAAGTTCAACTTGCGCATAATACGCTCAACACTCATCGAAGGTCCATACCACGACATAGACTACGCTGGGGGCAAATTGATGGGGCATATTCTGCACCTGCTGACCGGGTCAACATATTGAGCAAGGTCAAAGCTAAAAGACAGCAAGTCAACACATTAACATCCTAACCGACGCAGCATGTAGGCCTGTCACTTGGGTCTCGGTCTCGGCAACTAGCCGGCCGAGAAGCATATCCGCGTACTCACATCCAGTCCCCTCGGCATGGAGTCAACCAGGCCTGCCGGCCTGCCATGGGTCCTTCGGCCGAGGGTAAGACAGTCTTTCCACCTGCTCTGCCACTTGGCCACTACGTGACAAAAGGTGAAAGTCTATAAATACTCCACTTCTCTCATTGAGAAAAGGATCCGAAAACTATCGAAATATCATCTAAACATCTCTTAATCTGGTATAAACTCCCTTATCTCTCTACAATATACTTTGCCAAGTTAACACACAACTTATCTCTTTTAAGTTTACTGACTTGAGCGTCGGAGTGAGTACGCTCGGTACCAAGCCGAGCCCTCAGTTTGTTCATCTTAAACAGGAAAGAGTAAAAGGAAGAGACAAGCAACGACATCATTCTACAAGCTTACGTGGTCACAAATCTGCTCCGAAATTACACCCGGAACAGTTGCATTATCTTATTCCTTCACCCTGATTTTTTTTTTCTTAAGGAAAGGAAACTAGGTTAATCTCGGATCAACCTATAACATCCTTGCGGATGAAAAGTGGAAAAAGAAATCAGAGAGATTTTCAAAATATCCACAACAAGAAGGAGGGTACAAAGAAAAGACTTTCACAAAAAAAGTCGGGACACTTTGAAAACCCAAGAAGAGGAAAACTGATACCACAAACGCAACCCAACACACAAACTCATAAGAAGTCATAACACAGCCAAATCTATTCCTTCACCCTGGTGATTGACCATATTTACATGTATTTTTCTTCGTTATTTTCTAGGACAATAAATGGTTTATGGTAAGATACAAAAAATATACCCCTTTAGTATATACTTAATTGACCTTGTAGTCAAATTTAAGAGTGATTAAAGATTAGTTTTGCAAAAAACATGGTAAACAAAACGGTAGAGGTGTAAGGGTGGCGCTTATATGTCGTGGTTGTAGAGTTGAGAATTTTTTTTTTTCCGATGTGAAATTAGCATGGTAGTGACTAGTGAGACAAGTGGAATAGTGTATAAATTACCTTTTTGATTATGAAGTTTTACATGGAATAACACCTTATAAAGAATATAGCTCCTGCCCCCAGGCCCTGACAAAGTTTATTGGAATACTCTATTTTCTATTGTTTACATTGTTGTGAGAATTCGTTATCTTTGTTCTAAGATGGTAAGGAGTAACATAAACTAGAGTAACTTTGAAATCTAAGTCAATTGCTTGCTACTGGAGCAAGAACATTAAAAATTAGATCGGACCAAGGATATTGTTCGTGCAAGCTAATGGTTTTCTTAGCAAAAAAAAACGGTAAAAAAAAAAAACTTGAGAGTACATGAATGACACCTGAAACTTCCGCAAGAGTTGCTAAAAATAATAAAAAAAAAACAATACAAAGATTCACTCAAGATAACATGGGAGATAAATATGACACTAAAAGTAGGGAAGTCTTGGGGTGAGAGTGTGAGACTAGGGATGGCAGTCCCACCCTTACCCTGTGGATATCCATCCACCCGAAATTAAATGGATGGGATATGGATGACGAATTGTTTTTGAATTTAGGGTAGGATATGGATATGGGTGAATTTAGGGTGGGATATGGATTATCGTCTCTCACCCGCTTAACCACCCTGTGGATATCCGAAATTTATATTTATAATTAATTTTTTACCAAGTTAATAATTATTTAGGTCATTAATGATTTCCCTTCAAAAGTATTTTTTTTTATCAGAAATTTTACTTAATTTTAATATCATACTGTTATTTAGGAAAACTAAAACTTGTGTTTATGTGGATATTGTTATTTTCACTAATCAAGGTAACTTACTTTTGTTAGTTTAATCAATAATATAATGCGTTGGTGGTTTCTTTGTTGTTGGCGTGACATATTTGTATGGTCACTTACTTTGCAAAGACACTTTGTTGTTGGATATGTTCCGGGTGTAATTCCAGAGCAAGTATTGTTACCACCCGTGGCTTGTAGAGTAATGTCTTTGGTTGGATTCTTCTCGTCCTTAACGTTCCTCGCGGCCTCTCCTGCAACAATGAACGAACTGAGGGCTTGGCTTTGTGCCAAGCGTACTCACTCCGACGCCCAAGTTAGTAAACTTAAAGGATTAAGCTGTGATACTTGGCTAGAGGTGTATTGTAGAGAGATAAGGGAGATATTACCAGATGAATAGTGTATTTAGGTTAAGTTGTGGGATTTGTTGGATCCTTTCCTCAATGAAGGTTGAGGAGTATTTATAGGCTTTCACCTTTTGTCACGTAGTGGCCAAGTGGCCAAGTGGCTTATCAGGTGGAAAGACCGTTCTACCCTCGGCCGATGGACCTACGGCAGGCCGGCCGAGGGTCTTGGATGTGAGTACGCGGATATGTGCCCCCGGCGGCGGGTTGCCATGCCGACACCCCCACAGCTAGCGGCCGATGGGTTGCATCGGCTAAGCGATCTAAGTCGTTGACTTCTTTGTGGATATCTTTGACCTTGCTCGGTGTGTTGACTTGGTCGGCGGTGTGCGAATATGCCCCATCAATTTGCCCCCAGCGTAGTCTATGCCGTGGTATGGGCTCCGATGTATGCCGAGCGTATATTCTGCAGAGTAAATTTCGAGAATCTTTCTGTATCGGTGTCTTCTTGTGTACCAGCGTGGCTTTTGCTAGGCCGCTCCATATACCATATCCCCCCTCCACATGGATGCGTAAAGGGTATCCGATGTGGAAAAGAACATGACGCCGGCGAGACCGGTGAGAGTCTTAGGTTGATTTGGATTGCCCCGGCCTGCTTCCTGGCTTGGTTGATCGGTGGCCGGGGAGACTAGATACCTAGGAATTTGTTTGAGGGAGATGAACAGTCGAAGAGATGTGAATAGGCGTGTTGAAGACGTTTGGTCATTTGTTGGATTGATTGACATTCAACTGTGCGGCGATTGACATTCCGCGGTTGCATGCTTGACACGTGTGTGTTCGCTGATTGGTTGACGCTTCATGGGCTGTGCCCTGATTGGTCCTTCTTCATGGGCTTTTCTCTATAAATAGGGTAGTTATTCCGTGATTTTGGCCTCCATTTTATTTTCGAAAATTTTTCTCTTAAAACCTTCATCTCTCCAAACTTTCAAGGGTTTTCTTCTTCTTAATCTTCGGAGTATTTGATCCGGCGAGTGTTTTTCTTTAAGGTAAGCAAGCAAACTTTTCATTTTCCTTAAAAATCTGTTGTGAATCATGTCTTCTCAACGATCTTTGGACCTAGTAAACTGCGTCGGGGGGCCCTAGGTCTCCTTCTCCTGAAGTTGATCCTCAAATTCTGGAGGAATGGGAGGATTCTGACTCTTTTGGTGATCTTGGTGATGATTTTGGTGATGATGCGGAAAGGTCTCGCCCTAGTGAGGGGAGACGGTACGTCATGGATCACGGCTATGTCTGTAAGATCCACCTTGATCGTGCTTGGTCCCGTAAGCTTGCCCGTTGCTCGTGGAAACTTCTCGAGGATCATTTTTCTTTGGTAGGGGTACGAAATTGTTATCCCCGAGGAGGGTCGGGCCGTATGTTGTCCTCCGTCGGGCAGACTTGGCGTATACCTCCCAGCATTTGGAGTACGGGCTCCGGTTTCCGCTGAATGGGTACGTTGTGGCCATAATTAGAGCCATGAACGTTCTTTGCCGCCAATCGCACCCGCCGCCATGAGGACCATCATTGGCTTTGTCTGGCTTTGTCTTTTTAAAGGAGAGGCTCCGACGGTGAATTTATTCCGCCGACTCCATCATCTCAAACCGTCACTTTTTGGCCGTGTTGGATGGTACAGTGTACAGATGGAACAGGGTTATGTCTCTGCTGACAAACCTTCTTGCAAGGACTGGCAATGTCGGTGGGTGTATGTTAAAGTGCCGAATGACTATCCGCTGCCCCGTTCCTTTCGGCACCAGGTTAATTTGCGGTGTGAGACTAGGGCGGAGCATGACAGATGGGTCACTCGGAAGCATCTTAAAATGGATGCTAGCAGGGTCCCTCTTACGGAGGATGAGAGGCTGGCAATGAGGCTCTTTGAGGTGGACAAGCGTGGGATGCCGAAAAGATGGATTCCCCCGACGCAGATCGTTCTTCAGGATGAGCCGCTTTGCTATGTCGGCCTCATACCGGCCCTAGCACGGGGTGAGTGGGGTCGGTGTGAGGCCCTCCGCCGCTCTCAATGTTTCTTTGTCTTCGAATTTCGATTCATTTCTTCTTCTTGACTCTTGCTTTGTTTCTTTCGTAGACCACTTTGGACCGGACCTATCCGAGGATCTTCTTCGAGAATGGGGCGCACAAAGATAAAACCGTTGCTTGACTTGCATCCCAAGGTCGGCCCATGACCATGGGATGTCGCCGAACGATCTCATGGAACAATGGTGAAGGTCTTGAGCAAAGAGGAGGCGCAGCGAGGTTGTTAGCGGCGTGGTGCGTCGGACGCGAAAACAAGGCCCTTGGTGGCACCGTCGACACCGGCTTCAACTCCCATCCCCTCCCTTAAAAAGATGGAGATTGTTGAGATTCCCGATGAGGGGGATTCTCGACGAGAGGGATCTCCCCTTATCCGTAAGAGGAAAGGGACGACTTCTACATTTGGCAAGGAAGTGCCTTCTCCGGTCAAGAAGGCCAAACATGGTACCTATCTAGCTCGTGGCTTAAGTTCAGCCGTGCCACTAGGTATTTCTGATGGGTCGATACCGATACTGATGTTTTAACTGAATTTCTGCAGATCAGCCGCAGTCGGCTATTGCCCACGTTGGGCAGCAGGCGGTGGGGTCCTCTGCACAGGTTGGTGGTCAAGGCACCATCGTCAACCCCTCATCCCAGAAGGCTTTCGTCTCCCAGCCGCAGGCTAGTGGCCCAGATTGCCACCACCGTCCCTTCATCCCGAAGGCTTAGTCTCCGAGCTTATAGAGGAGGGTACGAAGCTTATTAGGGAGGCGGCGAGGTGGAACGTGGCTACCGCCGCTCGTCTCGGGGAGCAAGAGAAGGCCGTGGCTCGGCCGTTCATGAGCGTAATGCCACTAAGCGGTGGTCGCATCGGCGGCCGGGTCTCCTCAATGAGCGGAGGCTTAGGGAAGAAGGCGAGAAGGCGCTCTTGGCGAGGGAAAACTCAGGGAGGACGCTGAAAAGGAGGTCCTTGCTGAGAGGGCTAAAGCCGAGGCTGCGGCTGCCGAAGCTGCGGAACTGCTGAGGAAATGTGAGCTCGCTCAGGGGCGTGCCGACCTCTACCTCAAGCAGAGGAACGAGTCCCGGGACCTGTTTAAGGCTCAGGCGGAGGTGGTCCGGGGCAGAGATGCCATTATCAAGCAAAAAGAGGCGGACATCGAGATGCTGCAAACCGACATGCTTCCCAAACTGTGCGCCAAGTTCCGGGATTTGGCCGAAGACGCTGCTAGGGAAGTTATCGGGGAGCTTTTCCCTCTTGATGGTTCCTTCCCGTGGGGCAGGTTCGACGCGCTGCTTGATGACAAGCTCGAGGCTAAGGAGAAAGCCGCGGTGGAGGAGGCCAAGGAGGCGGTGAAGGCGAAGATGGAGAGGGAGGCGGCCGCGGAAAAGGCAGCTCTTGCTGAGAAGGCTAGGGTAGCTAAAGAAGAAGCCGAAAGGATGAGGGCAGCTGAGGATGCTGAGGCCAAGGCTGAGGCTGCTAGAAGAGCTGCTGGGTTGCCTGCTGAGGAAGATGCGGCTTGATGAGAACAAGTTTACAGCAGATCTGTTTCAGCTCCTCACGTGCTACCACGTGCTGCTTGATGAGAACAAGTTTACAGCAGATCTGCTTCAGCGTCCGGGGCCAACTACTCACCCTTCCTTCCTTCCGCCGCCTCTTGATACATGAACATAGTGATAGTTTTTGTCTTCTTTTTGTACAATCTCGGTAGGTCGTGTTTCGGCTTATCCCTATGGGGACGGCCGTCGTCCGTATTCTTTTCACTTGTAATTTTGTAACTTATCGTCTAATAATGGTTCGTTTCTTTCGCCTTCGGCTTGGCGAGTCTTTATCTTATCCTTGTCGAATTGTCTTCTGTATTCCTAATTGAGCTCCCCTTTTGTTTCCGCCTCGGCTTGGCCGTGGTCATTTTAGAGTGCGTATCTCAACCGTGTTTCAACGCTTCCAAGACACTTCCGTGCATTTTTGCGAGTGTAGTGTGTGATGGCCAATTCTTGTCATGGTATCCGCCTTATGAGGGTGATTGCGCTCTTGTCGGATGGGCGTGTGGGCGGCATCGGTTTCTTGACAGAGACCGCCGCTCTTGTCGGTTTGGATGTGAGCCGTACGTTTTTATTGATAGAGACCGCCGCTCTTGTCGGTGTGACGGTGTGAGCCGGCGTCTGTTTCTTGATAGCGTGTTACGTGGCGTCTACCACTTGGAGTGATCTGCGACGGCATCAAACCTCTTGGGGTGATCGCAGTGGCGTCTACTACTTGGGGTGATCACGACGCGCTAACTTCTTGACAGAGAATGCCGCTCTTGTCGGTATGACAGTGTGAGCCGGCGTCTGTTTCTTGATAGCGTGTTACGTGGCGTCTACCACTTGGAGTGATCGCGACGGCATCAAACCTCTTGGGGTGATCTGCCGTGGCGTCTACTACTTGGGTGATAACGACGCGCTAATTTCTTGACGAGAGTGCCGCTCTTGTCGGTATGACGGTGTGAGCCGGAGTACATTTTCTTGATAGCGTGTTACGTGGCGTCTACCACTTGGAGTGACCGCGACGGCATCAAACCTCTTGGGGTGACTGCCGTGGCGTCTACTACTTGGGTGATCGCGACGCGCTAATTTCTTGACAGAGAATGCCGCTCTTGTCGGTATGACATGTGAGCGGCGTCTTTTCTTGATATAGACCGCCGCTCTTGTCGGTATAACATGTGAGCCGGCGTCTGTTTCTTGACATAGACCGCCGCTCTTGTCGGTATGACAGTGTGAGCCGGCGTTCATTTCTTGACATAGACCGCCGCTCTTGTCGGTATGACAGTGTGAGCCGGCGTCTGTTTCTTGATAAATAACTGATGGGAAAATTTTGTTTTGATGGAAGGCGCGGGTGGTTTTTCACTAGGTAAAAACATGCGTTGGGGTGTCCACAGCTATCTTGGACACCTCCGTAGCTACATAAATTTTACAAGATTACCAATGCCCTAACGGCTCATCCTAGGCACATCCCCCCCCAATCAGCCACTAGTCGCATCCATGAGGTCGCCTCCCGCTGTGGGACGGGCTTTTTCCTTTTTCGGACTTCTTCGCCTCTTTGAGGGATTGCATGCGGCCCTCGGGCGGCTATCCGGACGTTGACCACCTCATCCTTCTCGTCTTTGGAGACGAGTTTATGCGCTTCCCCCCGGTCCGAGACATACATCAGTGTTAGGGCCCGGATAGACATCACTGCGTCAGCCTCGCTCAGGGTGACTCGGCCTATGAGAACGTTGTAGGCGGATGAGCCGTCAATGACGACGAACTCAGCTAGGATATTTTTAGCCGCGTTCTTCTCGCCGAACGTCACCGGAGTTTAATTGATCCCGGCGGTACCCGGCCCTACCCCGAGAAGGCTGTATAGGGGTTGGTGCGGGGGCTTAAGTCCTTGATCTTTAGGCCGAGGCCGAGAAAGCACTCTCTAAACATGATGTTCGTGTATGCACACTGTGTCAATCGTGGCACCTCTTGACCAGGTGATTGGATATGTCCAAATTAACTACAAGCGGGTCGCTGTGAGGGGCGATGACCCCTTCGTAGTCCTTTCTTCCGATAGTTATATCGGGGATGCTTGCAGAGGGGATCCTCGAGTTGGGCACAAAGTTGATGGCCTGATATAGCTCGTTTAGGTGCCGCTTGTGCCCATGAGCGGACCCTCCGTTCTCGTTGCCCCGATGACAACATGAATCACGCTATCCGCTCGAAGACGGACTTCCTATCCGAATTCTTTGCGTCGGTCTTTTGGCCTTTTGCAACGTACTTGCCGAGGCTTCCCTTCCGGATCAGCTCCTCTATAGCATTCTTCAGGTGGCGGCAGTCGTTGGTTAAATGGCCGGTGTGGCCGTGGTACTCACAGTACTGGCTCGTATCACCGTCACTTTTGGGCTTGGGGGGTCTCTCCCACTTCTGGCCCTCGCTTTTGCTCAGGGCGAAGACTTCGGCGGGCGATACGACGAGAGGGGTTTTTTCACTATACCGCCTCGGTGGTACGTTCTCAATTCCACCGGCACTGCCGAGTCTTGTTTCCGGTCGGATCTGTCCGTTCGTGATCTGTTATTCTCACGGCGTCGACTGTCGGACCGCGAGCCGTTGTTGTCGCGGCGTCCTTCGTCCTGACTGTCCTGCCTGTGACTCTTCTTTTCTGATTGCTCGGCTTCGCGGGGATCTTCCCAGGTCTTGTGGTAATCTTCCACCTTGATGGCTTGGTCGGCCAACTTTCGCGGCGTCCGGGCCCGTGCCTCCGCTCTTGATGAGCTCGTTTTTAAGGCTCCCCGGGAGGCCCTTCATCGATCGAAGGCCGCCAGCTCGGGGTTAATTTCTCGAATCTGCTGGACCTTTCCATCGAACCTCTTCACATAGCTCCGGAGAGACTCCCCCCCCTCCTGTCTGATAGTTAGGAGGTCAGATGTCTCTACGGCCCTTCTCTTGTTGCAGGAGTATTGGGCTAGGAAAGCGCCCTTCAGGTCGGCGTAATAGTACACCGAGCCATCAGGAAGCCCTTTGTACCAGCTCTGAGCCATCCCATGCAAAGTTGTTGGGAAAATTCGGCACCAGACCTCATCGGGCTGCTCCCATACCGACATGTAAGACTCGAAGGCCTCAGCGTGGTCGACTGGATCACCATCTCCCTTGTATGACAGAGGTGGCAGCTTGAGTTTATTCGGCACCGGGACTTCGAGGACGTAGGCGTTGAGGGGTTGCCTAACCACGTGTCGAACGGCACGCGGCGATCGGCTCCGTGGGTCCCTAACCTGGCTCCTCCCCCCGTAGCGGGAGGGGCTCCTTCTTCGACTTGGACTTCTTCTCCAACTTTGCTGAGTCGGACTCCTCTGGCTTCTTCGGGGTGAGCCTCGTTCGTGCGGCGGGGACGCTGTCCTCCCACGAGTGCGGGAAGGACTTAGGTCTACCGCGCCCACTTTGGGCTCCCCTGGCGGCTTGGCTGGGTCAGCTTCTCCTAGTGCTCCGTCCAAATTTCTCGGAGTCACATTTTGGGCCCTGGTCTCCCGGACAGTTTCCGCCGCTCTTGTCGATGTGACAGTGTGAGCAGGCGTACTACTAATTAGGTCTAGGAGCATTTTCAGTTTTGCTATGTCAACCACATGTCCCATGATGGTGACCTGGTTGGCTGGCAGCGGCGTGTCGGGTATCGATGGCATCCCGAACTCTGGTTGGACTACACCGGTGGAGGGGTCGTATGACTCCAGAATTGTTGAAAGTATCATCTTGGTAAAATGCAGTTTCGTCGGTTACGACTGCATCTTGTTGTTTCGACATTTTCTTAGCTTTTTGGGTGGGTTTTTTGTTGGGTTTTTTTTTTTTTGTTTGGGAATGAATGTGACTAGCTTCTAGTGTCTTTCCCCACAGACGGCGCCAATTGTTCCGGGTGTAATTCCAGAGCAAGTATTGTTACCACCCGTGGCTTGTAGAGTAATGTCTTTGGTTGGATTCTTCTCGTCCTTAACGTTCCTCGCGGCCTCTCCTGCAACAATGAACGAACTGAGGGCTTGGCTTTGTGTCAAGCGTACTCACTCCGACGCCCAAGTCAGTAAACTTAAAGGATTAAGCTGTGATACTTGGCTAGAGGTGTATTGTAGAGAGATAAGGGAGATATTACCAGATGAATAGTGTATTTAGGTTAAGTTGTGGGATTTGTTGGATCCTTTCCTCAATGAAGGTTGAGGAGTATTTATAGGCTTTCACCTTTTGTCACGTAGTGGCCAAGTGGCCAAGTGGCTTATCAGGTGGAAAGACCGTTCTACCCTCGGCCGATGGACCTACGGCAGGCCGGCCGAGGGTCTTGGATGTGAGTACGCGGATATGTGCCCCCCGGCGGGGGTTGCCATGCCGACACCACAGCTAGCGAGGCCGATGGGTCGCATCGGCTAAGCGATCCTAAGTCGTTGACTTGCTGTGGATATCTTTGACCTTGCTCAGTGTGTTGACTTGGTCAGCGGTGCAGAATATGCCCCATCAGGATATATACTGGGTTGCTATTTGCTAACACATATTGTTACTTAGATTATGTATGTCTTTTAATTTTATCGCCACAATTTTTTTACGATATATTATCTTTAAATTTTATAAGCCGTAAAAATATCCAACGGGTACCCGCTCCACCCGCTTCACCCGGTGGATATGGATATGGATGGACGAAAAAATATTAAATGGATGAGGGTGGGATATGGATGAACATAAATTAAATGGATATGGATATGGATATGGATATGGCTCCACCCCATCCATATCCCACCCATTGCCATCCCTAGGTGAGACTCTCATGACGGTGGTCGGTGGTAGATATAAAATTCACCACATTGTATCCAATGACGATTTTAGGGTTCTATTAATGGGGTTCGAGTTTTGACATTTTATAGAAAACTAAAAAAATAAAATAAACGAGGAAATTAAAATAAAAATAGTACCCAAAATTAATTAATAATTAAATTAGAATAATCAAACAACTTCTAGTTTGATTTTGAATCTAAGGACTTTGCTTGGATTGAGGGTAAAAAGAAGGAAACGAATTGGGGAGTGATATGTAAGGTGCATTTTCCATGTTAGGTATTAGAGTAATTACTCACCTCCCGAATCTACACAAATTATCATTATAGACGGGAGATATCCGTCTATAGTTATAGACAGACCAAATATCCACCCACTTTAAGTATAAGACAAACAACAAGTTGCATGTTGGGGTAAAAAAATGTCACCACCTTAAGCATATTTGACTCGTCTTTCACTGTAGACGGACATATCCGTCTATAGTGAGACTTATTGCCGAATCTATTACCCTCATAAAAGAGTAATACACTACCCGCCCTCCCCTATGAGGAATGGTTATGAGAGTAAAACATCTCCTTAGTAATCATTACTCTTATATGCTAAATCTATTATATGCCAAACATATAATCAAGGAACTCATTATCCAAGTAATTAGCTTCCCTAGTAATCACCGATTAAAATTTACCAAAAAAAAAAAAGAGAATTCAACAAAAAAAGAGAAAAAAGAAGTAAAATATAGCTACTGCAAGTCAAACCCACAAGCCACAACCTCCGGTGATCATTTCAAAGTACACACTCCACCAACTTAACATTGCCGTCGGTAGGGGCATGGAAAATTTGGTCCGCACCGGAATTTATCGGAATTAAAAATTTCAGTCTAGTCGCCGATCTAATAATTCATAAGATTTCGGTTTCCGGCTTGGATCGGAAAGACTGAATTATTGTTTTTTTTTTATTTGTTTTTTCTAAAATATATTATAATCCGGACCAATAGACCGGAATTTTTGGACCGAAATTTGGAAAAGTGGGCAAATTATGGTCCAATCGGTCCGGTCCCGTCTTGGACCAGAATTTTTGTAATCCGGTCCGGTCCCGGGTTCGGTTTTTTTGTCAATTCCAGTTCCGATCCAAACCAGTTCCAGTCCGGTCCGATTTTTGATCAGTGCATAGCCCTAGCTGCCGGTTTCCTACGCTAAAATGTATCGTAGATATCAGTTTTCAATGGGGGTTCAATTGAACCCCATTAAAAACACCACCAAATGTATCTCATTAAATTATACTCTCCCCGTACCAGATCAATGGTAACACTTATCTAATACGACCGTACCACACAAATGGTAACATTCCTTATTTGACCACAACATTACCAAGTTATTCTTACACCCATTTGATATTTACACAAAATGCCATTACATACCCCACATATCAACTCATAATTAAAGGGGGCTGATTTATATCGACGACGTTTTAGTAAATATCGACGACGTTTTTCATAAAAAAGACGATGAATGCCCTTTTGACTTTATCTCTCTAAAAAAAATTCTCTCAAATTCAACTAATTAAAAAACAAAAAACAACAACAACAACAACAACAATTAACAATATGTCGGATCTCGATTCAACGGTATGTAAACAACTTAATCATTTGCTTAATTTTTCAATTTTTTTTTTGCGCATCGTTCATTCTATTCGATAGTTGAATTAATTGACGTATTAACTTAATAGTAGCGAATGTTAGAATTTGTTGCGTAATCTGAAAAATGTCCCCGAAAGATGAACCATGGCCAAAGTTGGAAACCAACGTTGGACCACGGTCCAAAACGTTGGAAACCAACGTTTGCCCGCGGACCAAACATTGATTTCCAACGTTTGGCCATGGTCCAACATTGGATTTCAACGTTTGGCCATGGTCCAACGTTGGATTTCAATGTTTGGCCGTGGTCAAACGTTGGAATTCAATGTTTGGCCGTGGTCAAACGTTGGATTTCGTTGTTTGGCCGTGGTCAAATGTTGATTTTCATTGTTTGGCCGCGGATTAAAGTTGGTTTTCGTTGTTCGTCCGCGGTTGATCGATGGAAAGTAATGTTTTTCCGCGGTCGTTTATTGAGTCTCGTTGGAATTCAATGTTTTAGGCATGAATTACTCGTTTTTACATGTTTTTCTTTCGTTTTACGCAACTTATGTTGTTTATTAATCCTTTTTATTGTCTTACTATAGTCCTTATTGCTTGTAACAGGAATCGTGGGAGGATTTTGGCGAGAATCCAATTGATTACAACCCGTTGTTCGAGACCACTATAGATTTCAAACGCGTGACGATGCTTTCAATTGGGCTCGAAAAATCGCATTCGAGAATGGGTTTGCTTTGGTTAAAGCAAATAACGGAGCTAAAAATAGGAAAAAGAACGGGTTGTTGGCAAGTTATTTTCGGTGTAAAAGACATGGTAAACCAAAAGAAACGGACGATCTTGAAAAGCCAAGGAGGTCGCAGAAGTGTTCATGCAAGTTTCGTATTCGTGCCGTTCAAAATTTCGTGTCTAAAAATGATAAAGAGGCGGTGGTGTGGAACATTCTAACCTCCGAGGGTGGTGGACTACACAACCACAACGTAGCCGTTTATAAGGACGGGGATCGGCACTTTGCGGGATTGGACGCGGAAGAGAAGGCATATGTTAGGCAACAAACATTGGCCGGGGTTCAACCGAGGGATATTAAAAATGGTCTTCATTTGAGATCCCCCGATAAACCTCAACCGTCAAGCACCCAACTGTATAATGAAACAAGGAAAATTAAGAAAGAAGAAATGGGTGAAAGAAACACCGCTCAGCAAATGTTGGCTCTAGCGGTGGCAGCGAAATACGTCCACTTCTACGAGATTTCTTCCGAGGAGTCAAAAGAGTTGACTCACATTTTCATGGCTCATCCTGAAGCGATTAAGTTGTTCCGGGCTTATCCTTATGTGGTCCTCATGGATTCGACTTATAAAACCAACATTTACCAGAATCCACTCATTGAGATTGTTGGTGTGACACCCACGGGATCGTCCTTCTTAATTGCATGTGCGATGATTCCTTCCGAGTCTGACGTGAATTACAAGTGGCTGTTGAGAAAGTTAGCTGCGATTTTAGATGCCACCGGAGTTGCGTCCCCTGCTGTATTTGTCACCGACCGGGAAATGGGTTTGATCAGCGCTCTTGAGCAAGTATTTCCCCGGGCTGAGCATTTGCTGTGTAGATGGCATGTGAACAAAGCCGTCAATGCAAGAGCCTTGACAACTTACAAAACTGAAAGTATGAGGAAATTTGTCATCTCAAATGATGAATCCGGTTGGTTTAAGGTGATCAATTCAACCACCGAGGAATCGTTTCAGCGTGCGTGGCAGTGTTTCCAACGTAAGTGGCCCAAAATGGTGGATTATGTACGGACAACTTGGGGTCCACACGCAGGGAAGTTCGTTTTATGCTATACAAACGAGGTCTTACATTTTGGTAATACGGCAACTTCCCGTGTTGAGTCAGCACATTCTCTATTGAAGGCTTGGTTGAAGTCAAAGCATCTCACACTTGACTCCATGTGGTCCCGTATCCACGGCATGCTTGAAAGTCAACACTCGAAGATTAAGAAAGAACTCGAAGATGAAATGAGTAAACCTAGGAGAACATCTCGTACTTTCTCCTTATTGCAAGGAAACGTGTCTACTAAGGCCATAGAGTTAATGGAGAAAGAACTTACTAGAGGCCTTGGTTTGGGTATCGGATTGAATGATCGATGCCGACACGTGATGCGAACGACTCATGGATTACCTTGTGCATGCAATTTGGTATCTTTGCACGGAAAAGGTAGGAGGGTCCATCTCGAGGATATTCATGTCTTTTGGAAGACATTGGTGTATGATATTCCTATCGGGCTCTTGCCCGAAATCCAGCCTGTAAGTCCCGTTCGCGGGCCGAGACTCCTTCACCGCAATAGGCATCGAGGCCGGGACATCCTGACGGTACCCAAACTGACGCATGCATCGATCCGGCTGGTACGGCTCTACTATATCAAGATGTCTGATAAAACCCGAGTAAAGCGATACTCTGCAAGCTCCCTGAGGACGGTTCCCGTAAGGCAACCATCGGACATGCTCCGCCGTAAGATCGTCCAAACTATGACGATACAACTGAAAAGTAAGAGACTCGCCCTTACTCCGAGGCAAGTTGGCCCAACCCTCAACAAGAGGACGGTTCTCAAAAAGAATCCAAAGACCGGTCGGAACACGGGAAAGTACTCGTATATCCACGCCCGGAGTAACGGTAGACACCCACTAACACCAAAGACTATCTCGGCGCGATGCTATCCCTAGCTGTCGGTACAAGTAAGCCAAACAAGCCGCACCCCAAGCATATGAACCAACCCGCTCAAGACTATCAAACAAGGGCAACAACTGAGCGGACACCCTATCACCACTCTTATCCATGAAAAGAGTCTGACCCAGTAACATCAAGAGGTAAGCCCGTAACGAGTCATGCTCGTTCCCTAGGTAAACAACCTGCCTCAACTCCGATGTTAGTATACCGCCATTCTTGTAGAGCGGTGGTACAACATCGGACTCAGGAAATCCAAAAAACCTCGCAATCTTGCCCCGCAAACCACTGTCATCATCCTCGCCCGAACCGGCCACAAGAACCCGATCACCACTAACAGGTATCCCAAGAATATGCTGGACATCATGGAGCATGATACTAATCTCTCCAAAAGGCATATGGAAAGTGTTAGTATCCGGTGCCACCTCTCGATAAAAGCACTAAGGAGGTTATCATCTAGACCGGTGGTAAAACACTCCTTCAAAACCCCAAGCCCGCTCGCTTTGTACCCTAGCCGCAACACCTTCATGAGAACCATGTTCCTAATCTCCCTCGCAGCTTTCGGCCTCTCGTAGAGCTTGATCAACGACCTCATATTCTCCGGGTTAGGGTCCGACCAACTCTTGAACGCAACGTGACCACCAAAACTCCGTAGGGTGCTAATGTTCCTAGGACCACCAGGAACGGGCTCTCTCAAGATCCAAGAACTATCCTTCCTCGGCCTCCTCGACCTATCGGTGCTAGAGGACTCTCTAACACTCGAATAACGTCCACTCCTATCCCTACCCAACTTCACTCAACACTCTCGGCGGTGCAGGGTTCGGTTGGACCACATACTCTCCAACATCCTCCTCCTCCTCCCGGAACCGTCATCCGACGCGGCCATCCTCTCTATCATGCTTTGGTAACTACCAAAAACCTCTCGAGACCTCGGCTCCTCCGACTCGCTAACGACGTGACCGGGAGTAGGTATCATAACCATTCCGGACGTCTCTCTCGAAGTGGGGGTGGCTGCTTGGGGCCTCGCTTAACTCAGAAACGACGCTTCGACCAGAACATAACGCCCGTGATACGGTCGTGTATGTTAGGCGGAGCCGAGCATTCATGATTGCCTTTCCTCTCTCATTTCGATCTGCCATCTGCATTAGGAAATTGGAAGTTGTTAGAAAACACGTTAATCGACTAAATATCATATAAAGTAACAAAAAACGGCAAATAATAGCATAAAACACGGTTTTTTTAAAAAAAAAATTAATTTACCGCGGACTAACAAAACAAACCCCTTCTTTGACCGCGGTTGAACAAAAAAATCCCTTACTTGACGGTGGCTAAACATTTTTTTTTTTTTTTTACCGCGGGCAAACATTTTTTATTTTTTTTAAACCGCGGCCAAACATTTTTTTTTTTTTTTTAACCGCGGGCAAACAATGAAAATGGATGTTTGACCACGGCCAAACAATTATTTCCAACGTTTGACCACGGTCAAACGTGAGAATTAATTGTTTGACCGACAAACATTCATTTCCCACGTTCCCATCAGCTTTGACGTTGGAAATCAACGTTTCACCACGCCCAAACATCCATTTCAACGTTTGGCCGTGGTGACGCCAATCGCATCAAATTCGCTCCCAATCCGATTAACAACAACTAATTTCGACTCAAAAATCAATCCCAATCAACTATATTTCGCAAACAACATATAACAATACCAAAATTTACATAATAACAACTAATTAACATGAATTTTAATAGAAAAACTAACAAATTCTAAACTAATTCAATTAATTTTAATAAAAAGCTAACACATAACCTAATTTAGTCTTTACTAACTAATTCATTTCTAAAACAAAATCCAATCAATTTAATCGATTTACAATAACAATAAGGGAAAGAAAACTATTTAATTTCAATTTCTAAACTAATTTAACAAAAAAAAAAAAAAAAAAAAAAAACGTGCAAAAACGTACCTTTGTCACCTGGCAGGTGAGTGGTGTCGGCGGCAGTCGTGTGTCGGCGGCAGTCGAGTGTCGGCGGTAGGGCAGTGGTGGTAGAAGCGGCGGGGGTGTGGTAGTGGTGGTGGGTGAATGGATTGAATGTTGGTGGAAGTTGAATGTTGTTGAAGGTGAGTTTGGAGTTAGAGAGAATAGAGAGAAATGGTGAAGTGAGATAGCAGGGGCAAGGTCGTCTTTTTTTTGAAAAACGTCGTCGACGTTTACTAAAACGTCGTCGATATAAACGAATCCGGTAATTAAATACCCCACTTATTTTCTTCCCTCCTTACCATTACCCTATTTTCTTAAAAACCTCATTTTTTATCATGTTACCATTTGTATAATACGAAAGAAGTATTCATACATATATTCGGCTATTCGCCCCACTCCCATGATTATAGGGCAAGTTTTCAAACTGGAATATAAAACCTACATTAATTAAGACAAATGTTTGATTGTTGTTACTTATTACTCCCTCCATTCAACTCCACATTACATGTATTCCTTTTTCGTCCATTCAACTCCACATTGCACATTTCCTTATTTGGTTGTACTTTTATTACTATAATACTACAATTCCACTATTAAGGCCCACAAATTACACAAAATCCTAACACTTTTTATCCATTTGTTGTACTTTTAATACTATAATATAGTTTTCTTAATATTTGTGCATAAAGCATATATGCAAAGTGGAGTTGAATGGAGGGAGTAGATCTTATGATTGATGACTACCAAGAAAAACGTGACAACTCCAAACTATTCAAAATTTCTCTCTCGAAGCATGCAATTTGCTAGTACTTTTTGTTGGAATTTCTATACAATTGGCCGGTAGTGTTAATAAGTTGTTAACTAACCTCCTTTGAAACGCGGATGCAGTAGTTAGTAGTAACCGGCAACTTGCAACTTCAAAATCCAACTTTATTATTATTATACTTAGGGGTCGTTTGGTTGCATATAGGAATTTGTATTACCTAGTAAGTTATAAAACACGTGAATTTGGAATTCATGTGAATTACAAAAATATGTTTGGTTGCCATGGAGGAAGTGCAATTCATGTAGGCATTCTAACTTACCTAGGGAGGCCTAGGTAAGCAACTTCCTCCATTATGGAGGAATTGGAATTCATGGGAACTTCCAATTCATGTGAATTGTGGTAACCAAACAACATACCCATTTTGCAATTCACATGAATTTAAGTTCCTGCATTATTTAGTGGGTAACCAAACAACTCCTTAGAAAAAAAGCCCCCATCCATTGCACGCCTACTTTCCTCAACGACAGCGACACTGACACACACATACACTGACACCCCACCTTTCAACCAACTCCCCCTCCTCAATTTCACATTCCTCTCGTAATCATCCCTCCCTCCATTATCGAAGAGTAGGGGTGTTCATTGGTCATGATCCGGGACCGGATTGGACCGAATCAAACTCTCTGAACCGAAGACCAAAGAAAGGTTAAGAGGTGGACCGAGGACCAGACCATATTAATATTGGTCCGGTCTGGTCCGGACCATAAAAACACGTGGACCGGACCAAATGGACCAAGTGGACCAAATATTATTTGTCATTGACATGTTTTAGCATATAAAACTAGAACTCGAGAAGTTCGTAACAATCAAAATAAACAACATTATTTTCTTACTAGATCTTACGTGTAAACAAAGTAAAAAAAAAAATTAATAATATTACAAATTTAATTTTTTTTTATTATATAACTTCGGTCTGGTCCGGTCTGCGGTCTATTCGGTTTGGTCCAGGACCGGACCGAAGACCAAAGTAGAGTAAATAGATGGACTGTGGACCGGACCAAACAAAATCCTGACCAAATGATCCGGTCCGGTCTTTAGTCTGAACCACTGAGTGAACAGCCCTACCGAAGAGTTCTTATTCTAGTGGTTAAGACGGTTTTATTTCGACAAATTTCCGATTCGAATCCCCCTACCCCATATATTGTATGAAAAATAAAAATAACAACAACAACAACAATAATCACTCCTTCCTCTCTCAACCACTATCTACCACTAATGGCGTCCGCCGCCCACGGCGATGAGAGAGAAACAACCACCACCTCAACCACCGCTGCGTCAACCTCTCTACAACAACTTCTCCGCAAAATGCTTCCTCCCGGTGCACCATTCCTCGACGAAGATCACCTCGATTACTCCTTCGCTGTTGATTACGACGTCGCTTCGTTCTCTCCTCCTCCTCCCGCCGTATCCTCCGCTGCGGTTACGAAGCCGGTGACGACGAATTTTAGGTTTAAACGAAATGAGAGTTTTCTTCACTCAACTACCTCTAATGGAAGTAGTAGTTACTGTACTATTGAGGATTCTGAAACGACATCTAATTCTAATTTGAATTCTAATTCCTTATTTAGTGTTGATTTGCGCAGTGATCATTCCGAAAATCGACGCGAGGAAATTCGACAAAATATCGATAATTTGAATGAGAATGTGGATGAGAAGCGATTAAATGGAGTGACATTTCGGTCAGATGGCGAGGAAGTTGAGGAGGATGAGGATGAGGACGAGTCGCGTTGTTCTAGCGCACACGAGGAGGAAGAGGAGGAGGAGGAGGTGGTGGTTTCGCCGATTGTGAGCGGAGAGAAGAGAGTATGGAAGAAGAGAGGACCGTGTAGTAGGTGTAATAAGGGAAATAGGTTGAGTAGAAGAGAAATGTGTATTGTATGTGATGCTAAGTATTGTAAAAACTGTGTGTTGAAAGCTATGGGATCAATGCCTGAGGGAAGGAAGTGTGTGAGTTGTATTGGTAAAGCGGTTGATGAGTCGAAACGTGTTTACTTAGGCAAGTTTTCGAGGATTTTGTGGAAGGTTTGCAGTGATTTGGAGGTTAAGCAGATAATTAAGGCGGAGAAGGAGTGTTCTGCGAATCAGCTTAGACCGGAGCAGATAGTTGTGAATGGGAGGCAGTTGGTGATGGAGGAATTGGTTGAGTTGTTTGGTTGTTCGTTGCCTCCTCGAAATTTGAAGCCTGGGAGGTATTGGTATGATAAGGATTCTGGATTTTGGGGAAAGGTAAAATATGATTGATTTTGGATTATGTTTTGTTAATGTACTTAGATTTGATGGTTTTATGCATACAATCAATCCTTTTAATGTTGCATTGCTCATTTTGGCCTTGTTTGGATAGGAAAAAAAGAGGGAAAGGAAGGGGAGGGGGAAGGAGGGAAGAGAAAGGAAGGGGAGGGGAGGGAAGGGAGAATGGAGAAGATGATTTTCCCTCCAAATCTTGCCTACGCTGATGGGGAAATAGTTTGCCTTGTAGGAGGGAAATGGAGGGATCCAATTTCCCTCCCCTCCAAATCCCTCTACCTTCATCTTGCTAACCAAACAATGGATTTCTAATCCTTCCAATTCCCTCACCTCCCTTTCCCTCCAAATCCCTCAATCCAAACACACCCTTTATATTACGGCTGATTGCTTGGTTGTATGCATACAACGGTCTCATTGTGGTTTTTAATGTGGTGGTGTTTGGAGATTATATGTTGATATTACGATTGTAATGTGGCTTTGTGTATGCACGCGTTTTTGTTTTTAGGTAGGGGAAAAACCTGATAGAATCATATCATCAAAACTGAATGTTGGAGGTAAGCTTCAGGCTGATGCTAGTAATGGAAACACAAAGGTTTTCATCAACGGACGCGAGATCACCAAGGTCGAGCTCAGGGTGTTAAAGGTAACATATTTAGGTTCTCATAGAAGGATGATTGCTGTGTATATGGCTTGTTATATGGTGAAGACGACGTTGTTTTACTTGTTTATTTATGTATTTTTAATGATGTTAATCTTGGTACTATGGCGTATCATGGACTCTATTTGAAATAATGAACACACAATCATTAATTTAATTTATTTTTTGTTCTGCGAGGGGTATTCTAATCAAAGGTAAACAAATGATTGGATGAAGAGAGTGTGTTGTATTTTAACGGTATGACTCTCTCTTGGGAATGAATTTTTACGAGCCTGTTGATTACTATACCCCTTCTATAGACAAAGAGGAGTGTAAAAAACAATCCAGGTTCCAGGGAATGTAAAAATCATCAGGCAAATGTTGTTGCTTCTCGTTGATTGTGTAGTCTAATGTTTTTTTTTGGCCACTGTGGCCTTCCTTGCTAGTTGCTATCCTAGTTTGTCTAGCATGTTAAACACGAAAGAGAATATATAATTGGAACTAAACCTGTTATTTCATTATCTGATATTTTACTTTTGGATTTAGTTTTATCATTGTCAGCTACTTTAAAGCGTGTTTAAAGACTGAGCCCAACAACAGGTAGAACGGTCCATAGGATACTCTATGGTGTTATAAATTTTTACCATGAAAAATTAGTTGTGTTCTTATATTTGCTGAACATTATACCCAATTACAACGTCTTGAAACTGTTGTATGTTACTTAAGCATTATTAGAAGTGTTAGTGTGAAAATTCTCATTGAGAAACTGCGCACGCTTTTCTTGTTCCGCCATGGGCAAATGTCATGCATCTGGAACACAGACTGCTTTGGTCAAGTTGTTATCACTGTAAATAAGATATCATCTCACTTGCTCCATATTCTTTTGCAGCTGGCCAAGGTGCAGTGTCCTCAGGATACTCATTTTTGGTTGTACGACGATGGTTCATATGAGGAGGAAGGCCAGAATAATATAAAGGGGAACATATGGGGGAAGGTTTGTAATATGTTTTTTTTTATCCTATGAACTAGGCTAACATTAAGTTTTTCCATTTTACTGCGTGAATCATACAAGTATTCCTCTTGGTTACAAATGCCGGAATGTGTTTCAAAATTTTCCAAGTCACATATAGGGGGTTTATAATATGCTTAATGTTGTACATGCGCAAAATTTCCAACACCCGGAGGTAACATTGCGTAGAAGTCTCTAACACCATGGACATCTTGCATGCAACACAAAATTAGTATCATATGTGTATTCTCTGTCCAATTTCTAAATTTTTATGTTAACAATTTAGAAACTCATGAGCTATCTGTTATCTCTATAATAGTTCTTTTTTCCATTATGATTTTTTCTATAATTAGTTTGGTAGTGGTTCTTAGAATTTTGATGTGGTGTTTTTGCTAGACAGGCATCCACTCGTGCCCTGTGCTCATTACTCTCGTTGCCAGTACCTCATGGAAAGATTGATGATTCAAGAAATGACCCCACAACAAATTCTGGTGGACTAGTCCCAGATTATATAGAACAAAAGAAGATTTATAAACTTCTTTTGTTCGGGTTAGAAGGATCTGGAACAAGCACCATTTTTAAACAGGTACTTCTTTAGACATGTGGTGCTTAAAACTTGATATTTAGTAATGATTTTATGCCCCTTACATTAATGATGTGTCATTAGCTGAAACGACAAACCAAAATGTAAACAAATTGCTGACTACATTTTTCTTCCGGAAACCCCCCTCTCAGTTTTCCCACCCAAAGAAAGAGGAGGAATAGTATAAACTTTCATTGGCCTTATATCGAAATACCATACTTTCCATTTGTAGAATACTGCTCTTCGAAACTTTTTATTTGTAATTTTTTTTCTGGAGCAACTTTGGAAAATGGAAACAGGTTTCTATGCGATTTAGAGTTTAGGCTGGTTTAACACTTCAACCAGCTATTTTTCGTGCTTCTATTCTCCCATTGTCCATTTAGGCTGACAGTTCACGGTTGTGGTCCATAGAGGTGTGGAGTGTAGACTATAAGTGGTTCTTATCTACCACAATTTCCTGGCTTGAGCAGACTGTGGGAAACTAACAGTGATCTTTTGGTCTGAGGACCATGAGAGGTGCGTTTGATTATTCCATACAAGCAGATCTATCAATTCCCAACCTGAAACTGTCTGCTGCCTCAATTCCTTATCCTCTTTACCCGATTTTATCGTCTGCACTACAACCAAAGAGCTGCTAGGATATAGACAATTTGTGCTGCTGTGGTGGTATTGGATTAGGGCAGGGATACCGAAATGCTTCCATTTTGTGGATGTTTTGGAGATCACCATGACCGCACTTTATCGATTTTAGACTGGTTGTTAGCACTTAGCAGGGGATCTTTCACTGTCTGAGTTCTTCTCCTCTGGTTTGTCTGGCAGTTCAACCACCGCCAATGATACACTAGAGATTTCACCCTAAGAGATAAAATTGCATAATTTGTGCCACTAACATGCTATAGTTTCCATTACCCAACTTTGCTATAGTTCTAGTTGAATTAGTAATATCAATTATAGTTACTTGATAACACCGGAGTCTATAGAGTCTCAGTTTGCGGGCTTTTACAATTATTTTTGAAACCAGGTCAATATTGGACACAAGATATACAACCTCTAGCCTTTCTTATACCAATGTTGAGAATTTGAAGGCTTTGATACGAGGAATATTGATTAAGAAGTTAGTAAACTTTGAGCGTATAGAGTATTAATTAATGTGATAAACGGACAGAGATAAGCTCAAATAGAAACTAGCAAGTGCAGGGAAATGTCTAACTAGAGAGGGATAAATGTACAAAACTAGGATAAGTCTCGATATTTAATCAACGTCTAGTAATGTTCGGTTTAATAAATGACAGCATAAATAGCATAATAATAATAATGTAAATTGTGTGAGCCTTCTGTTTGGCTAAAACTTCTCCTGTTTTTATGCTTCTTTGACATGATCAGGTTAAGTTTGTATATGGGAATATGTATACACCAGAAGAGCTGCAAAATATCAAGCTTAAGATACAGAGTAATTTATACAAATATCTTGGTGTTCTCCTAGAGGGAAGGGAGAAATTTGAAGACGAGGCTCTAGATAAGGAGAAAGACACCGAAGATGGTACCGCAACTGATCCAGAGTTTCGCCCAGGTTTTTTTTCCGAAGTCTTTTGTCTAATATTTTTTTATGCTGCATTGTGTATAATTTTAGTCACCAAGTCACTCAAGGTTTCTGGCCACCAGTACTTTGTTAGGGTACATGAGAAACACACTTGGTTGCAAGTTGTAGCATCATTCTTGTTATAGGTTGTACATACTTTTTGATATTGCAACTATGATGATTGTTTTCTTTTGTGTATGTATGTGCTTATTTAGCAATGTTCTAATGTCTGCACTCCATTGCATGTTTTTGTTCCTTTTTGGGCTTTTGTGTACCTTATCAACATGACTTTTAGTCCGGAGTCCTGCAGACTAGAGTTTTCTACTTTTCTTCACGTTTCTTTTGTAGGGTAAATCTATGGGTTTCGTCTTATCATGAATTTGGATGCTGTGTCCTCTCCAGCAATGCTGGGAAACAATTCATTTTTCCCCGTTCTATTTTCAGTTATTGCATAAAGAAACTTGGACATGGGTGTCGACAATGGGCACTACATTCTTAGCCAAAACACGAATTATTTAGCAGGTGTACAGTGCATTCTAAGGTCATAGTCATATATGTTGAATGCTTGCCAAGTACGAGTCACAGAGAGCATGCTATATTTTCATGTCTTCATCAAGTCTCCTGTGATTATGACCACCTACCGGATATGGTTGTCAAATAGCTGGCATGAGAGGTCCACATGCCATCATAACATAGTGTGCATGAGATTTACTTGCCCAGGTGGCACATGTGACTTACTCGATGGAGTGATCTCTTAGTAGCTGTATTTCTGGTCATTGGAAACCTGTTAGTAGCTGTGTTTTACATTTGGTCATTGGAAATCTGTTAGTAGCTGTGTTTTACCTTTGGTCTTTGTTTTTTTCTTCTTTGGGATTCCTGGTTGTAACTTCTAGTTTTATTAATGAATTCAATAAGTAGTAATAATGGGTTGCTTTGAACAAGCAGAGCCATGTATTCAGCAACTGAATGGAAGAGTTTGAAGTATGGTTAAATGATTAGGAAAGTAACTGAATTATTAGCAGATTCAGTTTTTTTGTGACATATCTTGTTATTTATTTCTCTATTTTGGAATCAATAGTGTATCTACTGGCGACTGAATGCACTCTCTGTTGTTTCTTAGTAGAGCATCTTGATGCACATCATTTCTAGTTATTCT